>NC_141877.1:542207466-542510496 GCF_056163025.1 Triticum urartu
ATTGGCAGATATCTTCACCAAGCCCTTGGATGAGAAGAGATTTTGCAAGTTACGGTGTGAGCTAAATATCTTGGAATCCTCAAATGTCCTGTGATCAGGCACACATCCTAACACTTATGCATATTGATGACTTAGATGTGCAACACACGAAACGTATATCTTCAATCAATGAAGACATACATTCTAAGTGTGAATATATTAATGTGGAAATTGACTTCGGAGCGCCACGATAATTGTGCGCCGTGTCTGGGTCTAATACTTCCTATACGGTGGGTAACGCCACCACCAAACGTTCTATTTTGATGTGTTTCACTCATGGCGTTACCTTGCAATGTCTTCACATTTGGTTTGGCTTCAATCTCAACATGTCTTCATGATTATCTTCACTATGTGGATTATATAGATATATATATACTAGTGTTCTGTCCTCTACAGCATTCACTTATAGCTATGTCTTCTTGTTTTGAGTCTTTTGAACTAAGTGAATGTGATCGGACCCTAAAATCTCTATGCTTTCTATCTCAAATTCTATCTCTCCAAGTCATATGCATTCTATTGAAACTGTCGAATGTCTTCTCTGCGTCCTTGTCAGCAGAAGACACAGAGACAAACTTTAAAACCGTTTTCAATGCTCATTTATCCACAAGAAATCCGGAGAAGTAGGAACGACCACCCGACAATCCAGGCGTGCGTGGGATGTGGAACTGCCCCCGAGATTCCGCATGATGGCCACGTGCTGTTCAGATGTGAATCGCCAGGGGCACCTGTGTAATAGTGCAGTGCCGCCCCTGTGACTATAAATACACACTCACCACGGTCATTATCTCCTTCTTCCTCCCTCGCACGAACCCTAGCGCCACCGCTAGCTCTCGACGACGCCGGCGACGAAGCGCTTCACTGCCGCAACCTCTCCGACGCCGTCTTCATGCTGATCGCGGACATCGTCCTCTCCACCGTCGCCGTAGGTGTCTTCCGTCGCCAAGTTAGGGCACGGAGGATCGAACTGCTCGGCCTCATCTCCCACTCCGTCTAGCAGTTCCAAGTGTGGTAATAAAACCTCTTTTTACAGCCTCTTTTGATCCTATGGTTCTGTCACTTTCTACCATAAGAAGTTTCTATTCACACAAGTTAGATCTCTCTCAATCTGCATCTCATAACATGCCTAGAATATTCACTTGTGCTTCATGAAGTAATTAGATTCCTCACTTGTAATGATCTATGGGTTCGTACAAATCTGGAACCAACTTCTTATCTATGAGTGAATGTCTTCGCACGATGAGGTCAATGTCTTCTAAACTGATTAATCTTCAAAATCTTCTGAGAATGCATATGACCTCTTCCCCTTCCCTCGCACCTTAATGCTGTCACAGGTACATGTCCGTGGGAGAATCCTTTGGTTCTCATAGTTTGCATTCATTTGCAGAGTTCTTACAGCATCACATAAACTCTCCTGAAGCCAGTTCCTGTTGGTCAAGCAAAAGAAAGCCCTTAAAGCCTTTGAACGTCTTGAAGCCTTCCAAGTTAATGTTTATGGCTTCAGAAACAGCAGCAAGAAAGGGGGGCTGACAGCGACGTGGCGGAACGTCCAAAGATCTGCCTGATGAACTGGCAGAAATGTACAAAATAGATCCTGAAGAGAATTATAGTTAGCGCAAGACCCGAATCCAATGGATTCGACGCTATTGGGCAGAGCAATGGTTCCAATACCGCTTCGTCACCCAGGAGTACGCTGAGAAAAACGCCATCAAGAGACCATGGGGAGACGTACTATACAAAAATCTCGTACCTAGGTCCAGAGATGAAGCCATTGCTCAAGGCTTCTACCCATGCATGGTTCGTGGACCACAACCAGCTGAAGCACATCCGTCGTCACTACTCTGGTGTCGTGACGACAATCTGTTCAAGCGCAACTTCCACTTTTCCCAGAACTCAGCGAAGCAAAACAAGAAGAAATTGGGCTTAGACTTCAACCCTGGTCCCTCCGCACCAAGGGCAGATGGCACACGCGAGGCAGAACAGAATCTCATCGGACCATATGCCAACCTTGAGGGCCTCATCACCCGCATCTTAGTCCAAGGGACTGCAGTCAATGACCCTCCTGCTGACTCTGAGTCTGATGAAGCGCCTGCTGTACCGAAGCCAAAGCAGATGAAGAAGCCAAAAGCTTCAAAGCCGGCCCTTTCACCCAAAATCTCAAGGGCGAAGCCATTGGCAACTGCACCTCCTGAAGCCAGTGTGCAGTCTGAAGACTTATCATGAGTCTCCAAGCCCCAGAAGGCCAAGATGCCTTAGCCACACACCGGCAAAGAGCTCACAGCTGCTGCCATTCTGCGCAGAGAAACAATTGATCTGTCAAGTGATGAAGATCTTGGAGATGACGCTCTTGAGCAGCTCATCAAGAGCAAGGAAGAAGCTGAAATATTCAACAATCTGCCTCTCTTTGATGTCGCCATCATCCACAACTTCATCGACGAGTGGTTTGCTACACCAAACATCAGCTTCGATGATCTGCAGCTGCCCATTGGCCTCAGCGTCGCTTTCCAAGGCGCTATTGCTTCAGAACTTGCAAATGCCCAGAGCATTGTTCAACTAAAGCAGAAAATTAATTTTGAAAAGGCTCAGTTCAAGAAGCATATGGCCAGGCTCAGCGTGCAAGAAGTCAAGGACTTCAAGATCATGTTGCACGAGTTAAAGGAAAACTTTCTGAAGAAGCGTGCAGAAGCTCAGGGTTCGCGGGAGCGAATGAAGACTCTGGCTGACCGCTGTGTGCAAGCCTATAACGAGGCTGAGAAGCGCAAGTCACTTGGGCGTCCTGGCATTGATCCCAGGATGGCTGCGAAGAAGAAGAAGAAGAAGCCTGCTATGGCTGAACCAGAGGCACCAAGGAAAGAGGCAGTTCCGATTGTCTTCCCAACCGCAACGACTGGCTCGAAGCCAAAGAGCTGGTCTACCGCTTTAGAGCTCAAGAAGACTAGGATTGCTGAGGCTGAAGCCAGGAAGCGAGAACACTCTGAAGCCTCTCCTTCTGCCCCCACTCAGAAGAAGCGAAAGATCAAGAAAGCTAGGGCTGCTTCCACAGAGCCCCTGATGGTTGAACCCCTCTCTGTCGTCTATCCTGACGCAGAACGCCAGCTGACAGTTCATGAGCCTGCTCCCACAGAGGCTCCTGAAACTGAAGATATTCCAGCAGCCGACCCCATCGCTACTGAAGACATTGGTCATCAAGACAATGTACAAGATGATGCAGCCCTTCCTCAGCTTGAAACAAGCGAACTCATCAGCATTGGTCGTCCTCTGACGCCAATTGCACAAGATGCGTCCTGGGCGGATCGCCCACAAGTGGAAGAAGAATCAGAGGTCCAGCCCACTCCAACTCCACAAGCGTCGTCTGCATTTCGCAGGCTTCGCAAAGTTCCAAGGCCTGACGACATTCTGGCTGCATCAGCCGAAGAAAATGAAGAAGCACCACAAGATCCCACTCCCCCGCTCCAACAGGAAGCAGTTCTTCAGGAGAACGTGCCTGAGTCTGACCCTCCAGCTAGTCAAGTGGAGGCTGAAAATGTTGAGGCTGCCACAACCAACACTGAAGCCAATGTGGAGCCCTCCCCACCAAAAGCTTCAGCAGACAGCGAAGCTACTGATCCTGACACGTCTGTTCCTGAGTCTGCTGCAGGTCCTCAATTTGATTACCATATTGAGCACAGGCCTCAAGTACAGACGCCGATCCCAATACTGCCAAGGTTCCCAGGTCCCGCATCAGCACCTAGTTCCTTTAACATCACTAGCTTCAAGGCAGATAATACGTTCTTCAACAGCTCCAAGAACCCCTATTCAAGGGAAAGGATTGCATCAGATAGGTTCTGGAGCTATCCTTAGCGCAGCTACTATTCATGCATCCTCTACAACCAAGGACGCATCTTCCCGCACAAGCGCCTTGATATGTTGAAGCCATTGCTGGTCTGCCCTATTTAGAGGAAGCTTTGGATTGCTTCAAGCAAGTGGGTCTGCTGCAGTTTGTAACTGATGAAGAGCACTGGAATGAAGAGCATCTGTTGCAATTCTATGCCACCCTCCACATCAAAGGATACAACAGAGATCCGAAGAGTTGGGTCCTGGAGTGGATGACCGGCAATGTTCATCATGAAGCCAATGCATTTGATATCATTGAGCTCACCGGCCTGCCCACTCCTGGCGAATTCTTCGAGGACGGCTGTCAACTACACACTGACGCTCTTGAGAGCATATTCCAAAGGCCTGAACCGAATATGAGTCATATGCTCTCAATGATGAAGCCATTGCCCCACGATGCTCCTTATCCAACAGAGTTCTTTGTCGTAGACCTTGAGTACCTGCCCAGAACCATATATCACATCATCCGGCGGACTCTCTGGCCCATTAAGGGACACTCTCCACATGCCAAGATTGAGGGTGCAATGAAGACTCTGATATTCTGTATCCTTCATGGCAAATGCTTCAACGCACAGGATTTCTTCATACGCCAACTTGCGGCATCAGGCTCAGATTTATTTGGTTTGAAGTTCTATGCTCCTTGGGTAATGAGGCTGATCAAACTGCACTCTGCAATCTCATATCAGCCCTCAGCCCGCAACCATCGGATCTTCTTGCCAGATGTGGATACCTCTGATGAAGCCATATATCCGGAGCCTGCCAAGCAACCTTTGAGTCTTCAGAATGCAGAACACCAAAGCTTCACTCAGAACATTGACGGTGTTGAAGCCATCTCCAGGGTGTATCCGTTGGCTGGCACTACACGTGCACCACGCCCTGCATCAACTGAAACCACTGACAGCACACCTGCTCAAAGACCCAAGAAGCGGGCTCATGCTCTCAATGACTGAGAGCTTCTTGTGGCCCTTCATCAAAAGAAGGATAGGCATCACGACTGGTTGAAGGGACAGATGAAAAGCCTCTTGGTGGATGTAAACCGAATCAGAAATCTTGCCACCAAGAATGCATTCGTTGCACATGAAACCTGTCGCCGCACCTGGAAAGGCCTCACAATGCTGTGTTCTGAAGCTGATCTTCATGAGGATGGCTTCAGAGAGCGATTCAAGTTTGACTCCACACCTCCCAGAAGGGCTGTGCTACGCGGAACTCCTTCACTTGAAGACTCAGAGTTCTCTTCATCTGCTGCCACCGTGACAGCAAGAATCATCGAGGAAGAAGATGACGCTACCTCACCACCACCTCCTTCAGCGCGCGTCGACTCGGCACCAAGCTCTTCAGCACCGCCAAACAACTCCAACGACCCTACTGCGCATGGGAACGCGTAGGAAACTCTATGTCTTCAAACCTTTTTGGTCATCACTGACAAAAGGGGGAGAAGCATATGATGTCGATAGTCTTCAAGCGGGTCAACATGGGCGGGTGCCTTTATTTTGCTATATTTTGCTTCGTGCTTACAACTCCCGTTTTGCTACATTTGCTTCTTTGAGTTGTAACACTTAAACTCGATGGTCGTCTGCTACTTGTTTGCCACTATGTTTTGCGAAGATAAATTCCGCATGTGCGACGATAAATTCCGCACTTAGATCATTCCGCAGACGTCCATTTTCCATTATGCATGTCATTCTCTTCATATACTTTTACATGCATAGTGGATTGTCATCATAAGTTGAAGTGGATCTCCACAAGTACAACCTGCCATGTGCATTTGCGTTCCAGAAGCAAATTACCTATATGCACATCTTCAGGGGGAGCCCTTGCAGCTTATGAAGACAATTCCTTTACAATTTCACAAATTATATTCCCCGTTGAAAACTTCAACTAGTTTGTCATCAATCACCAAAAAGGGGGAGATTGTAAGTGCATCTAGTGCCACCCCTAGTTGGTTTTGGAGTATTGACGACAAACCTAGTTGAGGGACTAATGTGTTTGTGAGAATTGCAGGATAACACAGGTAGAAGTCCCTCATTGATTCGGTTTTTCTACCAGAGATGACCCCTAAAAATGTACGAAGACATTGAAGTCAATGGTGGTATATGAAGATATTCACATTGAAGACTATGACATGAGAAGACACCACGTGAAGCCTATGGAACTCGAAGACTTAATCTTTCACAGTTTTTATTTCATTTGTGTTAAGTCATAGGAACCACCGTACTATTAAGTGGGGTCCAAGAGAACCAGTCAGAATGATTGAAGTGATGCCTAATTCAAATCCTATGTCTTCGAGCGAAGACTATGAGAGCAAAATCTTGTCCAGAGTCGGACAAGTCAGCTTTTCTTGTAGCCCAAGTAAAGTTGCCGTGTGAGTTCGAAATCTGACCGTTGGAACACGTGTCAGTTCCTTAGTGACCCAGGGTCATTTCGGACAAATCAGGTCGGGTTGCCCAGTGGCTATAAATAGTCCACCCCCTACAACCATAAACGGTTGGCTGCTCAGATTTCAGTGCACGGCTTTTGTCGTTTGAGAGCAACCCACCTCGAAGACTTTGAGAGAAAATTTCCTAGCGAGGAGAAAAGCCCTAACCACCCAGAGCCAGAGAGAATTGGGCATCACTTAAGTTTTCTTGTCTGAGTGATCTGAAGACTTATTACACTTGAGGACTGTGCATCCTCGAGACATTAGGCGTCGCGTTCTGAGCATCCAAGAGACATTGTGGATTGCCGGTGAACGAAATCTGTGAAGGTTTGGGAGTCTACCTTGAAGACTTACCAGAGTGATTGGGCGAGGTCTGTGTGACCTTAGCTCAAGGGAATACGGTGAGGACTGGGTGTCCCGAGCTGCGTGTTCAGGACTAGGTGTCTGGGGCTGTGTGTCCTTTGGTTTAAATACCTAGCCGCCCTAACCAGACGTACAGTTGTCACAGCAACTGGAACTAGTCCAACAAATCATTGTCTTCAACGAGTCACTGGTTTCATCTTCACTTCCCTTTACTTACTGTTACTCCTTGTGATGCCATTGCATGCTTGCTCTATCTTTTGTCTTCACAACGTAACTGTATGATTTTATCGGCTTCATAACTTCTTCCTACCTGATCCTTATTACACTGCAGCTACTTGTCATTGTGCTTTCACTCTATTGTATATTTGACCATGGCTTGCCTAGTGTAATCTAACTTCCGCTGCATAGTGATAGGCATATCTCTACTGTTTGTCTTCATAACCTTCACATTTTGAAGACTTTCATAAAAATCGCCTATTCACCCCCCCTCTAGTCGATATAACGCACTTTCAGTTAGGAACTCAAATCAAATGCAGCAAGGTAGTGCCATCACCGGTGGGGACTCAGCTTCTGCCATAACACAACAAGGCTCAAGCTCTGAGTACAGTCCTGACGATGAGGTCATTGAGGAGGATGAAGTTGATGATATTGTAGTGGAGAAGGAAGATAAGGTGCTAATTCTACCTTTGTTTTTGAGGGATGGGGGCTATTTGTATGCTATATGTGCTTGAGTGCTTTTACTAATTTTTGAAAGACATTTTTTTGCATGAGATCTAATAGTTCTCTTTTTTATTATAATGTTTTGAAGGTTTCTAAGAAGGCAAGGAAGTCGATCAATAAAAAGACTAAGAAGAGTTTTGATAAACCTTCTGAGATGGCTCCAGGAAAAACAAGGGTGGTTGCTCCAGCCTCAGGAGGCTCAAAGAGGGTGCTACCTAGTTTGAACTCGGATGAACATGAATCTACTCGAGTCACTAGGCAGAAAACAAAGCTGTCTCTAACCAACCATGAAGAAAGTCTTGTGCAAATGGATGTAGGAAGCCCAGCAAATGTGGATGAAGGAAGCCTCCATGTGCACGTGGATGTAAGAAGCTCGATGCACGAAGATGAAAGAAGCCTGATGCATGGGGGTGAAGTAAGCCTGATGCAGATGGGTGAAACAAGCCATGTCCCATCGACTCTGTGCACAAATCAGCCAATTGAAGTTCCTGAGTTCTCTGACCAACAGCTTGACCAACAGCGGCAAATGGACATTGAAGGCAAGTAATAATAACACATGATCAGTTATGAAATCATGAAATGCAAACTTGATTTATCTTAACTGTATGAATGTCTTCTTTTTCAGCTACACCTATTGTGGATAAGTGCAGGAATGGGAAAGGGCTCGAAAGACTCACTAAAGAGTTAGGCTCTAAGATTATCATCCAAGTGGCCGAGGGGAAGAAACGCCCGGACAAACCAGCACAGGCTGCAAAGCTTGCATCCCAGGGTGGGGTCGCTGCGAGGCAGCATCTACCACTCCTTCCCCACTTCAAGGAGTACAAGGCCAATGGGCATCATATTGACAATTTCATTGGCAAAGTTGCTGTAAGTTTATTCTTTCTCAGTCAAATGTGATTATTTTTGTTCACTTGTTATATCATTCTAAATTGTGTCCTTGCATTATATGTTATCTACTCAGATCAATTTTGATATGGACACCCGTTCCGATGCCGTGAAGTATGCATGCACTGACATCCTCAAGACCGCGTTGAAGAATAGGCGCCACCATCTCAAGAAGAAGCATTTTGACAATGTACCGGCCAATCTAGTGAGTGTCAAATCTCCTGATAAGAATGTGACAGATGCGGAGTGGCAAAGGCTGGTCAAGATGTGGTCTACCCCAAGGCACAAGGTATTCATACTATAGTTCTATGTGAAGGAGTTCATTGTGTCTATGTTTACCATTGTGCTTGTTTTATCTTGCCATGTTCATACGATAGCTATTTAGCTGGTATAATAATGATGATGTGCTTGTTTACCATTGTGTCTATTGTGCTTATTTTATCTTGCCATCGTTGTGCTGCTTGGAGAGATGATGATAACATTGTTTTCATGCTATTCTGGCTGCATACACTTTTGAATTGCAACTTGGATTGCAATCTGTAGGAGCCTTTATGGTTGCTCCATTAATTCTCATGTTTCTTTTTCCATGGTAGGAAACCTGTCAGTCGAACAAGGAGAACCGTTCCAAAGTTAAGTTCCATCGGAAAACTGGTTCTTGCCCCTACATTTCCCATGTGCATGCTTTGGTAAGGATCTCTCATGTTATCATTTGCTACTACAGTGATTCTTTCAATTGTTTCTTATTGTTCCATTGTGTCGTGAACAATTTCAGAAAGAGGCTCGTAAGGGTGAAGAGTTGACTGCGTTTGATCTATTCAAGGAGTGCCACAATGGCAACAAGACTGGTTTCTCTGAGCCAGTTAAGAAGGCGATAGTAAGTTTCTAGTATTCTTTTTCGTGTTGATGAGGCTTGTTTACCTCATCCTTGTTACACTTGATTACATTATATGACTTCTGCTTCACGGATTTGATAGAGATGGTTTTTTCAAAGTAGTACCGTATATGATTCATGTTTTGTTATAGTTTGTTTGTACCAGTCCTCTGTTTCATTGCATTGCATATTCATTTTGGTACTGGAAATGCGACAATATTCAGGCAATTTTAGTTCTTGTTGTAGTCCAGCAGGTATTGCTTGTCGTTGGACACTGTTAATTAAGAGAGAGCGTTGTATGTTCTTTGATTATTTGTCTAGTGATTCCCTGAAGCATCTATCTTCCCATCTTTCGGAGTGGAGAAACTCTGTCATTTCATATACGATCTGAATGAAATGTTTAGGACTTGTGGAAGTGGATTTCTCTGATACTGTATACTGTACTAAAGAAACAACATATGCGCTCCTGAAACGTACTACAATCTTCTCTGCTCCATGTTCCCATTTAAGCTAAACAGATATGCACATAGTTGCCTAATTTAAATTTCAACAATGGTTTGTTGTGTATGCTTACCTGTTTAATAAACCTGGTGCCATGCTTCTTTCATGTAGCTGATAGTAACTTGCAAAAAAAAGTGATTCCCAAGGATGATTAATTCTGCTTGCCTGCTTCAAAGTTTTCAAATAACTAGCTAATTAGTAGCATGGAGACTGGATTATTATTTAGTCAACATTCTTGAGTAGTTTGCTTATAAAGTTTCCTAGTTATTCAGAACCAACTGCAATGACATGTGTGCATCTTTCTTTAAATGTCAGGCTGACATGGAAAAAGCTATGGAACAAGGGGTACCAGAAGGTGGAGAACCAAAGAATGTTGCTGCTGTTGTTGCTGACATTCTCACTAAAGAATGTCCCTCCAGCACATTCCTTCAAAATGTTGGCCTTGAGTCGAGCTCCAAGAAGAAGTTCAACAGATCTGCAGCTGCTTTGGATGCTCATGTACAAGAACTAGAGTACAAGCTTGAGAAGGAGAGGCGAGTCGCTGAGTTGATGCGAGAGGAGCTTGTTGAGGTCAAGAAGAAATCAGAGGAGACCGAAGCTGCACGCACCGCAGAGTACCAGTTGTTACTGCAAAGAGTTGAGGCCACCGATGGTAGATTTGCGCGTCTCATGGATCTGTTCGAAGGTAAAATAGTTTAGTACGGCGTGGTTGATGTTGGCTTTGGGACTTTTGATGTTGAGTTGTTTCGACCTGGGGTTGATGAGTTTCTTTGACTGGACATGTGAACCGCAATATGGACCAGATTGGCTGTGGTTTGATGATGTTGTGCTTTGGTTGGTGCATCTTAATCTTATGAACATGGTGTACTGATACTAAGCTACTGGCTATGTTATTTCGGTTGGTGCATCTTATGAACTTGTGGTGTAATGATACTGTTGGGCCTAAGTTAATGAAATCTTGGAGAATTGTATTGGTTGACTGCCAAACTAAGCAATGATTTTTTTTGAGCTACTATTGGTTATTGGCTGGACCGAAAATACTAAATTGTATGAGTGGGCTGGCTCGTCTCAAGGCCCAATATAGATTTTTTTGATAGAAAAAGATTCATATATTTTTGTTGGTTAGAGAGAAGGGCTGGCCCAATTAATGATAGATTGAATAAATGGACTACACATTGCCTGAGCCCAAGAACTAACATTAAAAGGCCGTGGCCCAAAAGTAAATGTAAAAATGGGCTAAATTATTGGGCTCAGCCCATTAAAACAACTGATTTGGACTGATCCTACGTGGCATCCACGTCATCATTTTTTCCACGTCAGCGCCACGTTGGTTCAGCCACATCAGATCCTACGTGGCCTAGGCTCATTAGTAATGACCATAATTTTGGTCAAAGATTTAACGAAGAAAATTTTGGTCAAGGGCGGCTATGACTAAAATTCCAGAAAAGGTCACGTTTGTTCATTCTTGACGGTCAACTGTTGACCTTCCGAATTTGGTCAAAAAAAGGTCAATAAATGAAAGCAATGACGAATTAACGACCAAAATGGGGAGTCATAATTGACCATATTTCTTGTAGTGTCGGCGGCGACCGCGGCGGGCGATCCCATCTCTTCGCGCGTACCATCCTTAAGGTATGAATTCGGCTTGGCGTTCTGCTCGTTCTCTTGGCTGTTGCGCCCCTCCACCATGCATGCAGTACAACCTCAACCCCACAAGATCCGGGTACGGACTAGAACAACGCATGGAAAGCTTCATCGTGGCATAGTTTCTCTTGAGCTAATCGCATCATGTTTGTTTAAGTAAGATGTTGACGTTTGAGATGAGATATACTAAAGGAAGATGAGATACTGGTTCCATAGTTCACTTAATTTAGTTTATTAAAGTCATCATCACTTTAGGTTTGCATAGCGCATGAAATATAGTTTAAAGGAAGATGAGATACTACTTGTTGGACGTTGATGATTGGTTTCCCTCACATGTCAAACTAGCAAAGTCTTTTCCATGCACTTGTCTTTGCCTATGAGCTATTTTACACCTGCAACATTGATAAATAGAAAGATGTTGATGATTGGTTTCCCTCACATGTCATATGCAGGAAGACATGGCGTATGCAAGTGATGAGAGTATGTTCGAGTATGTAAATGTTGTCAGCAAGATGTTTGATAGTGAGGCTGAAGGCTATGAATTCTACAACAAATATGCTCTTGAAAAAGGTTTTAGTGTGAGGAAAAGCTATGTTGAGTGGGATGGATCCAACAAATACATAATTTTAAGGAAAATTGTGTGTAGTCGTCAAGGGTTTCGCGAAGATAAGCACATGAAAAGAAAGATGGAAGATAGAAAAAGGAGGCCACGAAGTTTAACTCGTGTTGGGTGTAATGCTAAATTGGTCATTACGAGACAGGAGGAAACCGGTCGGTGGTTTGTCAAGGATTTCATCAATGAGCACAACCATCCTCTAGCCCCACGGGATCTTTCTTGTCTGCTGCGTTCGCACAGACGAATTAGCGATGAGCAGAAAGCGTACATTGCGGACATGGAAAAATGTGGGATCCGCAAATACCGTATTATGGATATTTTGTGCTTTCAATACGGTGGATTTGATAAGGTTGGATGCATAAAGAGGGACGTTTATAATTTCTGCCATGCTAATAAGGAGGAGACAAACAGTGCCGGTGATGCTAAAATGGTGATCATGCACATGATGGCGAGGCGAGAGCGAGATGTGGATTTTTTCTTCAAGTACTTGGTAGACGAGCATGGCCATCTGAAGGGACTGTTCTGGGCTGATAGTCAATCGCGACTTGACTACGAGGCTTTCGGAGACGTCATTGTTTTCGATAGCACATACAGAACCAACTAATACAATCTGCCATTCGTGCCTTTTGTCGGGTTGAATCACCACCGCAGCACTGTTATATTTGGCTGTGGTATAATTTCTCATGAAACAAGCCAGGCATACGAGTGGATGTTGCGGACCTTTTCTGATTGCATGGCACAGAAGCATCCGATATCTGTGATCACAGATGGGGACCTTGCAATGCAGAGAGCAATAAGGATGGTCTGGCCAGACTCAAACCATAGACTATGTATATGGCACATTCAGCAGAACATTGTACGCCATCTGCATGATGACGACGTAAAGGAGGAATTCAGATCTTTCATTTATGATACTTCTTCCATTGAAGAGCATGAGATAAAATGGATACCATTCTTACGCATCTTGAGGGTAAGATGTCGTTGTTTGAAATGCTAGAGCACTATGAGCGTTGCCTTGCGTCGCGACGGATTAACGAAGCTCTCCATGACGTCGAAGCCTTGCAGTCCATTCCATTTACAGAGGAAAATGCTACGCCGCTTGAGAAACACGCCGCAACAGTTTTCACACCTAGTGTCTTTAAGATGGTCTTATGGAGCATAGATGCTGTCAGCAAATGTCAGATTAGAGAGATACTAGATGGATCAGAAGATTACACTTATGTTGTGTCCAAGCAGAAAAGAATGGATAAAAAGTTTGGAGTGCGCATTGAAGAGCAAGGAGGTCTTTTGCACAGGGTGAGTTGTTCTTGCTGTAAGCTGGAATGCGCAGGCACACCATGTTCCCACATTTTTTACATATTGGGGATTTTAAAACAAACAATTCTGCCCGGTTGTTGCGCTCCCACTAGGTGGACTATGAATGCAAAATGTGCATACGCACCTACCAGAAAAAACCAGATGTATGACTATTCGGTAAGCCTGCAGAGGTACCGCGAGTTGCGGAATTGTAGTCACGCCGCAAGTTTCCAGGCATGCCACTCTGATGAGGACTATCACCGTCTAAAGATGCTTTTGCAAGCACAACATCATGGCAAGCAATCAAGTTTTTAACAAGCTGACAGCAAGGAGTCAACTAATGCTCAGCATAACAGCATTAGGTTCGGCCCGTTGATGCCGCACTCGCAGAAAGTTGATAAGGTTCTGGATCCCGTGCATGTGCTAGGACGAGGTGCACCGAAGAAAAGGCTGCAGGCAAAGACAAAGAAGTCAAGATCATAGAATATCTGTGGCTATTGCAAGAAACCAGGTCACAATCGACGTAAATGCGCTAAATTGCTAGAGGTACGAGATATGTTCATATTTTTTTTGCATGTGTTTTACTCATAATTGATGTCCATGTGATTTATTGTATTCTTGTGTGTAGGATCTCGAGGCTGAACTGTGATATCTACATACAGCATGAACCGACGATGAGCCAGAGAAAGTCGTGTGCCATTCAGCTTTGTGTGACGTGGTCTTTACATTCTATTTCATCGTGACAGTAATTTAGTGAAGTGAGGTTGTACTGCCATGTTACTGTATTAGTTCGACATCTTTCGTTTCCATTTTCTGTGTGTATCATTTGATGTCCAACTTTAAGAATGATGATGTATTTCGACAAATTGGGCACTGTGATTCTTCACCCTTACTATGGTTGTCATGCATATTCATAATCATCATGCATATTCTTCATTTACAGAGCAATAATGACTGACGTATTTTTTAAATAAGCGGGGCCCACTGGGGTGTGCTTGGAAATCTTTGAAAAACCTCCATGCACGTTCATCTTCGCTGCATGCAAATCGAGCGACAGCCGCTGTGCCAGTAGCTGTCAAGGCCTTGATGAATCACTATTCACATGCAGGTCCCCGACTCTTGCATGTAGGTCCCCGACCCTTGCATGCAGGTCCCCGAATCTTGCATGCAGGTCCCCTTGAGGCATAGACCGATGTTTTCAGCAGTCAGTCTAGAGGGCATTATAAATTCAAAAAAATTCAAAAAAATACAAAAACTTGGAAACCTAGTTTTGTTTGTGGAAGAGATCATGTGTGCCAAAACTGAGGTGATTTGGAGGTGGTCGAAAAAATGCCCGCATTCCCGGAGGGACCATTTGGTCTTTAACTTAAGCCAGTTTTTGAAAAAACGTGAATTTTTCCACCACCTCCAAATCACCCAAATTTTCTTGTACATGGTCACCCACATATGCAAAACATGTGTATGCAAGAAAATTTTGAAAAAATTTATTTTACAATGCCCCCTTGAGGCATAGACAGATGTTTTCAGCAGTCAGTCTAGAGGGCATTATAAATTCAAAAAAATTCAAAAAAATACAAAAACTTGGAAACCTAGTTTTGTTTGTGGAAGAGATCATGTGTGCCAAAACTGAGGTGATTTGGAGGTGGTCGAAAAAATGCCCGTATTCCCGGAGGAACCATTTGGTCTAACTTAAGCCAGTTTTTGAAAAAACGTGAATTTTTCCACCACCTCCAAATCACCCAAATTTTCTTGTACATGGTCACACACATGTGCAAAACATGTGTATGCAAGAAAATTTTGAAAAAATTTATTTTACAATGCCCCCTTGAGGCATAGACCGATGTTTTCAGCAGTCAGTCTAGAGGGCATTATAAATTCAAAAAAATTCAAAAAAATACAAAAACTTGGAAACCTAGTTTTGTTTGTGGAAGAGATCATGTGTGCCAAAACTGAGGTGATTTGGAGGTGGTCGAAAAAATGCCCGCATTCCCGGAGGGACCATTTGGTCACTTAAGCCAGTTTTTGAAAAAACGTGAATTTTTCCACCACCTCCAAATCACCCAAATTATCTTGTACATGGTCACCCACATGTGCAAAACATGTGTATGCAAGAAAATTTTCAAAAAACTTATTTTACAATGCGCCCTTGAGGCATAGACCGATGTTTTCGGCAGTCAGTCTAGAGGGCATTATAAATTCAAAAAAATTCAAAAAAATACAAAAACTTGGAAACCTAGTTTTGTTTGTGGAAGAGATCATGTGTGCCAAAACTGAGGTGATTTGGAGGTGGTCGAAAAAATGCCCGCATTCCCGGAGGGACCATTTGGTCTACTTAAGCCAGTTTTTGAAAAAACGTGAATTTTTCCACCACCTCCAAATCACCCAAATTTTATTGTACATGCTCACCCACATGTGCAAAACATGTGTATGCAAGAAAATTTTGAAAAAAATTATTTTACAATGCCCCCTTGAGGCATAGACCGATGTTTTCAGTAGTCAGTCTAGAGGGCATTATAAATTCAAAAAAATTCAAAAAAAATACAAAAACTTGGAAACCTAGTTTTGTTTGTGGAAGAGATCATGTGTGCCAAAATTGAGGTGAATTGGAGGTGGTCGAAAAAATGCCCGCATTCCCGGAGGGACCATTTGGTCTTAACTTAAGCCAGTTTTTGAAAAAACGTGAATTTTTCCACCACCTCCAAATCACCCAAATTTTCTTGTACATGGTCACCCACATGTGCAAAACATGTGTATGGAAGAAAATTTTGAAAAAATTTATTTTACAATGCCCCCTTGAGGCATAGACCGATATTTTCAGCAGTCAGTCTAGAGGGCATTATAAATTCAAATTTTTTTAAAAAAATACAAAAACTTGGAAACCTAGTTTTGTTTGTGGAAGAGATCATGTGTGCCAAAACTGAGGTGATTTGGAGGTGGTCGAAAAAATGCACATTTCTGATATTTTCACAGGTTACAAAATATATTATTGGACAGAATATAGACAGCACCACACAGCAACAGCAAATTCATCCAATACAATAGAAGATAGCTCTCCGAATACAATTCATCATATTAGTCTCCGAATTCAAAAGACCGAACAAAGATAGAACATTACAAGTCTCGAGACCGCGAGTAGCGAGTTTGTCTTCACATTACAAGTCGATATCGATCATCTAAACTACCATCACATAGAAGAGAGTTGCGGTCATCACGATGAGCATCATCGCGATGAAATTGGTCTTCATCTGGTTCCTCCAACGCTCCCTCCTCTCTCCCGCTAGATAGCGCGCGTATCTAGATTCTGCCTCCGCCCTAGTGGTGTACCCTTTGTAACTGTTACCGCTGAAACGATGAACCTGTCTCCGACACTCCTCCCAGTCATCGTAGACTCCAGGAACCTTACCCTTGTACATGACATACAACGGCATCTCTATGCACAAGCCAAACAACAGACAATACATAAGCAATAAATAAGTATGCAACAAAAGGATCGGAAGAGAAAAGCAAGACATTAATAGCACAATTCATGATCCTAGTAATAAATAGCATCGATTACATCTAAGTTGAACGACTGTCCAAACCAAAGAGACATACAATTCATTAAAGTTTAATTACAACATGAGCCAATCAATGTTTCAGAACTACACATAGCATCACTACTTTCGACTCGACTCATGGGACCGGAGCGTGGATGAAGCCGCCATCTGTCCTGATGGTCATGAAATCACGGGTGTTGTCAGCCTGCATTTGTAGCGTTGTGTCTATCTCACTGCACAGAACACGGAATGTTAGAAGAAATAAAGAACGATCGATGGATGCATTTTTTGCTGTTTTGGCTGATGTTGTTTTGGTGCTGTTTTCGTGCCATTTAGGATGGCTGCAGTGACTTTTGGTGCCATTTTTGATCTCTTAATATGGTTGCAGTGAGAGCAAAATATGGCTGTTGTTTTTTTTTGTTTTGTTTCAGAAACAGGACAAACCAAAGGGCCCACGTCTCCCCTCCAGATTTTTCGAGGGCCAAAGGGCAGGACGTTTGAGTTTTCGAGGCAACTCCCCACGTCTCCCCTCCACTGGCAACTCCCCACGACGCAGGGAACTCCCCTCCTATTCCATTGCCGCTCAATCTGCCTCCCTCTGCCTCCCTCCTCATTCCATTGCCGCTCCATCTTCCTCCCTCTGCCTCCCTTTGCCTCCACCATCAAGCAACTCCTCTCTGCCTCCACCATCGCTGGCCAGGAGGGCAATGGCGGAAGAATCGTGGAGCAACTCCCCTCCGTCTGCCAAGAGAATGGCGGAGGAATCATGGAGCAACTCCCCTCCGTATGCCAAGAGAATGGCGGAGGCATCGTGGAGCAACTCCCCTCCGTCTGCCAAGCATCACCAAGGTGAGGCGTCTGGCAAGGAGCCGCTGGTGGTCGACGACGACGTTCCAGTCCCCGGGCAGAAGCAGGACTATACCGTGCCACTCATGGTTGATATCCACCTGAAGAAGGAGAAGTTGGATGTCGTATGCACCAGCAATCCAGACGAAGCCGACAAGAGGATCCGCGAGATCACGAGGAGGCTCGGCGGCATGCTTTCTCGGTCGATCGGCGTTGATGTCGAGTATACGAGGGAAGATGAACCTCCGCAAAAGGCTACAGTTCTACAGTTATGCGTGGAGGATCTCATCCTGGTATACCACATCACCGCGGCAACCAAATGGTAAAAACATCCAGTTTTGAAGTTTCTGAAGTTTTGACGTTTCTGTCTAATTAGTAGTTTCTGAAGTAGACGCAATAGTTCTGTAGTTCTAAAGTAGATGCAATACTAGTTATGAAGTTCTGAAGTTTCTGTCTAATTAGTAGTTTCTGTAGTTTCTGAAGTAGATGCAATAGTTCTGAAGTTCTGAAGTAGATGCAATACTAGTTCTGAAGTTCTGAAGTTTCTGTCTAATTAGTAGTTTCTGAAGTTTCTCAAGTAGATGCAATAGTTCTGAAGTTTCTGAAGTTTCTCAAGTAGATGCAATAGTTCTGAAGTTCTGAAGTAGATGCAATACTAGTTCTGAAGTTTTGGAGTAGATGCAATACTAGTTCTGAATTTTATGTCTAATTAGTAATTTCTGAAGTTTTTGAAGTATATGAATTTGATGCACCAGATTAATTTGATGCAGGCCCAAGGAACTCCGCCCGCTCCTGCAGGAGAAGAAGCTGTACACCTTTGTTGGCTTCTCCATTGGAGGTGACAAGGAGAAGCTGAAATTGTCTGGTTTGGAGATCAACCCCGACAAGTACGTCGACATGCAGCGCAAATGGAGAGTTCCAAACAATGGAAAGAAGTGGCAGGCTTTGGCTGAGTTTGCAGCCAGCCTCATCCACCCATCGTACAAGGAAATGAAGCAGAAGATCAACAAGGAATTGGACCACAAACTATGGGGGGACAGCCCACTGCCAAACAACCTCATCGAGTACGCAGCGAAAGATGCGTACGTCACCTATGAGGCATGGAAGAAAATCGAAATCGTCAAAGAAGGTTTGGAGTACTGGCAAGAGGCGGAGGATAATTGGGATGACCCCTACTACTGGGGATATTGAGTTGTTTGTGGTATTATGTGTCTCAGTTTGCAGTTATGTGGTTGAACAAGTTTGCTTTTGTAATGTTGAACAAGTTAGCTGTTGTTATGTTGAACAAGTTTGCTTTTGTAATGATGAACAAGTTTGCTTTTGTTATGTAGTTATGTGATTGTTATGATGCTGGTGCAGAACACTTATGGTTGTGATGTGATGCAAAATCCTTCAACTTTTGGTGATCATTTAGTTCAAGTTTTGGTCAGATCATACAGAATGTCGTCTAGAAGTTTTTGTGATCATTTAGTAGTTTTTTTATACAGAAGCCTTTCACTATAACTGAAAAAGCTGAAGTTCTCAGCATGAAGAATCACACAACACAGCACCTACATTATGATGATACACTATCAACTGCAGACCTGAATGCATCCAATTCGTCCTTTCCCAAGCAGTGATGGTAACTAAAAGTATAACAACTAAAAACGCAGCTCTACTGTATGTGTCCAATAGTGCCATCATAACAGAACTTTGAAAAGTCCTATATTATACAGTAGCAAGCATCACAAGTTTCAGATGGTTTTCTAGCAAGTATTTTCCAAAAAAGTGGATTGGTGGCACAAAATTGCTACACTCAGTCGATCTACCTAGCATTATCAGCATGGATACCATTGAGACGTGAACAAAAACTGGGGTACCTGTGCTGTCCTGCGGTGGTTGAGGAGATGGATCCGGCCGATCCCGTTCGGGGGGCGCGGGGGCGGCGGGGGTGGAGTCGCCGACGGCGTGCAGGGGTGGCGGACAGAGGGGGACGAGTGGGGGATCTAGCGATGGAGGGAGGGAGGCCATAGTGCGAGGGGAATAGGTGGAGTGGGGGAGGGTTCTAATGGCCTACTTCGGATGGGCCTAATTCGGATGGGCCGTCTCGTTGTCTGCGCTTGAGGCATGCATGCATGGGAATGGCGGCGACGTGGGTTTGCATGCGCGGGTGGCGGACGTGAACTTTATCTATCCGAAATATGTTATGATTTCTACCCGAAAACAAGCTCGCGTGCGACGCTCTCCTGTGCGACACACGCCTCTCGCGTGATACGCGATTCTGATGCGACTGCGTGCCAAGTTTTATAGATGGAAACTTCTTTAGACACAATGCCATCTCAAAAACAACTCAGAAACAACTGTATGATTGATCATAAAACACATGCATTGTTGTTCAGAGAAATGTCTCATGAATAAATTATACCATAATTGCGAACATAGTGTGAAACAGAAAACAAAATGTTTGTTTGCAACTAAATAATCCTGGTTTGAAGCTTAAACTGGTTGAAAAACAATTGAGCCTACTCCATATTGTCTTCTGCACTGCCAAAATCCAGTGACCTCTTGCGTTGCGTCGTTGGAGATTGCGTCGGGCTTGGCGACGACCCATGTGCTTCAATCTTTTTCTCTTTAACATCAATGTAACCATACAACTTAAGTTGTTCTTGGTCTTTCTCTGCCAACTCTCTAGCAAGACCCTCCATTTCTAGGATTCTCACTTCCTGTAGAAAGCCATAGGAATTGTATTAGGAAGAACTCAAAAAAGACGTAGCCATAAACTAGATGCATGTAACATGTAAAATTTGAACCTCGGAATCAATGTCATCCTCGGGAAAACAACCCGTAGTTCTATTGTACACAATGTACAGGTGACATGTCTTGCTGCCATTCAGATCAGAAAGCATTTTTTGTACATCATCTGGTCCTGCAATCAAGAACATTCCTTCTGGCAGCTTGCACGCAGACCCGGGTAAGAAGTAGTACAGTTCTGCTCCCAGTTTGCAACCAAAAGTATCTCTCATTTCACTCATAATGAGATCGTAGGTCACTTTGGCGGGTTCAAAAATTCTGACTTCTGCCGGGTGTTCATCAAAGTATGCTCTCGGAACATGTGACATCTCATCATCCCTACTAACAAAAAATTCCATGACCAGCACCTAGTATCTCACATCAGAGTTAATACATTCAATGAGTAAAGGGGCAAACATAATTTTTTATGTGCATAGCAACATTGCGGCGTTGTTACCTGCTTTTGTGGAATGTATCCTTCATGTGGAGTGACTGGGGATTGTGCCATCTCAAACCTTCTCACCTTATTATGTGGAATGTATCCTTCATGTGGTGTGATTGGGGACTTTGCCATCACAGGTTTCTTATCCTGCATATGAAACATCGATAGTGGGTTTACACACAAGTTTTGAAAGGTCATACCATATCTTTGGTATGCATCGTTGCGAGGTACTTACAAGGGGAGAATTGACGATATGTTGTTGGGGTGGACTGATGTGGCATTGAACGGGTGACTCTATCGCAATGTCTCGAGTGAATGGCGACTGTGCCGTCTCATGATGCTTAGCCTACATACAATCGCCGACATAAGGTTGCCACAAATTGAAGATGTTTGTATCATAGAATACGTAGGTCCTTAATATATAGAATCGGTGCGAGATACTTACAGGGGGAGAATAATTGAAGACATGTTGTCGGGGTGGCCGTGAGATCGCACGGTCTTCTAACATATGTCCTTCCAAGCGGACCGTCTCCAGCATGGCCTTATAATCCATGCCCGACCGCTCCTGTAGCAGCTTACTGTCCATATCCGCACGTGCCTGCAACACATAGGCATCCATCCTGACTCGCTCTGTCTGTATAATACTGTCCACAAGCTTCCGGTCCTTCTGCAACGTTTGATGCATTTCCTTGTAGCCTAAGACAAACTTTTTTCCCATGTACTCACAGTCGCTCTTATACTTTTCTTCAATCTCAAGACACATCTTCGCCATCTTACGAGAAAACTCCTCACGCTCCTCCTTTATCATCCTGTCCACGTATGAACGTTCTTTTTTCAGTTTCTTATCTACCTCAGCGCGATCCTTTTGCACCTTTAAGTCGATCTCCCGACGCGCTTCATGCAAAGACTTGTCGTACTCCGCACGGTTGTTATGCGCCTCTGAGACCATGGTCCCTACAGCAACACATATACCCATAGTATGAAAACTGTATCCACACCCTCATCCAACTAATTCGAAACAATACGACCGTGAAAAAATATTCATAATCAGTTCGTGCGATCAATTAGTACAAACTATCAATCAAAAAGCTCTTGCATGACATCCTGTACTCGAATCACACCAGAACTACTCAACTATGGCAAAAGCTGGATTTTCTAATCTCTTCGGAAATTACTTGTTGGTCGAATCAATGGAAAAAATAATCAGCACTGCAATCGAAGATGAGAGAAGCCGTGGAAGAGACCTTTTTAATCCGGCGTCGGCGTGGTCGCTTGAGAAGCGATGGCGCGATCCCAGCGATGGCTATGTGAGGAGAAACAAGGTAGATGGGGGTGGTTAGGATAGGGTAGATATGCGGTAGAATGGGAAGGTATATATCCGTGATTGTAGGGTTAATTAGTTATTTTGAAGTAATGCGCTTCGATGCAAGTTTTTTTTAATTAACCAGTGCGATCTTTTCGGGGCTTCGAAAACATGTGCACTGACCGCGGGTCGAACCACATATCACACAAGCCCGAGCCATCGCCGTGCCCGTGCCAACCCGCCGCCCACCATTCTAACTTATTGTTCTCTAAAAAAGGAAGAGCAATAAATTCAGTCCAAGAATTTCGAGATATAATTGTCAACCCATTTTCGTTCGTAATTACGAGATATGTTTGGCGCAATTAGTGGCTAACTGGGTTCTTTTTTTTAGGAATAGTGGCAACTTGGTTTGATACATGCCAAATGTTACGTTCAGATTAGTTGCATTATTTCGTTCATTTTTTACCAAAAAATCTATACAAAGTGTTAATTGGACAATGTGAACAATGTGGCACGAAGGTTGTCGGCCCAGCCAGTGGATGGAACGGATGGTACATGTACACGCAAGTACGATCTCTGACACGCGCATTTCGGGTCCCTGTACATGTACATGTAAACTAACCCAACATTGATCCGGTTCAGTGGATGCATGCATGCTCTATGTGGCACGAAGTATGTCGGCCGAGCCAGTCGACGGACCAGATCGATGCTACAGGAGGGACTCCATTGTAGACCAACGCTCCATCAATGTCCGGTGTGTGTGCTACGTCCACCGTAAGACAAACATAGTTCCGTCAACCCTAAAACCCTTAAACCCTAAACCCTGATAACCCTAAACCCCCACCCCTCCAACTAAACCGTAAAAACATTCAAATTTTTGCCCCACATGGAAACCATTATGCATGCATTATCTATGTGGTCATGGGATGCCATGAAAGATTTTTGGGATTATACACGCAAGTACGATCTCTGACACGCGCATTTCCGGCCTAGCATGTCAACACCCCGAAAGCACTAGCTGGGTTCCTCACCTGTATGAAACCAACCAAACATCGATCCGATCCAGTGGATGGATGCATGCTCTATGTGGCACGAAGTTTGTCGGCCGAGCCAGTCAACAGACCGGATCGATGGTACCGGAGGGAATTCATTGTAGACCAACGCTCCATCAATGTGCGGTGTGTGTGCTACGTCCACCGTAAGACAAACATAGTTCCGTCAACCCTAAAACCCTTAAACCCTAAACCCTGATAACCCTAACCCCCCCACTAAACCGTAAAAACATTCAAATTTTTGCCCCACATGGAAACCATTATGCATGCATTCTCTATGGGGTCATGGGATGCCATGAAAAAAGTTTGGGATTATACATGCAAGTACGATCTCTGACACGCGCATTTCCGGCCTAGCATGTCAACACCCCGAAAGCACTAGCTGCTTTCCTCACCTGTATGAAACCAACCCAACACTGATCCGGTCTAGTGGATGGATCCATGCTCTATGTGGCACGAAGTTTGTCGGCTGAGCCATTCAACGGATCGGATCGATGCTACCATAGGGAATCCATTGTAGACCAACGCTCCACCAATGTCCGGTGTGTGTGCTACGTCCACCGTAAGACAAACATAGTTCCGTCAACCCTAAAACCCTTAAACCCTAAACCCTGATAACCCTAACCCCCCCCCACTAAACCGTAAAAACATTCAAAATTTTGCCCAACATGGAAACCATTATGCATTCATTCTCTATGTGGTCATGGGATGCCATTAAGAAAGTTTGGGATCATTAGTACATATACATGCAAGTACGTTCTCTAACACGCGCATTTCCGGGCTTGCATGTAAACACTCAACCCTAAACCCTGATAACCCTAACCCCTGATAACCCTAAACCCCTAAACCCCTAAACCCCTAAACCCTAATAACCCTAAACCCCTAAACCCTAAACCCCATAAAGCCCACACCGAGTTCACAAGATTTTCTTATTTCTTTATATCATTTATCCAAATCTCACATAACTCACGCGGCCCACCCCTCCCTAAATCCCGCGATTACAGCTCCGCATTCTAACCACCCGGGCCGTCCGCACCTCCCACGACCGCTGCAAGATCAGATCGGTGACGCCGGTCGCCCACGGAATACAGGAGTCGGCGGCCACCACTCGCCGCCCACCGCCAACGTGATCTGAGGGCTCGGACATCAGTGTTCTTCTCGCCGCCTCCTCCTCGCGTGAATGTGCCATTTTTCCTTTGCGCCGTCGACCGCTCTATACCAGCACTTATTGTTTCCGACGCACTAACCGCCGCCATCTACTCGGTGGCACCATCTCTGAGATAAGGTATTAACTGATCGTAACTCTATAACCGTTGTCCGCCGATGCTTTAGTTGTTGAACCCTCATAGGTTTTGCACCCAAATAGGTTCTGTGCTTAAACCCATAAGTGGATCATATGTTAAATGACCCAGTTAATTTTGTTGAAATTAATTCTCTGCTAATTTTGTTATACATTTTCCAATTTTGTTCAGATTAATTGAGCCTGATTTTATCATTGCATATGAGGCAGCAATGTCAGTTTCAGATACGAACCTTAATAATGGAGAAAAGCCCATCTCCGAAATTACCGATGCGGTAAGTAATTTACTGTTTGTGTACAATCGTTTCGTACACATAATTCATGTGTACTCAGTAATATTTAATGGCATGTAACAGGAACTCGCCGAAAAGCATGGTCATATGAAGTTAGTATGCTCACAGACAAGGTTCGGAAAAACCATGAAACTGTTGTCACAAGACCACAAAAAGTACATCATATCGGAAACCAGTCTTGGCGGTCTAACCCAGATGCATGAAGTGACTCTACGGCGCATAATGTTGGTTAGACTAGCCAAGAGCATAGATATGGACACGCAATCCATTACCATCGATAAAACGCCAATTCCTATAACAAAAGAGGACGTGCAAGGTATATTTGGCATTCTGATAGAAGGGGAGGATATAGAGCCACATCTGGAAATGCAAACCGACACAGAGTTGTTTACCGCCTATGCAAACAATGGGCAAATTTTGATTTCTGACCTTGAAACGGCGATCCGAGCTTCCAAAGCCCCAGACGGCGATTTCCTGAGGCGGTTCATTCTGAACGCAATTGGTACTGTTCTAGCACCAACAGCACAACATTATGTGGACTCGAAATTTCTCAACCTTGTTACAGATCTTGAAAACCTTCGGAAATTTAACTAGGGATGTTTCACACTTAATCACTTCTTCAAGTCCGTTCACAAGTTTAGAAATCGAGATCACGTAAATCTACAAGGAAATCTAATTCTGCTACAGGTTAGTGATAGATCACTACTTAATGTCCTTTAATTATTGTTCTGTTGCATATCTGTATGGTGATGAACTAATTTATTGTGTAGTATTGGTACTAGGAGCACGTGCGTAGTGGCCGATTAATGTATGCTTCTAGACCCCCTCCATTGATCGCACGATGGGACGAAATGATGGCTACTTTAAGAAGCGATGCTTACGAGAAAGGAGGTCTTCATAATGGGCTGGTACCTATCTACAATTGAAATTTCTATGTCCGATTTTTTATTTGGTACTAATGTTTCATTATATTTTAAAAAAATAGGTTGTCATGGAAATTTGTGCTCCTCAACGACTGTCCGAGAATTCTAATAATTTTCCAAGAAAAAAAGATAAACATGTGCATCAACATGATTCGTATCGAGCACCATCACAAGGACAGCAATTTAGTAGCCAGCAAGTATGTACTCCAAAGACTATTTGTTTTTGCAATATCACAAATAGGTGTCATGGAACCTCATTCATTTAGCTATTGTTGCCAACGGGGTTTTATTTTATTTACACAGATTGAAATGGTAGTTGAAGTCATGAATGCACGCATTGCTGATCATGAAAAGAAGGTATGCAGGAAGTTAATGGAAATTGAGCACAGATTTGATGTCAAATACCAGACTCTAGGTGAAGACTTGATCGACATTAAGACCAAAACTGGCACTAATCCTAGGTTGTCGAAGGCTGAGGACGAAATTAAAGACTTAAGGAGGGAACTCCATGTATGTCATACTGTGCATTTTGTATTTTTTATGAATATGTTCCTTCATGTTCATTATTGTTTGCATTGTTACAGGACTTAAAATACGAATTTACAAGGAACCGACAATCAGTGTCACAGAAAGGAGGCGTGCAGGTGATCAAAATTGGCCCAACACGTTAATATCTAAAAGTAACAAACTAATGATGAACTACCTTTGTTCATTGTAGGATCAAGTCAATGTGTGCAATTCATCCCTGACAGGAACTCCTAGAGCTAGCCAATTCACGACAGGGACTTCGAGTACACCAAGTGCAAGACATGTGACGGAAAACAATGAGGAACCACAATTAACTCCGATGAAGCCTGTCTTTGGTCATGATTACAAGTTCACGGATGAGGACATAGAGACATCCGTTTACATCCGCGGAACATATGACCCTGTTGAAATAGCTAGAATCAGAGACATTTCCCTCACAGCAGAAAATCTGAAGCAAAATTTGGACGAGAAATACATTGATGGTGATGTAAGCCCATTATACTCTATTCTACATCATTACTACAACAACTGTCTTATTATTGTATGATTGAAAATTTGGCAGGTTATTATGGCATATGCTCTCATTAGCCAAATTGAGAATAATACTACCTCAATCATATCCCCTCAAGAAACCGAAAAGCTGTTACAAATGAAGGGGGTGGTTCCTGTTGGACGTGCAGCCTCATGGTTAGCTCGTGTAGCAGGAAAATTTGTAGGGCGCCGAAAGGTACACGTTTTCCACACTTTCATAGTTTACATACACACTGTACACGACAAATTTCGGTTCTCAACCCAACCCAAATTTTACTGCAGGTGCATGTCCCACTCAATGTACACCAAAACCATTGGATGCTAATGATGTTTAATTTTGACAAAAAAGAAATTCAGACTCTGAACTCCATGAATTATCATTACGACAAGACCAAGGAAGATTCTCTTGTAAGTGTTCTCTTGCTGCCTCTTTTGATTCGCATGGAACATGAGCTCCCAAAGTACCGTAACCCTATGTATAACTCGTCGTACCCTAGGTGGACTCGATTCAGTTCTGCATTGACGAAGCTATCAAGAAAGGGTTGATATCACCAGCTAATAACATCAATTTTTCCAAATGGACCAAAAAACGCTATGAGAACATACCACAACAGACCGATGGGTACGCATGGCCTCATAAATTATTATTTGCGTACACGAATAAGATTACTGATCTTTAACTAAACATCGCAGGACTTCCTGTGCGGTTTGGACACTGCAGTACATGTTGTCATGGAACGGGGATGAAATGACCGATATTTTAAACCAGGTAATTGAATGCCTAATTTAAATTTGTACTTTGTTTAGCTTGAAAGCTATGCTAACTTCAGTGTCGGTTATCCAATATAGGCAAGGATATATATTTTCAGGTGGAAAATATGTACAGCCTTACTGCATTCAAATTGCAATGCGCTTTGTCTCGAATCATATAAGTTCCCCATAATGGTTAGCACTACATGAAGAATATATCATTTATTTCATAAGTCTCATGATTGGAACTAACGCAGCACCCTCTCTTATACAGCAGGAGGTGTACGATGCCCAGCAAGCAGTTCTACCTGATGCTTCAGAAGAGGACGTACAATTAGTCAACAATCCCGATGGTTCCAACGAACCTGACACATCCAACTCCCAGAAGGATACCGGTGCAGCCAACTCCCCCAAAAATGGTGCACCCAACTCCCCCAAAAGGAAGAGAGCACGTGGACGCCCGAGAAAGCTAGTCGATCCCGAGCAAACAGCAAAAACAAAGAGTCTTAAAGAACTGAAACTTAAATTTGACAGCAAGACCATAGCCAACCAAGTGTCTTCGTTACCATCACGGTCACGCAGAGAGCATAAACCAGCACCAGCTTTATTGAGCCCATTCAAACACAAATAGGTAGCATCAATTGATCATCAATTCATACATGCTCATGCTCATGCTCTACTTCTAGCATCATTTGATACACGTTTTGTTCTTATCAGAAAGTGGAAATAGGTACTTTTGGCAATCATGAGCATCCTCTACTTATTGCAATATCTAATGCATTGATACATTCTCATGCTCATGCTCTACTTTTAGCATCATTTGATACACGTTTAGTTCTTATCAGAAACTGGAAATAGGTACTTTTGGCAATCATGAGCATCCTCTACTTATTGCAATATCTAATGCATCATCAGTACAAAGCTTGATTTGGCAATAGGTGGAATCGGCAATCATTTGCATGCTTTAATTTTGTCAAAAATTAATGCATAGTTCAGTTGTAATTGCTCATAGATATGGCATGAACATGCTGAGTTATACACTAAACATAGTCATGCCAAGCAATAACTACCATAGTCATATTATGAGAGTTCCTAGCATGCATCACCGTACGGTAGAATAACACAGCAACCATAACATAGACCACCGTATGATACTTGAGTTGCTAAGGCCTTGTACAATGCAAGGTGCTTAGGGGAGTTGCTTATAGAAATAAACCAGGCTTTTCTTAAGCACATGTGCTTATTTGTACAGGGTAGACGCATAACTAGGCGTCTCTCTTGTAGAAATAGGCACTAGTGATTCAGAAATACCCTGTTTATTTTTCTAAGCACCACCCTAAGCATCTAGCATTGTACAAGGCTTAAACATGCATCACCAAAATAGTATTAACAACTAGGAACACTAAACCAGAGTAGCAGCAAACTCTTAACATAAACGTCAGATCAACCACCGCTCAGCATAGGTTCAGACACACCATAGGACATCAGTTTTAGACTCCAACAACAAACAAACATACATAACATAACAGGACACGGCGGTCCTGGGGCAGCAGCAGCACTCTATAGCAGCACATCACTTCTCTCCCTTCTTCAATGCATGTTGTAGGGCTCATTGACTTTGACAATCTCGAGGAAGCGTGCGTAGGCAGCATGTTTAGCCAGAGTACTGGCTTCATGCTTCTTACCATGTCCATTGCCAGTGCTGAAGGCATGCTGGATCATGCCATCTATGCCGCCACCGATCACCTTGCAACAGAAAGGGCACCCAATCTTGCCAAAGAAACGGTACTTGATCTTCCCAGCAATCAGATGCCTCAGGGTGTACCGGCTCTTGTTGTGCCTGCTGTCCATGCTGTAGTCCACGTCGTCGTCATCCTCCTGTGAATTAGTGAATTAGTACACATAGAAGAACTCAGCTAATCTATTATGGTACATTGACTTTAATTACAATGTTTTGAAAGTACACATGTGTAACATGGCAACTATCTATTTGCTAGAAACAAGGCGTATGTGCACATACATAATTGAGCCAAAGAAACTGACATGCATAAATATGGACGGTGGAATAGTTGCATTTATATATTAGTGAACAAGTAGTACATAATTAACACATGAAAGACTTCATGATGTGGCTTGGTTTAATGATATTTGATACTTGTTACAGGTGTAATTCTTATTGGAATCAGAAAAATGGCTTCATTATACTCCTCCATGTTTCACACAAGGGGGGTTTGTTCTATCTACTGGAATGAAGAAACCATTATTCTTTCTGACAGCGGCAATACTGCTTCTCCAACATTGTTAGACCCTAATAAGTTTCAGAAGGAAATTGGTAAAGGAGCTATGGGGTGTCTCACTGCTCATATTGATGAGAGATGTGGCTGTGATCATCTAGATAACATACTGTGGAAAATTGGCTAGATGAAATGTTTTGATTTTTTGGTATCCAGTGGATATGTACTGTCAGCCCATAATTATTAAGGGAGCGATCACTTCCTTTGCAAAATGGAAAGCTGTATAGAATTTGCAAATGGATCATCTATGAACATGTGTGCAAACTAATCATATATGAACATGTGTGCAAATTAATTCATCTACATAAACTAAAATGAATCAGGAACTGCAGCATTTTGTCACTGTCCTTGGGAAGCCAATGGAGAATCCTGCCATATATCCATTGTTTAACCCACTTTTTCATTAATGTATCCCTGCCATGAACATTTTCTTGTATTTGGGTTCATTACCCCACTTCTTTCATTAATGTATCTCTTGTGAAACTTATGCTCATCTAGTTAACAAGACAAACCCCAATGCCATGAAAAAAAACAAGAGTATCTGCTGGAATCAGAATGTGAATCAGATTTAAAAATCCACATCCAACATGAAGATCTATGCTAGATCCCTACAATCCTACATACGTAGAACTAGCACGCCCAAGTGAAATTGATGCTCATCTAGTTTACAAGAAAAACCCCATTGTCATGAAAAAAACAGAGCAAAAAACAGAGTACTACCTCAGATAGCTCGTCGATGGCATCCTCGTCGAAGTCTCTGCCCTTCCTGCTATCTAGGTCGAACTCCTTTATGGCGTTCTCCTCCATGAGCTCTTCGATTTCGTCATGCACCTTGCGCTTACGCCTTCTCATCTCCTCCTCCTCCAGATCTTCCCCGACCTTCTGCTCGCTGACGGGTGCCTCGACGGCTGTGATGGCAGCGGGAGCAGGCACAACGGTCGCTGCACCGCCAGCTTCCGCCGCTACGGCGGACTCAGCCGCTGCACCCACGGCTACAGCCACGGCAGCAGACTGCTGTGCTCCGATGGTTGCCTCCGGCTCGTCCGCCGCATCTTCACGCCCGCGCTTCATCGTCGGTCAAAGACAGGAGGAGGGAGGCGTAGGAAGGGAGGAGGGTGGTGAGGAAGGAGGAGAGGGTGGTGAGGAAGGAGGAGAGGGTGGTGAGGTGGTGAGGAAGGAAGAGAGGGTGGGGTGAGGACGAGGGTTTTCTACCCGATTTGGGGAAGAAATGCACTGCTCCTGCCTCCTGGAGTTACCGAGAAGTCGCGGGTGCCGATTTGACTTGACACACCCACCCGGCCGTCCCCATTCCACGTGGGGACGTGGCGGTCGTGCACGCGGTCGTGCACCTCCTGCAGTTTGCCATCAATTGCTATCGGTCTCACAAGTGGGTCCCCTTGTCATCCACACAAACGAGCCACCACATGTACCACATTTTTCTTTCTCCCCGTCTCGACCACTCCACATCTTTCTTTCTCCCCTTCTCGACCAGCGCCGCCGCCGTCGCCGCCATCTCTCGACGACCCCTCTCTTCGCTGCCGGTGCGCGGCCGCCGCCAACTCCGGCAAGTACGTGAGATCTCCCCTCTTCTTCCCTTCCCCAACCGCGTCTCCCTACGGAGGCGGATTTGAGCCGATTGGTTTGGACTGAAACTTAGTTTTTGGATTGGATCTTGATTTGGTTTCTATGGTTTGAGACCAAATCAATCAATTAGTTTGAGCCACCACTACCACCTACTACTGCTTCAAATCCAAGAGCCGTTGTTGCTGGCCGGAGCTCGTCGCCTCTCTCGAGCTTTGACACCATGTCTGATCTAGATTCATGATGTGCCCTCGCGTATGGCTTTGTCCACGGTTTGAACCTTTGGATTCAATCCAAAAGTTGAAAACGGTTTGGACTGGGTTGGATGACGAGCATGTATAGTTCGGTTTGGTCTAGATTCTAAATGAAAATATCTGGATTGGTTTGGTTTTGATGTGTGCTGTGGATTGGACTGGTTTTAGTTTGGATGCCGAACTATTCCCAGGTTTAGATGAGACGGGCATTGCCATTGTCATTGGCATTGCTTTATTACGTAGATGATAGAAAATAGATTGATTGGCCATTGCCAGTATAGGTTATCACTATGATTTATTATATGTATGATATTTGTATTGTACTATGTACAATTCAACTTAGAGTTCAACATGTTCTGTGTACAATGGAGGAAGCACAATGTGGACGCTGCAACTCACGGTGCCGGACCATCCTTTCTACTGCCACGCTGTTCGGCATCTACTTCCAGCCTTCTTTTGTTTTTGCAGCGGTAACAATTTATATGAACCTTCTGAGAGTACATTCTTTTTGTTTTTTTGCTATTTCCACTAATGTATTGTGTCTGTTATTTGTTTTTATCTTACATAGATCGTACCATGCAATGTGAGATTGGCATTCAATGAGCTCGTCGCAGACACCGTGACCTTCGATGCTCTTGGGGGCCCATACACTATGCAGGTCGAGAAGGGGCGAAAGATAACCCAGATAGGAGGAGATGATTGGGATCGTTTCATCGCCCGGATGCGTCTTAGTGGGGGTGAATTGATCAGCTTCTCCTTCAGAAAAGATAGGTCCAGGATTTCTGTTATCTATCTAAATTTGATTCTAGATAGTGAGGATGAAGTTCATGAGGAGGAAGATGGTGCTGATTCAGATGATGACGATTCTGATGATGATGAGAACCCACTTGTTGAATACCTGTATGCCCAAGGACTCAGACTGGGCGACGAGGAAATCGGCAACCTCTGGGACATGCTTCCGCTACATGAAGACTACCTAGGGAAGCCATTCGTGACCCGCCTCACAAGGACGAATGTTAAATGGCATATCATGGTATGTTACTTAGTGTGGTAATTACATGATATACATGCTTAGTTAGTGTAGTAGTTCATATGATATGCATGTTGTAGTACTGTGATGAGAGGCCTAGTTTAGAATTCATTTAGTGAAGAATTTTATGACATGCATGTAGTGTAGTAATATGCGATGATATGCTTAGTGTACGCAGTAATCTAATGATATGCCTAATTACTGTAGTAATTTGATGCTTGGCGTATAGTGTACTGATGTGATGATATATATGCTCAGTGTTGAATCCAATGATATATGTGTCTTGAAGTGTATGCTTTGTTGATAATTGCACGTGACATGATCATATATCATGTCAACTGTTTTGCTATTTCCACTAATGTATATGATCATGTCAACTGTTTTCAGAAATTACCTAAGAGGTTACTTGATAGCTGTGGCATCGACCCGGACGAAGAAGGCATGGCTGCTGGACTACGCCTTACCAGAACGGGCTCCATCACCAGCAGTGCCTATGCAGTGGACACGGACGGTCGCACTGTCTTGAGCAGGGCAGGGTGGAAGAAGTTCCTTTGTGCCAAGAATCTTCGGGTAGGATAGGCCATCCTACTCACTGTTGCGAACACCCGTTGCCATGACTTGAGGATGATGATCACCATCTACCTCATTTAGAACTGCGGTGGGCCATGTATCAATCTGAAATGAACTTGTTATGTTAGCTCTTGTTTGCGAGTACTTGTCGTGTATTACCGTACCTATATCTACTCATATCTAGGTACTATTGCTTGTGATGGATTGCAACTATTATTAACTGGTACCTAATGCTCTACTAGCTATGATTATTCCACTGTGTGATGTTTTATAGGCTGTAGTGTGACATGGTAACTGTTATATATGGTAGAGGCTTGTCTCTAAGACCTTGTACAATGCAAGGTGCTTAGGGATGTGCTTCCACTGTGTGATGTTTTGTACGTGCCAGGTTGTAGTATGAAATGCTAACTGTTCTATATGGTAGTGGCTGGTCTCTAATTGGACCGACATGTTGAACTAGTATCAATGGTAGAGGCGTTTCGTTATGCGCCACATCCAACAGTTCACATAATTAATTATCCAAAGATTAAGGTATGAAACCCTTGGTCATACATAGCAACATTTCGTTCCTAAAAATTAAGGTACTTCCACATTCAAACTAACTAATACTAAAAATTCGAAGGAACTACTTAATACATTAACAGCACATAGGGAAGTAGCCCTGGTCCAATGGCTTGAGAAATGACGAACAAAAACTGAAAGAAGAAGGATCAGCCAGTAGCAGCACCATCAGCCTCCCAGCCTACAACTTCAGCCAGCCTGGTGAACTCCAGGTTTTTTCCTGCAAAACACACATGTGATGTTGGAGGCAAGAAAATAAATATGCCAGGGGTCTTGTCATGGCATCTAATCGCACGGAATGCTAGTACAAATGGTGGAGAACAAAACATCCAACATGAGCAAATTCATAGGAGTTCTAGATCCATGGATACCATCAAGAAAAAATGCTCAGTTTTAATTCAGACACAAGACTAGGTGAAAACATGCATATTTCATATCAGCAACATTGATATGGCATCTTTGCAAGCTTGGGTCAGTGACTTGTCTTGTGTTTCATGGCATGACAATAATTTTAACAATAAATAGACATGAAATTGACCCAAACTCATGTACAAACTTAGGCCATATGATGCATGGATTAATTCACACATAAATGACAAAATGCCAACTTTGTATAGAATTTGCAGTACTAAAATATTTCAGTGTGTACCAGTGTGTACTGAAACTGCAGTAGTGAAATAATTCAGTGTGCATCGGTGTGTACTGAAATTGTAGTAACGAAATATTTCAGTGCCTACCGGTGTGTACTGAAATATTTCAGGGTCTACCACTACAACATTATAAATTTTGCCTAGGGCAGTACCGAAATATTTCAATGCCTACCGGTGTGTACCGAAATATTTCAGTGTCCACCACTACAACATTACAAATTTTGCCTAGGGCAGTTCCGAAATATTTCAGTGCCTACCGGTGTGTACCGAAATATTTTAGTGTCTACCACTACAACATTACTAATTTTTCCTAGGGTTCATATGATGCCTAGGGTTCACATACATCATAATCCATCCTCCAAATCCATGTACTCAAATGTTCATGCAATTCATTGAGATTAAAATGCCATCTAGCATTCCCTCTCTGAACTATTATGATCAGTATCACCATGATGTAAGCACGAGCAGTAGAAAGATGAGGAGTGGGGAAGCTTACTCTAAACATAGCTACCGCCGCCGTTCAGACGAGGAGAGCGGCGAGGGAAGCGTGGAGAACGGCGGGGAAGCGAGGTCGCGACCATTGTCCTCCTCATCTTGCGCTTCGAAGTCTCCGGTGACTCGGTTGGAGGCTGCACAATCTGCAACGGCACCTCGTGCACGGTGGGCGTTCCTGATCCAGTGGATGCTCTACCCTGGATCTGAACACCCACCACCTCCGCCTGGTCCACTCGCTGGACGAATTGGCCTGCTCCATCGCCCAGAGGAGGATCTCGATCTTCTGAATCGGTTGCGCGGGCTGGGGGAAAAGCTTTGCCCTCTCCTTCTTCGTCAAATTCTTGAGAGTGGCCATTGCCGTCCAGCTCATCTGCCTTGTGTTGTCAAACCAAGAACGGATCTCCCTCAACTTGGCCAACTTGACCTGGTCGCCGCCGGCGATCTGCACGAAGTCGGTGTTCTCGCCGCCGGCCATCAGCTCGATCTGCCGTGGAAGAGGGGGTGGGGGTGGGTGGGGGGGTTGCCTGAGTGGAGCGAAGTTGCAGCGGCAAGAAGGAGGAGATGACTGCGGTGGACATGGAGGAGAGGGAGGAGATGGCCGCCGATGAGTAATTGTGGAATGTGTAGCACCATGGCGGCGGTTATTCATTCGACGAGAGGGGCGGCGCGTGCAAATTTTCCTAGGACTAAACTGCCCCTAGATTAAAACGCGTCCCCACCTTGTCACGAGTACCGGCCCCACTCGTTTTAGTACTTTCGCGTACTTTCATCGGAGTACTACCCAGTACTTCGTATTTGTCTGCCGTTAGATCGACATCAACGAACGGTTCTAAAAAAGCCCAACCACTCTAAAACTTGTAATTATTTTAGTGGGGCTGGTAGGTTGGTACTAGCAAATTTTGCCATGGACGTACAGGTAACAGGTACAAACAGGGGCAGACAACCGTTAGGTTCCTATTGGCCTAAAAATCTGACTGAAAACCAATCGTTTTTCAGTCGACTGTCAATTAGACTGTCAATCTTTAATATTAAGCATAATACTGGAGAAGCAATGAAATCTGGTTACCAGGGTGAGATGTGTCTAGTAGAAAAAGGGCCTCAATTTGTTCCATGTTTGTAAAAGCTGACACGTTATTATTCCTAAAAAATATATTGTTAAAAGTTCATCATTCAATTTCTGAACAGTTCGTCTCGATATTCCAGATGTTTAAATTTTTGTATGAGAAAAAAAAAACATGGCTCTGTTCTGCCGAGATCTTCCGGCATGGCATGCCTGTTACCACCGAGCTCCATGAGACACGAGCTAGCTAGCCAGAACCATTACGCACGAGAAATGGCATGCCTTGGTGCTTCTTCCTCGCTCAGCCGATGACGTCGATGCGTCCCAAACCAATGGGCATGCGTGTCTCAGATATGCATGCATTCCGTCGAACGTGTGGAAGGCGTCGCGGTCGACAGAGTCCAGCAGCTGCTGCGCGCCTCTGCCCGAGTTCGTGGCCGAGACGACACACGAACACGAGAGAGACTCGGCGTTACACAAGAATTGGAGGGAGGATTCAGACTTGTACTCTAGCTACTACTTTTACCTGCCTGCCACTACGTACTGCTCGTCATCGATCGCGAGTTCGCGACACCTAGACCACTACGAGATGTCGACGACACAGACGACCCCCGGCGACGGCACCACCGAGCCTTCATCAGGCTCAGCGCGGTGGTCCGACCTCCCCGACGACCTGCTCGGCAATATCCTCGTTAGGATCGCCACCCTGCACGACCACGTGCGCCTCGCCGCCGTCTGCACTCTGCAGGCCGTGGCGCGCCGCCACGGCGAGGCTCCCGGCGCCTCCGGCCGTCCCGCTGCTGCTCGTCTCGCCGTGCAGCAACCGGTCCAGCGGGAGGAAGCACCTGTGCGGGCCCGACTACGGCTGGATCACGCGCGTCCCGTCCAAGGTGGAGGACAAGTTGTTCGTCGGCTCGCACGATGGCGGCTGGGTCGCCGCCTTCGACAACCGCGAGCTCACGCTCGTGAACCTCTTCTCCGGTGCCGAGATGCCAGTGCGCCCACTGAGGGCCGGCCGTCTAGGGCAAAATCCCATCGCTAAAATCATCTTCTCCGACGCCCCTACCTCGTCTAACGGCTGCATCCTCGCCGCCGTCACCGATGATAGGCTCAACATTGCATTGTGCAAAATTGGCAAAGGCAGTGCCAGCGGGTGGACCATGACAACTTGGGACAAGAAGATGTTCGCGGACATGCCTTCTGCGACGGTGAACTCTACGTTCTCACGTACGCCGACGAGAACTTGGTCATGTTTAAATTCAACACCAAGGAAGAAGGGAAGCCCGTGATCACATCTACCCACAGGTTGGCTGTCCGAAGGCGCCACGGCCCCACGGTGAAGCATGATCCCGATTCGTATGGTTGTTGCATGGTTGAGCTACATGGGGAGCCATTGATGGCAATAAGGACCCGATGGTTGCCCGACCGCGAGCCTTTCTTCAAGGTCTTCATGCTTGTCGATGCAAACCCGGGCGACATCTACTGGCACAAGTGGACTGAGGTGAAGAGCTTTGGTGAGTATGCCTTGTTCTTGGGACCGACAAGGTCTAAGGCGGTGCACGTGCCTGTTGGCGCCGAGCGCTGCGGTCTAGTGAGAAACCACATCTATTACTCGAAATCTACCCGCTCTAGAGAACATGAGTTGCGTGGCAACGAAGTGTACACGGTGGCATTGAATGGTGGTGACCAGATGTGTTGTAGGGAAGACCAAAGTATCGGCGATGGTCTAGAGAGGACAGGATACTACATGATGGGTTGGGACTACGCTTCAATGTGGGTACACCCTTCAGAGTTGTAACTTAGCGGTAATAGCACCCCAGATATCCTAACTTGCACATAATGTGATGATTTAGTTCTAAATTTGCAAAACTTGACTCCACCATACCCCAACTTTCACCTCATGTGATGATTTAGTCCCAAGCCAATCACAACTCGACAATTGGCAGCCAGGTGGCTGGACCGGTCAGCGCATGCACTTTTGCAGAAACCCCCTACCGTTTTCCTTAATCAACCCGCACTCACCTTCACCTGAATTAAATCTATCGGAATCCACCTCGCGTCCATTCGAGAGGGTTCACTTGGTCGCTGTCGGGGCGACAGAGCTCACGGGCTGGCGGGGCGATGGTGACGTCAGCAACGGAGGCGTCGTCGCCGCCGTTCGCCAGCGGTGTGGAGACGCCGGCATCTGCTCATCTCGTCCGGCCGTTCGGTGTCTTCCCTCCTGATTATTGTGAGCTCGACGCCCCGCCTCTGCTTTCTCTTCCTCCCTCTCCTCTCCTCTGCTTTGCTCTGAGCTCGTCGCCGTTTGCAGCTCGAATCGCGTCCATTTATGCTCGAATCGGGGTCATGTAGTGGTGTTTTTTGTGTAGTGTCATGTATGGCGAAGTGGAGCTCGGGTTTCGGCCGATGAATTTACGTTTGGGTTCGACATGATAGCTAGGGTTTATGGCGGACAAATTAGATGTTAATGCCTTTGTAGTTGGCTTTTTGTTCTGCTTTAGCTTGTACTCTACTCAAGCATCTGTTTGTGTTGTGAAATTTAACTCCTTTTTGTTGTTGAAGATGTTTTGTACGGAGTATAAACTTGGCTATTTTGTTACACTATTTAATATAGTTTTGGTAATGCTAATGGTATGTGCAGCGAAGTTTCAGTGAATTGAATGGTTTTTGTTAATGGTGTGCTAATGTTGTATTTCATTTATGGTTAGTTTATATTTAGTTCACTGAATATGTTAAGTTATCTGTAGTTCAGTGAATATGTTCAGTTACTGTAGCTAACTGAATATTTTTAGTTACTGTAGTTATCAGAATTTTGTCAAGTACTGTAGTTAACTGAATCTTTTCAACTTACTATAGTTAACTGAAAACTGAACCTTGAGTTGTTGTTCAAGTATGTTAGATCTGATGCAATTGACTAATTTTTCTATTAACTGAATATTCAGTTAACTGGATATTGTTTCTCAACTGATGCATCTTTGTTTTGATCAATACAGTGTGTGATGCAGCAAATGGAGAAAGGGTGGACAGTCCATTTTTTACACTGGAACTTGAGCATGGTGGAATTTTCTGTGGCCCAATCAGTAACCTGGAGTACTGGAACCCTTCTATTGAGGTGCTAAACTATGTTGACTTTGGCACTTTCTCCTATGCATTCCTTGAACAACACTTGATTTGGTTGGGATATCCTGTGAGTGAGCACATCATTTACTTTAGAAAACCAAATAAACCAATCTCAGATGGTTTGATCAGAATTAGCAGTGATGAGGATGTGCAGCATATGATCAGAGCTAGTGCTGAGCATAAGATGCTTGTAGTCATGGTTGACCATACAGATTTCATCAGCAACTTCAGGTCTGACTTGGTGTGCACATTGCCCCCATCTTTGATAACAGCAACAACAAGTTTTGCAGCAGCAAGTGCCTCCCCTTCCCATAGCCTAGTTTCAGTCTTTGTAGAAGATCCTTTGTCAGAGATTGCAGCAAATGGAACAGAACCACAAAGTTTGCTTATTGAGGGTGCTGAGCACAACATGCTAACTGAAGATCCCTTGTCAAAGATTGCACCAATTGGAACAGACCCACATAGTTTGCTTATTGAGGGTGCTGAGCACAACATGCTAACTGAAGATGGAGAAACAGTTATTGAAGATGTAGTTGTTTCAGATTCTGATTTCAGTGACAGTGACTATGACATAGATGATGGTGATGATGATCTTTATGATGACAAAATTGACTTTGATGTTGATGAAGAAGCTGATCAGGATGAGGATAATGTGGAGCCTGAATACTTGCTTGAGGTTGAAGATCTCAACCTATCAACTGAGCAAGCAGATGAACTTCGGTACAAGTTTAAAGCTTTCAATGCAATGGTGGACATGATTTCCCCTGTGTTTAAAGTAGGGATGGTATTTGCTAATGTGGTTGCGCTAAGACATGCACTGACTGCATATTTAGTTAGAAATAGAATGCAGATCAAGAAGATAAAGAATGACGAGAGGGGACTTGAAGCAGTTTGTGAAAATGGTTGCCCATGGTACCTGTATGCTGGCAATGACAACAGGACAGGGGGATTTGTCATCAAGACTTACTATGGAGAACATATATGCCAGAACAAATGGAAGATAAGGTCACTAATAGTAAAATTCCTGTGCAAGTGTTTCATAGATGAGTTCAGAGATGACCAGAAGATGTCACTAGGTACATTTTCAAGAAAGATCACCAAGGAATTTCATGTCACCCCTAACAGATGAAAGCTGGCTAGGGCAAGAACTGCAGCACTTAAGGAGATCCATGGTGATGAAGAAGAGCAGTTCAATAGGCTTTGGGAGTATGGTCATGAATTGAGGAATACCAACCCTGGGTCTATATTTCTTCTGTCAACTGAGGTTGTTAAAGACAAAGATTTCCCACAGGGCAGGAAATGTCTGAAAACTCTATATTGGTTTTATGATGCATGAAAAAGGGGGTGGCTCAAGGGATGCATGCCTATTATTTTGATTGATGTTGTCACATGAAAAATAGGTTTAAAGGAGTGTTGCTTAGTGCAGTGGGTATTGATCCTAATGACTGCATTTTCCTCGTTGTAATGGGTTGGGTAGAAGTAGAGTGCACAAGTTCTTGGGAGTGGTTTCTCACTACATTGAGAGATGACCTTAACATCACAAATATTGCTCCTTTCACTATTATGAGTGACAAGCAGAGAGGTTTGATCAATGCTATGCCAAAAATCTGGCCAGATGCTGAGCATAGGTTTTGTGTTAGGCATATTTATCAGAATTTCAATGAGAAGCACAAAGGATAGTTGCTGAAGCAAGATCTGTGGGCCATTGCAAGAGCACCAAATAGGATGAAGTGGAGCCAAAACTGTGAGAAAATGGATGGACACAGTGCAGCTGCCTTCCACTGGACTGAAAGACTTGATCCAAAGACATGGTGTAAATCATTTTTAGTGTCTTTTACAAGTGTGATATTCTGCTGAACAATAACTCTGAAGTATTTTACAGCTACATTCTAGAGGGCAGAGAGAGCCAGTGTTGTCAATGCTGGAATACATATTTTACAAGATCATGCAAAGGCTAGTGAGTAAATAGAGAGAGGCCATAGAGAAGTGGGCAGGGCAGAGAATATGCCCAAAGATCAAGAAGAAACTAGACAATAACACTGAGTTTGCTGCTAATTGCCATGTCTCAGAAGCTGGCCAACAATTGTTCAGAGTTCAGTCTGGTAACTCTAGTTATACAATTGACTTGTGCTTGCACACTTGTGACTACAGGAGATGGCAGCTGTGTGGAGTACCATGTGGCCATAGTATAGCATGCTGCAGGGAGGAGAGAATTGACCCTGACAATGTTTCATGACTGCTACACTGTGGAGAATTATCTGAAAGCATATGGATACACTCTGGTTCCACTTAGAGATCCAAAGCATTGGGAGAAACAGAATGGTTACAAAGTATATCCACCTGTTTTCACTAAACAGTTGGGAAGACCAAAGAAAAACATGAAGAAAACACCAGGAGAGAAGAGAAGCAAGAATGGTGTTAGATATTTGAACAAAAAATATGTGACAATACACTGCTCAATTTGTGGAAGAGCTGACCACAACAGGAAAGGGCACTACAGATGGCAGGAAGCACTAATTGCAGAAGGAGTAGAGCTTGATGAGAACTATGATGACCCCAACATTTCTTCAGGTATGCTTCAGTTGCATCTCATTTTTTACAGTTGGCTCTACTGCATGAAATGTGGTTAACTGCCTAAAATGAGCTTATCTGAACATCTTTCTTTGCAGAACATCTTTTCAAACAGGCCAGGTCCTAGGTTGGATCCTACCGAGTCACCAACCGGTATGGTTTTTAACATGGCCACCAGGGAAAGAGCAAGAAGAGCTCCTCAAAGGGTCCATGGCCCACTGCCTGAGCTCTCTTCATTTGTTGCTACTGCTGGGGCTGAAATACCACAACCCAGTGTGACTAAACAAATGAATATTGCTAGGCAGACAAGGCAAGAACTGAAGATGACATTGCAAGAGGAAAGAAAAGGAGAGGCAGAGGAGAGGTACATCCAAATGCAAGAAGAGGAAGGGGAGCAATTGCAGTCTCAGCTCCAGGAAGAGGTGCCAGTGTAGATGCAGGGTCAGGAGAGGGAGCAAGTGCAGGTGCTGGGAGAGGGAGAGGAGCAAATCCAGGTGGTGGGAGAGGGAGAGGAGGCAGTAATGTGCATGCATGGAGAGGAGAAAATTCAGATGCAGGAAGAGGAAGAGGAGGCCAAGTAGGTGAGAGGGCATGGTGGCTGATGTTTGGAGATGACATTGCCAGTCATATTCCTGACCTAAATGCTCCTCCTGATGATTTTCCTGCTGCCTAGTCTAGTGGCAATTCTCAGCCAGCATTTTTTGATAAGGCCTATACTTATGTAACTCATAAACTGGCATTTTTTGTTATGTCAAACTGTGGCATACATTGCCTCTTTTTTTAGGCCAAAACGTGGCATACATTGCCTAATTTTTGGATGGCAAACCATGGCATACAATGCCCTTTTTGTAATTAAATATTATAATTAGGATTTAACTGAATGTTGGAAGATATCTGAATGTTTGAAGATACCTGAATGTTGTCGTTCACTGAATTTTCCTAAATTTTGTTGTGTTAACTGAAGTGAATTTTGCTGCTTTTAACTTAAAAAAACTTAAAAAAATGTTTTGGAGTGAATACTGCTATTGTTAATTGAATATTGGTCTGTTTTGGAGTGAATACTGTTGTTGTTAATTAAAAGTAATTTTCCAAAAAAATGTTTGTCCTGGGTATCAAACCCAAGACCCTTTGTTTGATAGGTCGAGCTCCATGCCAGTGCGCTAGTACTAGTGATCTTGGTAGATACTCATTGCTACGGTTGTTATACTGATATATACTGTACGTGCTAATCAGAGCGGTGCCGTTCACTCTTCCACTCCTATTAAGAGGCCACCACCCACCGCCCCCACTCACCACTTCCGTTACATGACGCCACGGGCTCTACGCTCCCCACCTCCCACTCTGTTGGGGAACATAGGAATTTCAAAATTTTGCTACGCACACACAGGATCATGGTGACGCATAGCAATGAGAGGGGAGAGTGTTGTCCATGTACCCTCGTAGACCGAAAGCGGAAGCGTTAGCACAACGCGGTTGATGTAGTCATACGTCTTCACGATCTGACCGATCCAAGTACCGAACGTACGGCACCTCCGAGTTCTGCACACGTTCAGCTCGATGACGTCCCGCAAACTCTGATCCAGCAGAGCTTCACGAGAGAGTTCCGTCAGCACGACGGTGTGATGACAGTGACGATGTTGCCACCGACGCAGGGCTTCGCCTAAGAACTGCTATGATATGATCGAGGTGGTATATGGTGGAGGGGGGCACCGCACACGGCTAAGAGATCAATTGTTGTGTCTAGAGGTGCCCCCTGCCCCCGTATATAAAGGACCAGGGGGAGGAGGCGGTTGGCCAGGAGGAGGGCGCGCCAGGGAGGAGTCCTACTCCCACCGGGAGCAGGAGTCCCTCTTTTCCTAGTTGGAGTAGGAGGAGGAAAGGAAGGGAAGGAGAGAGGAGGAAGGAAAGGGGGGCGCCCCCCTCCTTATCCAATTCGTACTAGAGGGGGAGGGGGCGCGGCCTGCCCTAGCCGCCCCTCCTCTTCTCCACTAAGGCCCATCTTGGCCCATTAAACTCCCGGGGGGTTCCGGTAACCCCCCGGTACTCCGGTATATGTCCGAAACTCCTCGAAACCATTCCGGTGTCCGAACATAGTCGTCCAATATATCGATCTTTATGTCTCGACCATTTCGAGACTCCTCGTCATGTCTGTGATCACATCCGGGACTTCGAACTACCTTCGGTACATCAAAACACAAAAACTCATAACATAATCGTCACCGAAACTTTAAGCGTGCGGACCCTACGGGTTCGAGAACTATGTAGACATGACCGAGACATGTCTCCATTAAATAACCAATAGCGGAACCTGGATGCTCATATTGGTTCCTACATATTCTACGAAGATCTTTATCGGTCAAACCGCATAACAACAAACGTGGTTTCCTTTGTCATCGGTATTTTACTTGCCCGAGATTTGATCGTCGGTATCTCAATACCTAGTTCAATATCGTTACCGACAAGTCTCTTTACTCGTTCCGTAATACATCATCCCGCAACTAACTCATTAGTTAAGATGCTGTTGGGGAACATAGTAATTTCAAAAAATTTCCTACGCACATGCAAGATCATGGTGATGCATAGCAACGAGAGGGGAGAGTGTGATCTACGTACCCTTGTAGATCGACAGCGGAAGCGTTAGCACAACGCGGTTGATGTAGTCGTACGTCTTCACGGCCCGACCGATCAAGCACCGAAACTACGGGACCTCCGAGTTTTAGCACACGTCAGCTCAATGACGATCCCTGGACTCCGATCCAGCAAAGTGTCGGGGAAGAGCTCCGTCAGCACGACGGCGTGGTGACGATCTTGATGTACTATCGTCGCAGGGCTTCGCCTAAGCACCGCTACAATATTATCGAGGATTATGGTGGAAGGGGGCACCGCACACGGCTAAGAATATGATCACGTGGATCAACTTGTGTCTCTAGGGGGTGCCCCTGCCTCCGTATATAAAGGCTCAAAGGGGGGGCGGCCAAGAGGAAGCGCGCCAGGAGGAGTCCTACTCTTTGGGAGTAGGACTCCCCCCCTTTCCTAGTAGGAATAGGATTCGTGGAGGGGGAGAGAGGAGGAAGGGGGGGCCGGCCCCCTCTCCTTGTCCTATTCGGACCAAGGGGGGAGAGGTGCGAGGCCCATCTCTGGCCACCTCTCCTCTCTTCCACTAAGGCCCACTAAGGCCCATATACCTCCCGGGGGGTTCCGGTAACCTCCCGGTACTCCGGTAAAATCCCGATTTCAACCGGAACACTTCCGATATCCAAACATAGGCTTCCAATATATCAATCTTTATGTCTCGACCATTTCGAGACTCCTCGTCATGTCCGTGATCACATCTGGGACTCTGAACAACCTTCAGTACATCAAAACGCATAAACTCATAATATAACTGTCATCGAGAACAATGTAGACATGACCGAGACACGTCTCCGGTCAATAACCAATAGCGGGACCTGGATGCCCATATTGGTTCCTACATATTCTACGAAGATCTTTTATCGGTCAGACCGCATAACAACATACGTTGTTCCCTTTGTCATCGGTATGTTACTTGCCCGAGATTCGATCGTCGGTATCCAATACCTAGTTCAATCTCGTTACCGGCAAGTCTCTTTACTCGTTCCGTAATACATCATCTCGCAACTAACTCATTAGTTGCAATGCTTGCAAGGCTTAAGTGATGTGCATTACCAAGAGGGCCCAGAGATACCTCTCCGACATTTGGAGTGACAAATCCTAATCTCAAAATACGCCAACCCAACATGTACCTTTGGAGACACCTGTAGAGCTCCTTTATAATCACCCAGTTACGTTGTGACGTTTGGTAGCACACAAAGTGTTCCTCCGGCAAACGGGAGTTGCATAATCTCATAGTCATAGGAACATGTATAAGTCATGAAGAAAGCAATAGCAACATACTAAACGATCGGGTGCTAAGCTAATGAAATGGGTCATGTCAATCAGATCATTCAACTAATGATGTGATCCCATTAATCAAATGACAACTCTTTGTCTATGGTTAGGAAACATAACCATCTTTGATTAACGAGCTAGTCAAGTAGAGGCATACTAGTGACACTCTGTTTGTCTATGTATTCACACATGTATCATGTTTCCGGTTAATACAATTCTAGCATGAATAATAAACATTTATCATGAAATAAGGAAATAAATAATAACTTTATTATTGCCTCTAGGGCATATTTCCTTCAGTCTCCCACTTGCACTAGAGTCAATAATCTAGTTCACATCGCCATGTGATTTAACAGCAATAGTTCACATCATCATGTGATTAACACCCATAGTTCACATCATCATGTGACCAACACTCAAAGGTTTTACTAGAGTCAGTAATCTAGTTCCCATCTCTATGTGATTAACACCCAAAGAGTACTAGGGTGTGATCATGTTTTGTTTGTGTGATAATTTTAGTCAACGGGTCTGTCATATTCAGATCCGTAAGTATTTTGCAAATATCTATATCAACAATGCTCTGCACGGAGCTACTCTAGCTAATTGCTCTCACTTTCAATATGTATCTAGATCGAGACTTAGAGTCATCTAGATTAGTGTCAAAACTTGCATCAACGTAACCCTTTACGACGAACCTTTTTGTCACCTCCATAATCGAGAAACATATCCTTATTCCACTAAGGATAATTTTGACCGCTGTCCAGTGATCTACTCCTAGATCACTATTGTACTCCCTTGCCAAAATCAGTGTAGGGTATACAATAGATCTGGTACACAGCATGGCATACTTTATAGAACCTATGGCCAAGGCATAGGGAATGACTTTCATTCTCTTTCTATCTTCTGCCGTGGTCGGGCTTTGAGTCTTACTCAATTTCACCCCTTGTAACACATGCAAGAACTCTTTCTTTGACTGTTCCATTTTGAACTACTTCAAAATCTTGTCAAGGTATGTACTCATTGAAAAAACTTATCAAGCATCTTGATCTATCTCCATAAATCTTTGATGCTCAATATGTAAGCAGCTTCACCGAGGTCTTTCTTTGAAAAAACTCCTTTCAAACACTCCTTTATGCTTTGCAGAATAATTCTACATTATTTCCGATCAACAATATATCATTCACATATACTTTATCAGAAATGTTGTAGTGCTCCCACTCACTTTCTTGTAAATATAGGCTTTACCGCAAGTCTGTATAAAACTATATGCTTTGATCAACTCATCAAAGCGTATATTCCAACTCCGACATGCTTGCACCAGTCCATAGATGGATCGCTGGAGCTTACACACTTTGTTAGCATCCTTTGGATCGATAAAACCTTCAGGTTGCATCATATACAACTGTTCTTCCAGAAATCCATTCAAGAATGCAATCTTTACATCCATTTGCCAGATTTCATAAAATGTGGCAATTTGCTAACATGATTCGGACAGACTTAAGCATATATACGAGTGAGAAACTCTCATCGTAGTCAACACCTTGAACTTTGTCGAAAACCTTTTGCGAAAATTCTAGCTTTGTAGATAGTAACACTACTATCAGCGTCCATCTTCCTCTTGAAGATCCATTTAATCTTAATGGCTTGCCGATCATTGGGCAAGTCAATCAAAGTGAATACTTTGTTCTCATACATGGATCTCATCTCAGATTTCATGGCCTCAAGCCATTTTGCGGAATCTGGGCTCACCATCGCTTCTTCATAGTTCGTAGGTTCATCATGATCTAGTAGCATGACTTCCAGAACAGGATTGCCGTACCACTCTGGTGCGGATCTTATTCTGGTTGATCTACGAGGCTCAGTTGTAACTTGATCTGAAATTTCATGATCATCATCATCAACTTCCTCACTAATTGGTGTAGGTGTCACAGAAACTAGTTTCTGTGATGAACTACTTTCCAATAAGGGAGCATGTACAGTTACCTCATCAAGTTCTACTTTCCTCCCACTCACTTCTTTCTAGAGAAACTCCTTCTCTAGAAAAACTCCGAATTTAGCAACAAAAGTCTTGCCTTCGGATTTGTGATAGAAGGTGTACCCAACAGTCTCCTTTGGGTATCCTATGAAGACATATTTCTCCGATTTGGGTTTGAGCTTATTAGGATGAAACTTTTTCATATAAGCATCACAACCCCAAACTTTAAGAAACGACAACTTTGGTTTCTTGCCAAACCACAGTTCAGATTGTGTCATCTCAACGGACTTAGATGGTACCCTATTTAACGTGAATGCAGCTGTCTCTAATGCATAACCCCAAAACGATAGTGGTAGATTGGTAAGAGACATCATAGATCGCACCATATCTAATAAAGTACGGTTATGACGTTCAGACACACCATTATGCTGTGGTGTTCCAGGTGGCGTGAGTAGTGAAACTATTTCACATTGTTTTTAACTGAAGGCCAAACTCGTAACTCAAATATTTTACTTCTGCGATCATATCGTAGAAACTTTCATTTTTGTTACGATGATTCTCCACTTCACTCTGAAATTCTTTGAATTTTTCAACTGTTTCAGACTTGTGTTTCATTAAGTAGATATACCCATATCTGCTCAAATCATCTGTGAAGATCAGAAAATAATGATACCTGCCACGAGCCTTAATATTCATCGGACCACATACATCAGTATGTATGATTTCCAACAAATCTGTCGCTCGCTCCATTGTTCTAGAGAACGGAGTCTTAGTCATCTTGCCCATGACGCATGGTTTGCAAGCATCAACTGATTCATAATCAAGTGATTCCAAAAGCCCATCAGCATGGAGTTTCTTCATGCGCTTTACACCAATATGACCTAAATGGCAGTGCCACAAATAAGTTGCACTATCATTATTAACTTTGCATCTTTTGGTTTCAATATTATGAATATGTGTATCACTATGATCGAGATCCAACGAACCATTTTCATTGGGTGTGTAACCATATAAGGTTTTATTCATGTAAACAGAACAACAATTTATTCTCTTACTTAAATGAATAACCGTACTGCAATTAAACATGATCAAATCATATTCATGCTCAACGCAAACACCAAATAACACTTATTTAGGTTCAACACTAATCCCGAAAGTATAGGGGAGTGTGCGATGATGACCATATCAATCTTGGAACTACTTCCAACACACATCGTCACTTCACCCTTGACTAGTCTCTGTTTATTCTGCAACTCCTGTTTCGAGTTACTACTCTTAGCAACTGAACCAGTATCAAATGCCGAGGGGTTGCTATAAACACTAGTAAAGTACACATCAATAACACGTATATCCAATATACCTTTGTTTACCTTGCCATCCTTCTTATCCGCCAAATACTTGGGGCAGTTTCACTTCCAGTGACCAGTCCCTTTGCAGTAGAAGCACTTAGTCTCAAGCTTAGGATCAGACTTGGGCTTCTTCACTTGAGCAGCAACTTGCTTGCCGTTCTTCTTGCAGTTCCCCTTCTTCCCTTTGCCCTTTTCTTGAAACTAGTGGTCTTGTCAACCATCAACACTTGATGTTTTTCTTGAGTTCTACCTTCATTGATTTCAGCATCACAAAGAGCTTGGGAGTTGTTTCCATTATCCCTTGCATATTATAGTTCATCACGAAGTTCTACTAACTTGGTGATGGTGACTAGAGAATTCTGTCAATCACTATCTTATCTGGAAGATTAACTCCCACTTGATTCAAGCGATTGTAGTACCCAGACAATCTGAGCACATGCTCACTAGTTGAGCGATTCTCCTCCATCTTTTAGCTATAGAACTTGTTGGAGACTTCATATCTCTCAACTCGGGTATTTTCTTAAAATATTACCTTCAACTCCTGGAACATCTCATATGGTCCATGACGTTCAAAACGTCTTTGAAGTCCCGATTCTAAGCCATTAAGCATGGTGCACTAAACTATCAAGTAGTCATCATATTGAGCTAGCCAAACGTTCATAACGTCTGCATCTGCTCCTGCAATAGGTCTGTCACCTAGCGCTGCATCAAGGACATAATTCTTCTGTGCAGCAATGAGGATAAACCTCAGATCACGGATCCAATCCGCATCATTGCTACTAACATCTTTCAACACAATTTTCTCCAGGAACATATCAAAATAAACACAGGGAAGCAACAACGTGAGCTATTGATCTACAACATAATTTGCAAAATACTACCAGGACTAAGTTCATGATAAATTTAAAGTTCAATTACTTAAGAACACCCACTTAGATAGATATCCCTCTAATCCTCTAAGTGATTACGTGATCCAAATTAACTAAACCATGTCCGATCATCACGTGAGATGGAGTAGTTTCATTGGTGAACATCACTATGTTGATCATATCTACTATATGATTCACGCTCGACCTTTCGGTCTCCGTGTTCCGAGGCCATATCTGTATATGCTTGGCTCGTCAAGTATAACCTGAGTATTCCGCGTGTGCAACTGTTTTGCACCCGTTGTATTTGAACGTAGAGCCTATCACACCCGATCATCACGTGGTGTCTCAGCACGAAGAACTTTCGCAACGGTGCATACTCAGGGAGAACACTTCTTGATAATTAAGTGAGAGATCATCTTATAATGCTACCGTCAATCAAAGCAAGATAAGATGCATAAAAGATAAACATCACATGCAATCAATATAAGTGATATGATATGGCCATCATCATCTTGTGCTTGTGATCTCCATCTCCGAAGCACCGTCGTGATCACCATCGTCACCGGCGCGACACCTTGATCTCCATCGTAGCATCGTTGTTGTCTCCCCAATCTTATGCTTCCACGACTATCGCTACCGCTTAGTGATAAAGTAAAGCATTACAGCGTGATTGCATGCATACAATAAAGCGACAACCATATGGCTCCTGCCAGTTGCCGATAACTCGGTTACAAAACATGATCATCTCATACAATAAAATTTAGCATCATGTCTTGACCATATCACATCACAACATGCCCTGCAAAAACAAGTTAGGCGTCCTCTACTTTGTTGTTGCAATTTTTTACGTGGCTGCTACGGGCTTAAGCAAGAACCAATCTTACCTACGCATCAAAACCACAACGATAGTTTGTCAAGTTGGTGCTGTTTTAACCTTCGCAAGGACCGGGCGTAGCCACACTCAGTTCAACTAAAGTTGGAGAAACTGTAACCCGCAAGCCACCTATGTGCAAAGCACGTCGGGAGAACCGGTCTCGCGTAAGCGTACGCGTAATGTCGGTCCGGGCCGCTTCGTCCAACAATACCGCCGAACCAAAGTATGACATGCTGGTAAGCAGTATGACTTATATCGCCCACAACTCACTTGTGTTCTACTCGTGCATATAACATCAACACATAAAACCTAGGCTCGGACGCCACTCTTGGGGAACGTAGTAATTTCAAAAAATTTCCTATGCACACGCAAGATCATGGTGATGCATAGCAACGAGAGGGGAGAGTGTGATCTACGTACCCTTATAGATCGACAGCGGAAGCGTTAGCACAACGCGGTTGATGTAGTCGTACATCTTCACGGCCCGACCGATCAAGCACCGAAACTACGGGACCTCCGAGTTTTAGCACACGTTCAGCTCAATGACGATCCCCGGACTCTGATCCAGCAAAGTGTCGGGGAAGAGTTCCGTCAGCACGACGGCGTGGTGACGATCTTGATGTACTATCGTCGCAGGGCTTCGCCTAAGCACCGCTACAATATTATCGAGGATTATGGTGGAAGGGGGCACCGCACACGGCTAAGAATATGATCACGTGGATCAACTTGTGTCTCTAGGGGGTGCCCCTGCCTCCGTATATAAAGGCTCAAAGGGGGGGGGGCGGCCAAGAGGAGGCGCGCCAGGAGGAGTCCTACTCCCTCCGGGAGTAGGACTCCCCCCTTTCCTAGTTGGAATAGGATTCGTGGAGGGGGAGAGAGGAGGCAGGGGGGGCCGGCCCCCTCTCCTTGTCCTATTCGGACCAAGGGGGAGAGGTGCGCGGCCCATCTCTGGCCACCTCTCCTCTCTTCCACTAAGGCCCACTAAGGCCCATATACCTCCCGGGGGGTTCCGGTAACCTCCCGGTACTCCGGTAAAATCCCGATTTCAACCGGAACACTTCCGATATCCAAACATAGGCTTCCAATATATCAATCTTTATGTCTCGACCATTTCGAGACTCCTCGTCATGTCCGTGATCACATCCGGGACTCCGAACAACCTTCGGTACATCAAAACGCATAAACTCATAATATAACTGTATTCGAAACCTTAAGTGTGCGGACCCTACGGGTTCGAGAACAATGTAGACATGACCGAGACACGTCTCCGGTCAATAACCAATAGCGGGACCTGGATGCCCATATTGGTTACTACATATTCTACGAAGATCTTTTATCGGTCAGACCGCATAACAACATATGTTGTTCCCTTTGTCATCGGTATGTTACTTGCCCGAGATTCGATCGTCGGTATCCAATACCTAGTTCAATCTCGTTACCGGCAAGTCTCTTTACTCGTTCTGTAATACATCATCTCGCAACTAACTCATTAGTTGCAATGCTTGCAAGGCTTAAGTGATGTGCATTACCGAGAGGGCCCAGAGATACCTCTCCGACATTCGGAGTGACAAATCCTAATCTCAAAATACGCCAACCCAACATGTACCTTTGGAGACACCTGTAGAGCTCCTTTATAATCACCCAGTTACGTTGTGACGTTTGGTAGCACACAAAGTGTTCCTCCGGCAAACGGGAGTTGCATAATCTCATAGTCATAGGAACATGTATAAGTCATGAAGAAAGCAATAGCAACATACTAAACGATCGGGCGCTAAGCTAATGAAATGGTCATGTCAATCAAATCATTCAACTAATGATGTATTCCCGTTAATCAAATGACAACTCTTTGTCTATGGTTAGGAAACATAACCATCTTTGATTAACGAGCTAGTCAAGTAGAGGCATACTAGTGACACTCTGTTTGTCTATGTATTCACACATGTATCATGTTTCCGGTTAATACAATTCTAGCATGAATAATAAACATTTATCATGAAATAAGGAAATAAATAATAACTTTATTATTGCCTCTAGGGCATATTTCCTTCAAATGCTTGCAAGGCTTATAGTGATGTGCATTACTGAGTGGGCCCAGAGATACCTCTCCGACAATCGGAGCTACAAATCCTAATCTCGAAATATGCCAACCCAACAAGTACCTTCGGAGACACCTCTAGAGAACCTTTATAATCACCCAGTTACGTTGTGACGTTTGGTAGCACACAAAGTGTTCCTCCGGTAAACGGGAGTTGCATAATCTCATAGTCATAGGAACATGTATAAGTCATGAAGAAAGCAATAGCAACATACTAAACGATCAAGTGCTAAGCTAACGAAATGGGTCAAGTCAATCACATCATTCTCCTAGTGATGTGATCCCGTTAATCAAATGACAACTCATGTCTATGGTTAGGAAACATAACCATCTTTGATCAACGAGCTAGTCAAGTAGAGGCATACTAGTGACACTCTGTTTGTCTATGTATTCGTACCATGTTTCCGGTTAATACAATTCTAGCATGAATAATAAACATTTATCATGATATAAGGAAATAAATAATAACTTTATTATTGCATCTAGAGCATATTTCCTTCAGTCTCCCACTTGCACTAGAGTCAATAATCTAGATTACACAGTAATGATTCTAACACCCATGGAGTCTTGGTGTTGATCATGTTTTGTCTGTGAGAGAGGCTTAGTCAACGGGTCTACAACATTCAGATCTGTATGTATCTTGCAAATCTCTATGTCTCCCACCTGGACTTGATCCCGGATGGAATTGAAGCGTCTCTTGATGTGCTTGGTTCTTTTGTGAAATCTGGATTCCTTCGCCAAGGAAATTGCACCAGTATTGTCACAAAAGATTTTCATTGGACCCGATGGACTAGGTGTGACACCTAGATCGGATATGAAATCCTTCATCCAGACTCCTTCATTTGCTACTTCCGAACCAGCAATGTACTCCGCTTCACACGTAGATCCCGCCACGACACTTTGTTTAGAACTGCTCCAACTGACAGCTCCACCGTTTAATATAAACACGTATCCGGTTTGCGATTTAGAATCGCCCGGATCAGTGTCAAAGCTTGCATCAACGTAACCATTTACGATGAGCTCTTTGTCACCTCCATAAACGAGAAACATATCCATAGTCCTTTTCAGGTATTTCAGGATGTTCTTGACCGCTGTCTAGTGATCCACCCCTGGATTTCTTTGGTACCTCCCTGCTAAACTAATAGCAAGGCACTGATATGTCTCCAACGTATCTATAATTTTTTATTGCTCCATGCTATATTATCTTATGTTTTGGACATTATTGGGCTTTATTATTCACTTTTATATTATTTTTGGGACTAACCTATTAACCGGAGGCCCAGCCCAGAATTGTTGTTTTTTGCCTATTTCAGAGTTTCGCAGAAAAAGAATATCAAACGGAGTCCAAACGGAATGAAACCTTCGAGAACGTGATTTTCGGAACGAACATGATCCAGGAGACTTGGACCCTACGTCAAGCAACCAACAGGGAAGCCACGAGGTAGGGGGCGCGCCTACCCCCCCAGGCACGCCCTCCACCCTCGTCGGCCCCCAGTTGCTCCACCGACGTACTTCTTCCTCCTATATATACCTACGTACCCCCAAACGATCGGATACGGAGCACAAAACCCTAATTCCACCGCTGTAACTTTATGTATCCAGGAGATCCCATCTTGGGCCTGTTCCGGAGCTCTGCCGGAGGGGGCATCGATCACGGAGGGCTTCTACATCAACACCATAGCCTCTCCGATGATGTGTGAGTAGTTTACCTCAAACCTTCGGGTCCATAGTTATTAGCTAGATGGCTTCTTCTCTCTTTTTGGATCACAATACAAAGTTCTCCCCCTCTCTTGTGGAGATCTATTCGATGTAATCTTCTTTTGCGGTGTGTTTGTTGAGACCGATGAATTGTGGGTTTATGATCAAGTTTATCTATGAACAATATTTGAATCTTCTCTGAATTCTTTTATGTATGATTGGTTATCTTTGGAAGTCTCTTCGAATTATCAGTTTGGTTTGACCTACTAGATTGATCTTTCTTGCATTGGGAGAAGTGCTTAGCTTTGGGTTCAATCTTGCGGTGTCCTTTCCCAGTGACAGTAGGGGCAGCAAGACACGTATTGTATTGTTGCCATCGAGGATAACAAGATGGGTTTTTTTATCATATTGCATGAATTTATCCCTCTACATCATGTCATCTTGCTTAAAGCGTTACTCTATTCTCTTGAACTTAATACTCTAGATGCATGCTGGATAGCGGTCGATGTGTGGAGTAATAGTAGTAGATGCAGGCAGGAGTCGGTCGACGTGTCTTGGACATGATGCCTACACTACAAAAAAAGACACATCTGTGACATTTGGGGCCGAACAAATTTTTTTCTATCATACATATGGCACTTCTATGACGATAATTGTGACAAAACCCGGTATCATCATAGATGTGGCTGGCTCCTACTTCTATGACAAAAAATCATGACAGAAAATGGGCTTTTCGTCCAGGGCGGGCCGGAGACACAGCTGCATGACATTCTTTGGGCCGTCCATGACAGAGAAAAACGTGGTAGAAGCAAGGGGGAGGAAAATTTCGGGGAGTTCCCGGTTATGGTGGGAGGTCGGGGGCTGAGCGATGCGTGTTTCTCTCGTACACGTACGCGCATGTGTGCGAGGCGTTAGCTCTAACTCAACCCGAGCGAGGCGTTGGGCTCTAACTGAACCCAAGCGATTGCACTGGAGGCTACACGTTACTGAACCCGAGCGATCGATCGATGGATGTTAACTGAACCCGATCAAGTGATTCCTTCGCTACTGCTGCTAACTGAAGCCGATCGATGCTGCCTCTAGGATTAACAGTGAGCGTTGGGGGGGGGGGTGGATGAACAGTGAGCGGTGGCGTTGCCTCTGGATGAACAGGACCCCGTGGTGTGGTGGAGGGCTGGATGAACAGTAGACGGTGGAGGGGTGCCCGTGGAGGGGTGGTTGAACAGGACCCCGTGGTGTGGAGGGCTAGATGAACAGTAGACGGTGGAGGGGTGGTTGAACAGTAGCCGGTGGAGTAGCGCGCGATGGAGGCTGGATGAACAGGAGCCCGTGGAGGTTGGAGGAGGTCGACGGTGGAGATGAACAGTATCCCGTGGAGTCCTGTTTTGCGGTACGCCACACCCCTCCCGATGAACAGGACCCCCGTTTCGACCGTAGGAGGTCTGTTTCGTCCGTTTTGCGGTACGCCACACCCCTCCCGATCAACAGGACCCCCGTTTCGACCGTAGGAGGTCCGTTTCCTCCGTTTTGCGGTACGCCAGACCCCTCCCGATGATCAGGAACCCGTTTCGAACGTGGCCGGTCGAACACAAGGCCATTTCCTCCGTTTTGCGGTTCGCCAGGCCTCGTTTCCATCGCCTGTTCCGTCCAACCCTCCCGATGAACACGACCATGCTTTCCGTTCCGACCCAGCCGATTGGCTCCCACGCGTTCCGTTGCCTCCCGATGAACACGGCGCATTCCGTTGCCTCCCCATGAACACGACACATTCCGTTGCCTCCCCATGAACACGACGACGACGCTGTTTCTCCGTTCTAACACAGCCATGTATACGAGCCCTGGCCGTACGTATGCGCGAGTAGGCGTTCGAGACCCCGCCCGTATGTACACATACGTGGCCGTATTTTCCTTCTTGCACCCTGGCCGTTGTACGTACATGTACATGCTACGTGCGCGCCTCTACTACGACACATACGCGCCTCTACTACGACACGTGCGCGCCTCTACATCCAACAGTATATATGTACGTACACGTTCGTGACCAGAATGACAACGCTACGTACGGTTCGACCAGGTGGGTCCCGACTTTCAGGCACTTCCTTGCCTGCGAAGATGTAGCTGGTGGGTCCCAGCAGTCAGGGGGCGAATCATTTTTTTACCTAGACGCACTTCCTTGCGTGCGAAGATGTAGCTGCTGGGTCCCAGCAGTCAGGGGCAAATGTTTTTTTTGCGAAATACGGTGGCCCATCCGGTGGGTCCCCACTGTCAGGTGGACGAATAATTATTTTGCACGTAATAAGGAGGCACTTCCTTGCTGCGGCCGTGGACCCTGTTGTCAGCCTCTCCACGTACAGTCCACGTCCGATGGATACTGTTCCTTGACCACGTTGACCACGCCGCACCGAGAGCACCAGGGCGGTGGATGACGGCGAGGCCTAGGAAGGGGACGATGCGGAGCCGGGGAAGACGCGGCAGTGGATGCCCATGCGTAGAGGAGTACAAGGGTTCACTGGTTCGCTACGGTGTGAGGCTGCCATCGCCGTAGAATAACAGGGGGTGTGGGTGACTAGAGGGATGGCCTGGCCAGCGGTGGGAGTAGTAGGGGCGGTGAGTCCTCCGACGCATCACAACCGGCCACGGGAGGCAGGAGCACGAGGCACGACGGACGCTGGTTTGGGCGGCTGGAGCAAGAAGACCAGAGGTTGAAGAAGCACTACGACTGTTGGATGGACATCATACGGTCACTGGAGCTAGAATCGTGCATATTGACTAAGTTGACAAAGCCATCCGTCCCCGTCAACTTAGTAGGCCCACATGTCAGCCTGCCACTATATTGGGTCCCAGCTAATAGGGGGAGTATTCATTTTTTTGTGCGTAATAAGGAGAAACTTCCTTGCGCGCGAAGATATAGCTGGTGGGTCCGAGCTGTCAGCAGCGGTAACGTTTTTTTCGCGAAATACAGAGGCCCTTTCGGTGGGTCCCTGATGTCAGGTGGAGGAATCATTATTTTGCGCGTAATAAGGAGGCATTTCATTACGTGCGGCCGTGGACCCAGCTGTCGGCCTCTCCACGTACAGTCCACTTCAGATGCATGTCGGTCATTGACCACGTTGACCAGGCCGCGCCGAGAGCACCAAGGCGGTGGACGACGGCGAGGCCTAGGAAGCGAACGACACGGAGGCAGGGAAGATTCGGCAGTTGTTTCCCACGCGGAGGGGAGTACGACTGTAAAAGGGTTTACTGGTTCGTCTGCCTTCGCCGGAGAATAACAGCAAGTGTGGGTGAGTAGAGGGATGGCTAGGTCAGCGATGGGAGTACGGTGGGGCGGTGAGGCCTGCGCGGCAGCAGAGCCGGCCGCGGGGAGGAGGGAGCATGCAGTCCCGCCGGCGCTTGTTTGAGCGGCTGGAGCAGTAAGAGCAGAGATTGAAGAAGCAAGACGGCCGTTGGATGGCCATCCAACAGTCACTGCTTGTGCGTCAACCTTTTCTTTAGGAAAGCCTCAAATCTGTGGAAAATAGCATACATCCCATCTGCCATTATTTCTAATAATTTACAACTCATTTGCTAATTATTAAGGTTTTTTTGGAGCCCATATTATTTTTTAGCATTACAGCCCATATTGTGGCCACGGTTAAAAAATTATATGCAATTTTGTATATTTCGGTGCGGTCCGAACTGTTCTTAATCCCGAAATTTCGACTCACATTCAAACTGATTTTAAAAATAAATGTATATCAATATAAAATCCAACAAATTCTCCACGCATAAAAATTAATGTAATTTAAAATCTTAAAATGAAAAAAAAAGATATTTGAAACTAATTGCCGGTTTGATGTGTTTTGAAAATGTACAGCCCATTTCTCATTACTGATGGGCCATTTTCTCGGCCAGCCGAATGGAAGCTCTGCTCGTCTTGAAAGATTTGCAGACCAATAGGCCTGACAAAGCAACTTACTTGGCAAATCACAAAAAACTGGGATGTGGCAGTGGACCCAGCTGTCAGCCTCTCCACGTATAGTACACTTCCGATGGAATGTCGTTGACAAAGTTGACCATGCCCCGTCGAGAGCACCAAGGCGGTGGACGACGGCAAGGCCTAGGAAGGGGACGACGCGGAGCCAGAGAAGATGTGGCAGTGGATGCCCACGCGGAGAGGAGTACGAGGGTTCACTGGTTCGGCTGCTATGTGAGGCTGCCATCGCTGCAGGGCCTGGCTAGCTGTGGGAGTAGTAGGGGGCAATGAGGCCTCAACGGCAGCACATCCGGCCACTGGAGGCAAGAGCAGGCGGTCTCCCCGGCGCTGGTTTGGGTGGCTGGTGCAAGAAGAGCAGCGATTGAAGAAGCAGCAGGACCGTTCGATTCAAATCCAACGGTTACTGCTGCTAGAATCGTTTGTTGACTAAGTTGACAAGCCATGCATACGCGTCAACTTAGTAGGCCCACAGGACAGCCTCCCAACCGGTGCGCCCCAGATGTCAGTGGGAGGAATATTTTTTTCGCGTAATAAGGAGGCAGTTGATTGCGTGCGGCCAGGCCAGCGGAGGGAGTAGGGTGGGCCGGGGAAGCCTGCGCGACATCACAACGGGCCACAAGAGGAGGGAGCAGGCAGTCCCGCCGGCGCTAGTTTAGGCGGCTGGAGCAGGAAGATCAGAGATTGAAGAAGCACGTCGGCCGTTGGATGGACATCCAATAGTCACTGCTGCTAGAATCGTGTGTTCACTGACAAAGCCTTGCGTAAACAAGCCAGCCTCGAAATCTGTGGCATGTACAGCCCATTTGCTATTATTTTTATAACTTTTACTCATTTTCTAATTCATATGGAATTTATTGCAGCCCGTTTTCCATTTTTAGAATTGCTGGCCATTTTCTGGTCAGTACCAGGGTCGAAAAATTAACTAAATATGTGGCAAATTTTGAAAATTCATAAATTTTAGCTGGGGAACGAAATATTCTTAATCCAAAAATTAATAGCCATACTAAAAAAATTAAAAATAAATTAGTACTATGTCATGTTAAATCCAATGAAATACGTATAAGATATCAGTGAATAACAAAAACAAAAAAAGAAACTTATATCCCATTTGCTATAATTTTTTTGGAATTTTCAACCCCTTTTGATATTACTTTTAACAGACATTGACCATACTCTTAAGCCAGGCCGGAATACATCCCTCCTCGTCTTGAAAGATTTGCAGCCCAGTAATTCGGAGAAAACAAATAGGCCTAGCTTGGGTATTCTTCAAAAAGAAATACTGGGCTACCTATTTTCCCAAAGAATTGGTGCATGAGCATTTAGCTTTATTTATTTATTTACTTATTTATGTTTAGGGGACCATGAGCATGTACCTGGGCCGGATTCGTGTGAGAGCCTCCCTTCCAATTAATTATGGGCTTCTCTATTGGGCCTTCATCAGTGGGCTGCATGTTATCAACAAGTGAAAAATGTGTTCCGTACGAAAAATAGTATGTGCTACGTACGGTACAGGGCACTAAAGGATCGAACCGTGCAACGACTTCCAAAACATTGTGTTTGTCATTCTAACAACACATTTATTCAACCAACAGACGAAATATACTACTGATTGTACATTGAAAACAGCAGTAGCAACCAGGGCTAGGGGTGCAACAGAAGCAGTAAGCAGGCCAGAAGAGTGAAGACGCAGCTCTCTCTTCCAAACCAAACATCAGCCATCATTACAAAAGGGCTACCAAAAAAGAACAAGTGTATGCATCAAACTAAATAAAGATCCTACTACACCAAGTGTACGCATCTAACTAACTGGCTCAGTGAGACGTTACTATTTATTAAGCTGTGGAGATTGGTTGATGGCTTGAACCAGATGGGTGCCTGGCGGGGGAAACTCCAGCCAGCAGGTCGAAGTCTGATACTTGCGACCCTCTCTCCTACTTTGGGCTGCAGAGCGTGGCGGCACATATCAGGGTATGGTGCATGCAGAGAAGCATGGTACGCTGTGTACACACAGTTTTGCCTGATGAACGAAACCGCGCTGCCATCATGATCCTTGCCGTCGGTTATCTCCTGGTTAATCAGATAATTCAGTCCGACAAACAAAGAGCGTGTATCAAGGCTACTTACCAGCCTCCAGTCAAAAATTCCTGAAGGCCCAGAGAAGCTGGGATCCTGCTCAAAGACCTTGCAGTGATTGTGATTGTATTCCGTGAAACAACACGTCCGGTATGTGCGAACGATCATCAATCTTTCACCGTCGTCTGATCGAGCCAGGAACCACCTGCAACTGCCATGCCGCTTTTCTTTGAATGGTTCTGGGATTAGGAAGAGTAGGGACACCAGGCGGCCTACAACATCATATCAAGTTGGAGTCAAATAAAAAGGGCTCTTGATTTAGTCAATCTTAAGAACAGCATGTTATGAGCATGAATATTTTTTCAGCAAATGTTGACAGTAATATAAGAAAGCCATCATGATATCATAGGAAAGTAACTTACTGCTGTAACAGCCATTTGTAGCGATGACTGGAGTAGGCCAGCAATACGTCCAGCCATAGAAGGAGTCGACAGCGTAAATGAAGCCCTTGTGTTCAATGGCATCAGAGAACCATGGAGGATGTATGATCCTACGATGGACGTGCAGATTTATCCACTTACCGCAGTGACCTGTCAGATAGGCAAGACCGCAGATGAAGAACGCAATTAGCCTGAAGTCTTTATAATTCGCAGATCTTGTGGGCACTTGGCAGATTACAACCTTGAGCAAATCAAACTTGGTATCATGTTGGCTACTGTAAGATTCCGCGTATTCTGGGCTGCGGTGCCAAATCAGTGTAGTATTAATCGAAGGAAGGGGGATCAATCGTCGGGTGTAGACCTCCAAGAGCATCCAGCTGCCGCGACCGTCGACGAGCACCATCCAAGACGTGTTCATGCCGATCCAGTACATACCGTTAATGTAGTTGAGGCTGACGGGGATCGGATCGCAGTCAAGGGGGTTGATGCTCACCACCCTACGATCATTATGCTGCGTGACACGCTGTTTCTGAAGATCAGGCGGCATCAGCAAGCAGGGAGCTGGCTTAAAAAGCTCCGGCCTGAGGGCTTTGAGTAAATGGTACAGCCCCGACGAGCCCTGATACGTCTCCAACGTATCTATAATTTTTGATTGCTCCATGCTATATTATCTATTGTTTTAGACATTATTGGGCTTTATTTTCCACTTTTATATTATTTTTGGGACTAACCTATTAACCGGAGGCCCAGCCCAGAATTGTTGTTTTTTGCCTGTTTTAGGCTTTCGAAGAAAAATAATACCAAATGGAGTCCAAACGGAATGAAACCTTCAGAAACGTGATTTACTCATCAAATAAGATCTAGGAGACTTGGACCCTCCGTCAAGAAAGCCACGAGGTGGTCACGAGGGTAGGGGGCGCCCCCCTAGGGCGCGCCCCCTGCCTCGTGGGCCCCTCGAAGCTCCACCGATGTACTTATTCCTCCTATATATATCCACGTACCCCCAAACAATCGGGGACGGAGCCAAAAACCTAATTCACCCGCCGCAAGTTTCTGTATCCACGAGATCCCATCTTGGGGCCTGTTCCGGAGCTCCGCCGGAGGGGGCATCGATCACGGAGGGCTTCTACATCATCATCCAAGCCCCTCCGATGAAGTGTGAGTAGTTTACTTCAGACCTACGGGTCCATAGCTAGGCGCTAGATGGCTTCTTCTCTCTTTTTGGATCTCAATACAATGTTCTCCCCCTCTCTCGTGGAGATCTATTCAATGTAATCTTCTTTTTGCGGTGTGTTTGTTGAGACCGATGAATTGTGGGTTTATCATCCAATCTATCTATGAATAATATTTGAATCTTCTCTGAATTCTTTTATGTATGATTGGTTATCTTTGCAAGTCTCTTCGAATTATCAGTTTGGTTTGGCCTACTAGATTGGTTTTTCTTGCCATGAGAGAAGTGCTTAGCTCTGGGTTCAATCTTGTGGTGTCCTTTCCCATTGACAGAAGGGGCAGCAAGGCACGTATTGTATTGTTGCCATTGAGGATAACAAGATGGGGTTTTTATCATATTGCATGAAACTATCCCTCTACATCATGTCATCTTGCTTAAGGTGTTACTCTGTTTTTAACTTAATACTCTAGATGCATGCTGGATAGCACTCGATGAGTGGAGTAATAGTAGTAGATGCAGAATCGTTTCGGTCTACTTGTCTTGGACGTGATGCCTATATACATGATCATACCTAGATATTCTCATAACTATGCTCAATTCTGTCAATTGCTCAACAGTAATTTGTTCACCCACCGTAGAATACTTATGCTCTTGAGAGAAGCCACTAGTGAAACCTATGGCCCCCGGGTCTCTTTCTCATCATATCAATCTCCATCACTTTATTATTTCTTTGCTTTTACTTTGCTTTTACTTTATTTACTTTGCATCTCTATACCAAAAATACCAAAAATATTATTTATCATCTCTATCAGATCTCACTTTCGTAAGTGACCGTGTAGGGATTGACAACCCCTAAGCGCGTTGGTTGCGTTGAGCTATTGTTTTTGTGTAGGTACGAGGGACTCGAGCGTAGCCTCCTACTGGATTGATACCTTGGTTCTAAAAAACTGAGGGAAATACTTACGCTACTTTGCTGCATCATCCCTTCCTCTTCGGGGAAATCCAATGCAGTGCTCAAGAGGTAGCAAGAAGAATTTCTGGCGCCGTTGCCGGGGAATCTATGCAAAAGTCAACATACCAAGTACCCATCACAATCCCTATCTCCCGCATTACATTATTTACCATTTGCCTCTCGTTTTCCTCTCCCCCCAATTCACCCTTGCCGTTTTATTCGCCCTCTCTCTATCCTCCCTCTCTTTCTTCGTTTGCTTTTTTTGCCCGTTTACTTTTTGTTTGCTTGTGTTAGTTTGCTTGCTTGTCGTTATGGCTAGTCTCATATCTTCTCCGTTGTCTCCCAAGAATGAAGTTCTAAATTTTAAACAAAGGGAGGGAGAAAATCTAAAAGATGTTTGGTATAGAATTTGCAATGCTCAAAATTGATCTACCAGGAAGCAATCTACTTCAATTCTTCTCCACAATTTTTATGTAGGTGTTAATCCTTGGTATAGATATATCCTTGATACCATTACCGGAGGGAATTTCTTGGGTAGCCATACTTTTGATTCTTATAATGCTATGTTAGATTTATTTGGCTCACCACCTCTTTTGGTTAATGGAACTATGTTAACTTTGGAGCATGTTATGCAAAGACTTGAAATTATTGAAAACAAAGTTGCTACTATTGAATTAATTGAAAATCTAGGTAAAAAGATCCACAATCAAATTACTCAATATGGATCTCAGGTAGGAATGACTTTGAAAAAATCAAGGAAAAGGAACCCATAGTTAATGAGAAGATAAACTTAGATTCTACTAGAATTGATAAACTTGAGGGTATCATTACAAACTTGGGAACCATTTTTTCTTCCGTAAAGAATAGTCCAATTCCTCCTACTAAAATTTCCAAGCTTATGTATGTTCCTAAAAATAAGGGTGACTCATCTATTATGGAAACTGCGGATCTTAAATCTATAAGTATTCATCCCAATCTCTTTGCTATCATTAAGGAACCAATTGCTACAAATGAATTTTTTGATCTTGTGCCTAAGAGTTCGATAATCACTAGAAATAAAGAAATTCCTAAGGGAGATAGATGCCTCATCGAAGAATTGCCTACCAAAGATGGCAATACCTAGATCTATTCTTGCTTGTTATGCCTAGCTAAGGGCGTTAAACGATAGCGCTTGTTGGGAGGCAACCCAATTTTATTTTTATTCCTTGCTTTTAGCTCCTTTTTAGTAATACATAAATTATTTAGCCTATGTTTTGGTTGTGTTTTTTGTGTTTAATTAGTGTTTGTGCCAAGTAGAACCGTTGGGAAGACTTGGGGAAAGTCTTGTTGAACTTGCTGTAAAAAACAGAAACTTTAGCGCTCACGAGAACTGCTGTAATTTTTATTTGGAAAGTGCTATTTAGTTAATTCTTTTCGCAGATTATTAATAGATAAATTCCTCATGTCCCGCAATTTATTTTAGAATTTTTGGGGTTCCAGATCTTGCGCTAGCTACAGATTACTACAGACTGTTCTATTTTTGACAGATTCTGTTTTTCGTGTGTTGTTTGCTTATTTTGATGAATCTATGGCTAGTAAAATAGTTTATAATCCGTAGAGAAGTTGGAACACAGTAGGTATAACACCAATATAAATAAAGAATGAGTTCATTACAGTACCTTGAAGTGGTCTTTTGTTTTCTTTCGCTAACGGAGCTCACGAGATTTTCTACTTTAAGTTTTGTGTTGTGAAGTTTTCAAGTTTTGGGTAAAGATTTGATGGATTATGGAAAAAGGAGTGGCAAGAGCCTAAGCTTGGGGATGCCCATGGCACCCCCAAGATAATCTAAGGACACCTAAAAGCCAAAGCTTGGGGATGCCCCGGAAGGCATCCCCTCTTTCGTCTACTTCTATCGGTAACTTTACTTGGAGCTATATTTTTATTCACCACATGATATGTGTTTTGCTTGGAGCGTCTTTTATGATTTGAGTCTTTGCTTGTTAGTCTACCACAATCATCCTTGTTGTACACACCTTTTGTGAGATCCATACATGATTTGGAATTTGATAGAATACTCTATGTGCTTCACTTATATCTTTTGAGCTTTATAGTTTTGCTCTAGTGCTTCACTTATATCTTTTAGAGCATGGTGGTGGATTTGTTTTATAGAAACTATTGATCTCTCAAGCTTCACTTAGATTATTTTGAGAGTCTTAATAGCATGGTAATTTGCTTAAAATCCTAATATGCTTGGTATTCTAGATTAATAATAAAACTTTCTTATGAGTGTGTTGAATACTAAGAAAAGTTTGATGCTTGATGATTGTTTTGAGATATGGAGGTAATAATATCAAAGTCATGCTAGTTGAGTAGTTGTGAAATTGAGAAATACTTGTGTTGAGGTTTGCAAGTCCCGTAGCATGCACGTATGGTAAACGTTATGCAACAAATTTCAAACACGAGGTGTTATTTGATTGTCTTCCTTATGAGTGGTGGTCGAGGACGAGCGATGGTCTTTTCCTACCAATCTATCCCCCTAGGAGCATGCGCGTAGTGACGAGGTTTTTGATGACTTGTAGATTTTTGCAATAAGTATGTGAGTTCTTTATGACTAATGTTGAGTCCATGGATTATACACACTCTCACCATTCCATGCTTGCTAGCCTCTTCGGTACCGTGCATTGCCCTTTCTCACATTGAGAGTTGGCGCAAACTTCGCCGGTGCATCCAAACCCCGTGATATGATACGCTCTTTCACACATAAACCTCCTTATATCTTCCTCAAAACAGCCACCATACCTACCTATTATGGCATTTCCATAGCCATTCCGAGATATATTGCCATGCAACTTCCCACCATTCCGTTCATCATGACACATTCATCATTGTCATATTGCTTAGCATGATCATGTAGTTGACATAGTATTTGTGCCAAAGCCACCGTTCATAATTCTTTCATACATGTCACTCTTGGTTCATTGCATATCCCGGTACACCGCCGGAGGCATTCATATAGAGTCATCTTTGTTCTAGTATCGAGTTGTAATCATTGAGTTGTAAATAAATAGAAGTGTGATGATCATCATTATTAGAGCATTGTCCCAAGTGAGGGATAAAAAAGGAAAGGCCATAAAAAGGAGAAGGCCCAAAAAAGAGAAAGGCCATAAAAAAGAGAGAAGGCCCAAAAAAATGAGAGAAAAAGAGAGAAGGGACAATGTTACTATCCTTTTACCACACTTGTGCTTCAAAGTAGCACCATGATCTTCATAGTAGAGAGTCTCTCATGTTATCACTTTCATATACTAGTGGGAATTTTTCATTATAGAACTTGGCTTGTATATTCCAACAATGGACCTCCTCAAGTGCCCTAGGTCTTCATGAGCAAGCAAGTTGGATGCACACCCACTAGTTTCTTTTGTTGAGCTTTCATACATTTATAGCTCTAGTGCATCCGTTGCATGGCAATCCCTACTCCTTGCATTAAAATCAATCGGTGGGCATCTCCATAGCCCATTGATTAGCCTCGTTGATGTGAGACTTTCTCCTTTTTTGTCTTCTCCACATAACCCCCCTCCATTATATTCTATTCCACCCATAGTGCTATGTCCCTGGCTCGTGCTCATATATTGCGTGAAAGTTTATAGGTTTGAGATTACTAAAGTATGAAACAATTGCTTCGCTTGTCATCGGGGTTGTGCATGATGATAGCATTCTTGTGTGACGAAAATGAAACATGACTAAACCATATGATTTTGTAGGGATTGACTTTCTTTGGCCATGTTATTTTGAGAATGTAACATCCCAAATTTTCAATTTGGAATGTTATACACTAGATCATATGCATATCATATTTTCTTGCATTTTGGTTGATCCTAGAAATTTCACGCAACTCAAGGACCCTCGGAGAGAGTTGGAGATTTCGTTATTTTCATATTTGAGAGTTCTCTCGAATTTTGAAAATAGGATCATTTGATTTATTTATTTTATCTTCAATAATTTTTCCGGTGTCAAAATATATGAGAGAGGGAATAATATGACTTTCCCAAATTTAGGAAAAATGAAGATATAATAAATAGATCAATTTTGCTTTCCGGTGTTTATTTGCATTTTATTTGGATAGGGAAAAATGCGTGTTTTCAAAAATTGCATTTTAGGTCCGGAGAAAAGTTCATTTTGCTCGGCTCATTTTTAGGAGTCGGGAAAATTTACTTTAGATTTTTCGGAGTTCGTTTAGATCCCTTTTTGTTTTTTTTCTGCGCGAGGAAACTATTTTAAAAAAAAAACTGCAGCGCCTTGGGCCAAAGGCCCAAGCCACCAGCCGGCCGAGGCCAAGGCCATCGCTAGCGCCCCAGCCTCCCCGTGCGCAGGCGCCAGGCGCCAGGGAGCCGCCGCCTCTTTCTTTTAGGAAATCCTAGTAGGACTTTTGTCCTACTTCCGTTTATTTTCTAGATCTTTCCTACTCCTATTCTAATTCCTTGTCCTCTACCCCAAGTAAACCCCTCCCCTCCCCTCCCCAATATAAATACCCAAGCACCCCCCCCTCTAAATCATCAAACCCAAAGCCTAGAGCTCCACCACACCCCGCGCCGCCGCACCTTGCCCACGCCGCCGCCTCACCCGCGCCGTGCCGCCACCCCACACCCGCGCCGCCGCCGCACCGCGCCGCCGCCGCACCTTGCCGCCGCCGCACCTTGCCCACGCCACCGCCTCACCCATGCCGCGCCGCTGCCCCACACCCGCGCCGCCGCTGCACCTTGCCCACGCCGCCGCCCTACGCCGACGCCGCCGGAGCCCCTCGCCGGAGACCTCGCCAAGGTAGCCCCGCGCTACATCTATTCTTTTTCTCGGATCGTTTTCTTCTAATCGTTCCGATTCTTTTCTTCTCTAAACCGTTCCGGTTTTCTAGATCGGTTTTTCGTTCGGTTTTTCTTCTCCGAAACCCTAGATCGGATTCGTTTTCTTCTCCGATTTAGTTGCCTTTGGACCGTTCGCCGGACCGTTCGTCCTAACGAACGTGATCACCGGATTCTTCTAGGTTAACGAACGTCCGTTCGTTTAACCGTTCTTCTTTTTTCTTTTCGTCGGATTTATTCCGCGATCGCGATCTCAGATCCGATCTTCTTCCTAGTCTTTTTTTCCGCTCGTTTATCGGAATCAGGTGATTCAAGCGCCTGGAGTTTCGTCTCGAAACCGCCGTGCCGTCTAATCAACTTGAACAAGCTTTTGCTACAGTAAAATTTTGACCTAGATTCAACTTGCTAGAACCGAGTTGTTTTCTTCCGCCGTTTGTTTTTCGTTCTTTCTTTGCAACCGGAGTTCTTAAGTTGAACTACCTGGTTCGTTCTCTTGTTCGAGTTTTACCTGTGCATTAGATGAGTACTTATTGTATGCTTGTTGTTTGTCTGCGATAGATTACCCGGATTGCGCCGCTTGTTACTTCGAAACCCTAGGACTCGCGGATCATCAGCAAGGCAAGTAACACTTTGATCATACCTTTTCTACAACCCAGTTTTATTGCATTAGATCAATCCTCACACATTGCATGATTAGGATCTAATTAAATTGTGGGATGGGAAGTAGATGAGGTAGTACCTATTACCTGTATTATTATCAAACCTTTGGGAGTTACTTCTACGTTTGCTTATTATGCCATGCTTTGCTAGTAGACGTGGATTGGGTGAGTGATATCCATGACAGATGTGAGATTGATAATTTTAATGGTTTATCTAAGGTGGCAACTTAAACACACATCTGGGTGGATTGAGGCACCTGATGTCTATCAGGACTTGCCTGTTTTTTTTGGACCGCCACCCAGGCTCAAAGGGATCATAAGATAATTCATGCTAGAAACTTCCGTGTGCAGCCACATGCTACTATCGGCTCTAGCATAGTTGACTAAGTTGTGCGAACTCTTACGGGGTGGACTAGCAGATGTAGGGGATGAAGGTGTACCGGTCTACCCCACATGTAAGGTGCTAGCGCTTCTGAAAGACTATGTCTCGGTCATCCCTTTCTCAAACACCATGTAGTGCGAGAAAACAAACGGAGGCGATCGAGTCATGTGGGGAAAAGTGCGCAACCTCTACAGAGTATACAAACTAATCATGATTAGCCGTGTCCCCGGTTATGGACAACTTGAGTATCTAGTACTTGAATATCTTTGTGAATCTCAACATGTTACTTCTAATTAATGTTGATGGGTTTTAATTATCCTTAATTGGGATTGAGAATGCTGTCAACCATTCTCAATGTTTCACAACCACCATGATAGTTAAATAAATTTATTCCTTTGCAGTAGGGAAAAACTGGCTTTACGCAAAACTGTAACCATAGAGCTTTCCACCAGCCATATATGCATCTAGTATAGCTGTTTCATTCCATTACTCTCTATGTGTTACTTTGCCAGCATATTCCATGTGCTGACCCGTTTTCGGGCTGCAACGTTAATGTTGCAGACTTTTCAGACGACGATTGAGGTGCGTTTAGGTCGTGGTTCTATACTCAGTGATGCCGCTGGAGTTGATGGACCCATTTATCTTCCAAGTCTTCCGCTGTTATCTTTAAACTATGGCCTTAAGCCATATTTATTGTAATAAGTTCTTTTTGAGCCATCGATGTAATAAGTGTGTGATTGCAACTCTGCTATAAAACCTCGATGTACTGTGTGGTGTCAGCATTACTGATCCAGGGATGACACCGTAGCACAGTAGACGTGATCCATTTTGGTCAGGTCGCTATAGAGAAGACATAATTGCTTAGTTAGTATGCTTGATGTATTATCATTTTTATGTCAATATGAACTTTTGTCTTGAATCTTTCGGATCTGAATATTCATACCACATTAAGAAGAATTACATTAAAATTATGCCAAGTAGCACTCCGCATCAAAAAATCTGTTTTTATCATTTACCTACTTGAGGACGAGCAGGAATTAAGCTTGGGGATGCTTGATACGTCTCCAACGTATCTATAATTTTTTATTGCTCCATGCTATATTATCTACTGTTTTAGACATTATTGGGCTTTATTTTCCACTTTTATATTTTTTTTGGGACTAACCTATTAACCGGAGGCCCAGCCCAGAATTGCTGTTTTTGCCTGTTTTAGGGTTTCGAAGAAAAGGAATACCAAACGGAGTCTAAATGGAATGAAACCTTCGGAAACGTGATTTACTCATCAGATAAGATCCAGGAGACTTGGACCCGCCGTCAAGAAAGCCACGAGGTGGTCACGAGGGTAGGGGCACGCCCCCCCTAGGGCGCGCCCCCTGCCTCGTGGGCCCCTCAAAGCTCCACCGACGTACTTCTTCCTCCTATATATATCCACGTACCCCCAAACGATCGGGGACGGAGCCAAAAACCTAATTCACCCACCGCAACTTTCTGTATCCACGAGATACCATCTTGGGGCCTATTCCGGAGCTCCGCCGGAGGGGGCATCGATCACGGATGGCTTCTTCTCTCTTTTTGGATCTCAATACAATGTTCTCCCCCTCTCTCATGGAGATCTATTCGATGTAATCTTCTTTTTTGTGGTGTGTTTGTTGAGACCGATGAATTGTGGGTTTATGATCCAGTCTATCTATGAATAATATTTGAATCTTCTCTAAATTCTTTTATGTATGATTGGTTATCTTTGCAAGTCTCTTCGAATTATCAGTTTGGTTTGGCCTACTAGATTGGTCTTTCTTGCCATGGGAGAAGTGCTTAGCTTTGGGTTGAATCTTGCGGTGTCCTTTCCTAGTGACAGAAGGGGCAGCAAGGCACGTATTGTATTGTTGCCATTGAGGATAACAAGATGGGTTTTTTATCATATTGCATGAAACTATCCCTCTACATCATGTCATCTTGCTTAAGGCGTTACTCTGTTTTTAACTTAATACTCTAGATGCATGCTGGATAGCATTCGATGAGTGGAGTAATAGTAGTAGATGCAGAATCGTTTCGGTCTACTTGTCTCGGGCGTGATGCCTATATACATGATCATACCTAGATATTCTCATAACTATGCTCAATTCTGTTAATTGCTCAACTGTAATTTGTTCACCCACCGTAGAATACTTATGCTCTTGAGAGAAGCCACTGGTGAAACCTATGGCCCCCGGGTCTCTTTCTCATCATATCAATCTCCATCACTTTATTATTGCTTTGCTTTTACTTTATTTACTTTGCATCTCTATACCAAAAATACCAAAAATATTATTTATCATCTCTATCAGATCTCACTTTCATAAGTGACCGTGAAGGGATTGACAACCCCTAAGCGCGTTGGTTGCATTGAGCTATTGTTTTTGTGTAGGTACGAGGGACTTGAGCGTAGCCTCCTACTGGATTGATACCTTGGTTCTCAAAAACTGAGGGAAATACTTACGCTACTTTGCTGCATCATCCCTTCCTCTTCGGGGAAATCCAACGCAGTGCTCAAGAGGTAGCAAGCATGCGGCGAGCGGCATGGTACTAAGATTGTCCACACGCGAAACAATGAGCTTGATTACCTCTGTGGGGAGCGAAGTCCAGCCACTCTTTCGGCAGACGCTGCTCGGTTCTGCCATTGTTAGTGCTTTGGTTTCGGACGTGGGGGGAGGCGCCTTAGCGGGGATGGAAGAGCGGACAAAGATGGAGAAGCGAATATGTGCTGCTGGAAGTGGACAGGTGATGATGACTACAACACACCGCTTGACTTACGAGACACATACCAGCAGCGTAGGGTCATATCGAAGTCAGACAACTTGCTTGAGTGATCACAGTATTGGTACTCCCTACAGTACCTGCTACTATTCCCTAACTTGCTTGAGTAGAGTAGTAGTAGTGGAGTAGGACTCTGCTCTACTACTAGCACCGGAGTAGTATGTTCTAATCTAAAATAGTTACAAACTTCAATGCCCGAGCGTGGAATGACTACGAACCGCCATCGGTGCTAACTCCAATCCTGCAAGTCATGGATTTGTTTCTTTTTAACTCTATTTATGAATATGTAGCCAGCCTGCAAGTCATGTACACTGTACTGATAGTGGAACCCACAGAGTACTTAGAATACAAGATTAAGGATGCAGTTAACTTTTTATAGAGGGAGAATCATACACGCAATTAACTCAAATGGATTGGACGTGACTCTATTATTCTCCAACGGCAACCGGCAAATTTCCTCCCGCGGGCCGGAGTAGGTTTCTCGGTTTGCATGCAGGTTTAACGGAGGGGTTTGATGGAGGCGAGGAGGCGTGTTCAGCCAGGTGTGCAGTGGACGGCGCAGTACTATTCGATTTGTCAACTACAACTAGTATATTATAAAAAACAAAGAAGAGTAGTAGAGATATAGATAAGAATTGATTCTAGGGAGGAGCACCATCTACTACTTCGTGCGCTACTCCTACGTTCCATTCGGCGGCCGCAACGTCCCCTACAACCACTCCCTCCAGCGCTGCATTTGGCGGGCACTGTTGAAATTTCGGGAGCGCACTCTCGCGACTGCTAGCAGCGACGACTTCACCGACGACGACTTCTTCCCCGACCTCGCAACCTCTTCCTCAACGACATGGGCGACAACCTCAACGCCAATGGTGCTTCTCCCATTGCATCGTATGTGTTTCTGTCCTTCCTGTTCGAAATCATGGTAGAATTCATGTTTCTAGTCTATGTCCTAGATTCGATCTGTTCATCTACTATGCTAGTCCGCATGATTAGTTTAATCTCTGTTATAGCCGTCATGATTAATTTTGTAGTAAACCTCGTAGTAACTTGCTCATATATTCAACTGGCGGAACGTCCCCTACAGCCACTCCCGTTTCATGGACGGTCTGGTCGATGCCTCCAAGGAGCCCTTCGCTACTGCTATGAGTGCCCGATGCCGTTTTGGGGCTCGCCGGCGGACATCGTGCATCACCTAACGTAGGCGTGTGGCAATCACTACTGGCCCTTGGAGAAGAACATCAAGTACGAGACGTGCTACCCATTCACCGTGTCGGAGTCGCTGGAGGATCAGCGCCGCCTGCTAGTCTCGGAGGAGGACGACAGCGTCTTCTTCTTGATCGTGGCCACCGGTGAGGCCCGCGCAGGCCACCGCCACATCTCTGTAGTGTGCGTCAGGGGCGACGCCGCTGACGCTAACACTGACACGAGGCCTATGTTCGCGTGCCTGCTCACTATTACTACCCCTCGGAGGTACGTGGGCGGCGACACTGGCTACGCCAAGCATACTTGGACTCTACCGAGCTGGGACCTTCCCGCTAATGTGGACATGGAAAACCCATGGTGTTATTTGAACTCCAACAATGTGCACGGGGACTCCAAGGAGGTTCACCTGGACATCTGCATTTTCAAGTTAAATGTTGATCATTAGTCTTCGCTCAATGTAATCTGCTGTCTAAGCATGTGGAGACCTCCATGCAGGATCTTGCTCTATTGGAGTATCGCGCGTGAATAAAAGTGTATCCGTTTATGGTTTAGTATGGAATCTTCCATGTATGAATTTTTACTACAGTACTGGTGAAAGACTTACAATGAACCATTTCTTACATCTCCTCTGCCCGCTTGCAAGTCATCCTGATTTAATCCCTCCGTCCAGGTGTATAAGGGCATGGTTAATATTACTTAATAGTATAGCCAACTATTGACTAGAAGAAAGTGCCATGTCATCTGTAGCCAACATGTATAACAATCGATACTCAAAAACTAATTCTTAAAGATCATTTCTCACAAAGCACAATAAGTGTTATTTCTTCACAAGTTTTGGATGCAGGTTGAACAGTTGAACGCTTTTGTTTGCAAAAGATACCTTTTTATCTATTTCACCCAGATGTTTGTGAGCTCTAGAGATGAAATAATATCCGAAGAAACCTATCGATACCCGTTACACATGAGATGACCCCCACATCCTTTGTCAAAATAAACAACTTCCTGATCAATGCATTTCACTCTTTGGTGCAACGCACGGGCACCTTACTACTATAGATTAGTACGACCAAAAATTGAACTAACATTATATATAGTACGATAAATGCTGATGCATGTCACCTAAAATTATATCATTCAAAACTATGTTCAAATACGAATCCAAAGATATAGTTTTTGTTGACATGCACTAACATTTTGTTAGTTAAATCTTCAGTCAAATTCAATGGGGGACTAATAAACCACGATCGATGTAGTACAAGTGTAGAGGGCAGCGCTGCAAGGGAGTCTTACCTCTCACCCCGCTCGTGGCGCGGCAGTAAAGCCGTCATATCACAAAACCCAACCACTCCGAGTAATAAGTGGCCTGGTAAAATAAACGGACAAGCAACCATCACATCCCTCCGTCTTTTTTGCATTTCATCTCTAGCTACTACTCCTAGGGCCAGTTATTTTGGCGGCTTCCCCAGCTTTTCCCACAAGACTAGTCACACTGGAGAGTAACAATAAGGCTCCTCACTCATTTATTTGGGCTTCTAAACTACTACTCCGTCCTGGTTTATTCCTCACCATTGTAATTTGTGCTAAATTTTGACCAAAGATTTAACTGGTTTATTCCTCACCATTGTAATCCCTCCGTCTTACAAAAACCAAATAATCCCAAAACACTTAGGCGCAGTGCATTAACTTCTACCTCGTTTCTTGTTTCTTGACATATCAACCAATAAGAGACAAAGAGTGTGCATGCTTTTAATGACTTGAGATATCAAACACGACATGCAGTGGTTAGTTCATTGCATGTAGTACTATTAATTAGCAAATAAACATTAACGTTTCTCGTTTTCTCCTCCTCCTTGGTCATGGTGCACAGCCTAAGATGACTTACTCACCTAGACGGATGGAGTAGTGCATGTGACATGCACTAACATTTCATTAGTTAAATTTATGATCAAAATTTGACACAGATTACAATGGGGACCAATAAACCAGGACAGAGGTAGTAGTTATGGGATTACTAATCTAGAAGCCTAAAAGAACTGGCCCCTGGTACTCCTACTAGCAGTAGTACTCAAGTTGGAATTCCAATTGCACGGCACAACTTGTTAGGCAAAAAATTCAATACAGTGTGTAGGAATCGGTTTGGGGATTTGCATGCCTTTCCAACCAGTGACATACTCCGTACAAAGTACGATAGAGAAATAACCACAGAGAAGGAAGCTAAAAGTAAACAATCAAACGAGCATTTTTGCATTTGTTTTGCATTGAATTGTTTCACAAGCTTGACTAGTGCTATTTTTCTACTTTTACAAAAGCCGCATCGTAATGTTAAAACGTGCATTTGCACGTACATAAGTAATAGTAGCACGCCCTCCGTCTAGGTATATAAGTCTTCCCTCCTTCTTGGTCACAGTGCACAACCAAAGATGACTTATTTACCTGGATGGAGGGAGTAGCACAGTCTGCAAGCATATATCGAGAGAGACGTGTAGTGCGATAGTATATAGTAAAGTTTGTGCTATATGCACGTACTTGCAAAATGCGTACGAATACACAAGGTTTCCAAACTTTCCCTTTTACATACTTAATTAAGGACGCTAAAAATTCCTGAACGTTCAGGATTTATCATTTGTGTCCCAAAACTAATGAGATCGCCTTACAAAACAAAAATTATACTCCTCCTAAAAGCCACGGCTCTCGCAGGAGCGCTTGCGGCGCGCCACGAGTGCCCTGGTGCGCGGCCGTTTCCCAGCGCGCCGACACAACGCCTCTTCCTCAGCCTCGCAACTCGCGAGGTGCTGATTGGCAGCTTGTCGGCGGGCGAGCGCGATCTCACCGGTGTGGTGATCCGGCGCAACAGGTACTCCTCCTTGCTGGAAGCGTGCACCCGGTCCACGTACCGCCAAGCGTAGATGAGGCGCTTGGGCCCGACTGCACTCAGGGTGTCGGCACGGGCGTCCTCTACCACCCTCACGGCCCTCGCACGAGCCTTCTGCCAAAGAGCCAATCGCCTGACTCTCTCGGACGCGACATAGGCCTCCGAGGCAAGTTGTTCCATGGTGCGCTTCTCTTCCTCGGCCTTCTTCTCCGCCTCTATTTTGGCGCACTCTGCTGGAGGCAAAGCCTCCCACATGGCGACATCCATTTCTTTCCAAAGCTCCTCAAGCCTAGGGGGCTCGGCGGGCGGCGCGGCGTTCTCCTCATAGCGGGGAGCCGACGCGTCCTCCGGCGCGCGTGCTGGCGAGATTGGGAACGCCGACGCGTCCACCTCGACACGTCGTGGCGAGGAGCGGAACACCGATGCGTCCTCCTTGACTAGTGGCGGCGAGGAACGGAACGGCGACGCGTCGCGGCGAGGAGCGGAACACCGACGCGTCCTCCTCGACTAGTGGTGGCGAGGAACGGAACGGCGACGCGTCGCGTAGCGGCGAGGAGTGGAACACCGACGCATCCTCCTCGACTAGTGGCGATGAGGAACGGAACGGTGACGCGTGCCCGTCCGCGCGGTGCAGCGAGGGGCTCCTAGGGCTTGGGAGGGGTTATGCCATGGTGGTCGACATGAGAGGGAGGGGGAGGAGATAGCGATGAACGTGAACGTGAGGGGGAGGAGATAGCGATGTCGTTGAAGGCGCAGTATTTATAGCGAGCAATGGCACACCTATGTAAGATATGGACTGAGCTGCACTGACTTAACTGCAGGTCCAGTTGCGTCACTGACATGTGGGCCAGACCCCTGTTGGGCCCATATGTCAGTGACCCAATGCACCTACAGTTAAGTAACAGCTACGTGGGCATATTTGTTGAACTAAATTACGAGGGAGTGAAGGGGTGGAAATGTTGCTGGTCACAACGGATTGGACGAGCGTGGGGGGAGGAGAGTCATGCATGCAGATTTTTTCACACGGGGTGGAGTGGTGGGACCGCCAGAGGGAGAAGGAGAGTTTGGCAGGCATATTGTTTCCACACATGGGGAACGGTGCATAATAAGTCATCTTGCATGCCGGGCTAGGTATAGTCTCAATTCATTAAAAACATACACACCCTACACATGTTCATATTTCAAGGTGCACTAAATTATTGCATGCGATGATTAAGGCTGGCCATAATGGTGGTATCTTAGTTGGTATCATGCACACGGGAATAGCAAACATGTACACGGGAATAGCAAACATGCTGATGTGGCAAAAAAATTACTTGTCTAAAAAAAGGCAAAAAAATTGCTCATTTATAGCCGGTCGAAGTCTCAAAGGGCGCGACCGCGTGAGGGAGGCGAAGGTCGTGGGAGGCGCGACGTTTGACGAAATTAAGTGAATTTACATCCACGCACCGGCATGGCGTGTGAATAGGCAGAAGCTATACCATTAGGCCTACGACATGGGTCTAGTAGACATGACATCTAGTGGTTCCCGAATAGTTCTCGAGTACTCTTTGGGGGCTTGCAGCCGTTTATCCACCAGGCATGCCAGCAACCCCACGCCGTTCGCACGCCCTACTCGTCCCCGTCTTCTACCTTACAACAGTTCGCTCCCAGTCGTCCCGTCCTTTCACATTAGTTCGCTCCCAGTTTTTTTGTGGGGTACAACAGTTCAACTTCTCCTAACCCTCCTCCAAAATCCATGGCCTCCAAAATCTCCATGGTCGCCGCTGAGTACCAGGTTAGATCCATCACCGGCGATCAATTCATCGTCATCTACACACGTGGATCCGAAACGGTGAAAGCATGGCTTGCTCGCTTCGTACACGTGTTCAACAGTTCAACGGATGAGTGGGTCGCTGGGCTAGATGTTGAGTACACCACAGTCCTGGGACGAGAGAAGGATCAAAAGGACAAAGAGAGGAAGAAGCCCGCCGTGATCTAGGTTTGCGTACATAACGTTTGCTTGGTCTACCACATATGCCATGCCGACGTTGAGTGCTAGGATTTTAAGAACTTCCTCAAGGACAAAAGAGTGAAATTTGTTACTCTAGGATTTAAGAACGACAGGGATGTCTTGCGTTGGATAGGTCTCATTGTAGGCCAGCCCTCCAATCTCCAGAAGGCAACCCTGGTGTCCTCCTCTCAACCTTCAATGCTGACCTTGGAATCAGCCATGATTGATCCTTCATACGCTAAACTGAAGAAACCTCATCACGAGTTTCATCATGCATGGGAGTCGAAGACATTAGATGAAGATCACATCCTGTACGCAGCAATGAATGCCTACCTTGGTTTAAATATCTACAAGGGTTGGATGGAGAAGCAGAGCCCAGTGTCCGGTTCAAGCAAAGAAGCGTCGGCGAAGAGGAAGAGGAAGAGGGACGAGGACGAAGTCGAGGACGTGGACTCGGACTCCGAGTACGTGGCAGTGTCGTTGCTCATGCTGGTTCTACTGCAGTGTCAAGAGGACTAGTTGCTTAGTTTATTTTCAAGGGTGTGTCGTGCTGAGGCCCCAGCAGAACTATGTTTACATTATTTCTCATTATTTGAACTCTTTAGTACGTACAGTAGTACTAGTACTATGTCTTACTACCGTTCTTCTTGCAGTTGGTACTACTACTCGTATCTTTGTGTTCCTACTGTACTTAATACGTTCATACTAGTAGTATAATTTGGGTCAGTCGATTTGTGAAAGAAGTTCGATGGAGCGAAGGAAGAAGATGGCAGAAGAGATGGAAGAAGCCCTTGTAGGCATCCATGTTGCATCAAACGGCTCACATGAGTCGACTGACCCAAATTGCTCCTTCAGATTGCAGGATCCACGTGGCATTCAAGGTCTCGAAGGTAGATTCCGCGTTCGCACCCGGTTTGTGGGTTCGACACGCGCGCGACCGGCTTCCACTGCGATAGCCACCATGCGCGCCTCCTCCGCGCAGGCGGAGACGACAATTACATGCTAGTTCCTCCTCGCCGGCGTGCTGGAGCACGTGCCCATCCTCCTCTTCGTACGCTGCGTGCATAGACGCGGCTCCACCAGCTGCTCGCGTGCTTGGCAGCGCGGCGGCATCGCGAGGAGGGACTGCAGACGACATGAGCGGGCGAGCCTTTGGCTTCATGGTACAGGGATGGCGGCGACACGGCGGTGATGGGCGAGAAATTGTTGGCCAGAGCAGGCGGGCGCCGGCATGCGCAACGGCGGCGGCATATTGATGAGTGCGCGTGCGGGAGCTTACTTTAGTTTTATATATAAGGTTGGTCAAACTTAAAAGAAAACCGTACTAGTACACATAAACATTACACTTAGGCAGCGCTTTTATTAGTTAGTACCACAGCCACGATACGGAATCCTGTGCAAGCGCGTGAACCGCGGTCGCGCGGTCGATCCAACGGTGTGTCACCGTGTCGTGCTCGAAGGACATCCACCGAACCTTTTTGTGTGTGTGAAAACAATCCTCGAATATTACTCAACTTTTTTTCCTGTGAAAGTTCTTGACACTGCAATATTTCCATATATTTGAATTTACCTCCTGTTCGTGTTTATTTGGATTTGGACGTTTTAGGTGCGCCCTAGTTTTTTTTAATACTGATTTTGTGTGTGTGACTGAGAGAGAACGTTTGTATGTGTCCATATGTGTGTTGTGGCGGAAGGGCAATGTGGAGACGGTGTGCGTGTGATACAGACATAGAGAGGTGTGAATGTGCAAATGATCATGCATGAGTGAGACATACACAGATGCCGATACGTTGTGTATACATGAGAGAACGGTCTTCTAGTTTACTTGTGTCTGTGTGTGTGAGAGAGAGAGGGGGGGAGAGAGAGACAGAGATAGAGAGAGGAGCATCCGTAACACAACAACCATCTCTCTCGATTCGTCCATCCCTCGCACGGTCGGATGCAACACATGCATCAACGCGCACATTTTGACACCCTCACCCGGCCCCTGTCCACCTCAAGGCTCGCACAATCTCTTCGTGAATACCCATTTCTCTCCTTAGGTTTGTTTTCTCTCAATATCTGACACACACACACACACAGAGAGAAAGAGAGACACGCAGCACAACACACACACACACACACACTCCCCCGAGCACACAATTCATCCCCATCCAAGGTTATAAGGCGACCACTCTCGCTTGTGCTTCTTTGCACCCCAACATGCACAACACCTCAATCTTCAAAGAGGGCATCGAGCAGATCAAAGACGGCGACCACACCGTTCTAGAGAATGCGGGGTCATTTGGAAGCAGGGTGATGTGACGACGGCTGACTGACTCCTCCCCCCACCCTCTCTCTCTCTCTTGCACAAAATTACCAATCCCTCTCTCCCCCGCACAAAATTTGTTGGGGAACGTAGTAATTTCAAAAAAATTCCTACGCACACGCAAGGTCATGGTGATGCATAGCAACTAGAGGGGAGAGTGTTGTCCACGTACCCTTGTAGACCGAAAGCGGAAGCGTTAGCACAACGCGGTTGATGTAGTTGTACGTCTTCACGGCCCAACCGATCAAGCACCGAATCTATGGCACCTCCGAGTTCTAGCACACGTTCAGCTCGATGACGATCCCCGGACTCTGATCCAGCAGAATGTCAGGGAAGAGTTCCGTCAGCACAACGGCGTGGTGACGATCTTGATGTTCTACCGTCGCAGGGCTTCGCCTAAGCACCGCTACAATATTATCGAGGATTATGGTGGAGGGGGGCACCGCACACGGCTAAGAGATCAATGATCAATTGTTGTGTCTATGGGGTGCCCCCCTGCCCCCATATATAAAGGAGCAAGGGGGAGGAGGTGCGGCCAGGCAAGGGGCGCGCCAGGAGGAGTCCTACTCCTACCGGGAGTAGGACTCCCCCCTTTTTCCATGTTGGACTAGGACTTGAGGGGGAAGGAGAGAGAGAGGGGAAAGGAAAGGGGGGGCGCCGACCCCCTCCTAGTCCAATTCGGACTTGGGGGGAAGGGCGCGCGGCTGCCCCTTGGCCTCCTCTCTACTTCCTCCACTAGGCCCATTAAGGCCCATTAGGTTACCGGGGGGTTCCGGTAACCTCCCGGTACTCCGGTAAAATGCCGTTTTCACCCGGAACACTTCCGATGTCCAAACATAGGCTTCCAATATATCAATCTTCATGTCTCGACCATTTCGAGACTCCTTGTCATGTCCGTGATCACATCCGGGACTCCAAACAACCTTCGGTACATCAAAATATATAAACTCATAATGAAACTATCATCGTAACATTAAGCGTGCGGACCCTACGGGTTCGAGAACAATGTAGACATGACCGAGACACGTCTCTGGTCAATAACCAATAGCGGAACCTGGATGCTCATATTGGCTCCTACATATTCTACGAAGAGCTTTATCGGTCAGACCGCATAACAACATACGTTGTTCCCTTTGTCATCGGTATGTTACTTGCCCGAGATTCGATCGTCGGTATCTTAATATCTAGTTCAATCTCATTACCGGCAAGTCTCTTTACTCGTTCTGTAATACATCATCCCGCAACTAACTCATTAGCTGCAATGCTTGCATGGCTTAAGTGATGTGCATTACCGAGAGGGCCCAGAGATACCTCTTCGACAATCGGAGGGACAAATCCTAATCTCGAAATACGCCAACCCAACATGTACCTTTGGAGACACCTATAGAGCACCTTTATAATCACCAAGTTACGTTGTGACATTTGGTAGCACACAAAGTGTTCCTCTGGTAAATGGGAGTTGCATAATCTCATAGTCAGGAACATGTATAAGTCATTAAGAAAGCAATAGCAACAAACTAAACGATCAAGTGCTAAGCTAACGGAATGGGTCAAGTCAATCACATCATTCTCCTAATGATGTGATCCCGTTAATCAAATGACAACTCATGTCTATGGCTAGGAAACATAACCATCTTTGATCAACGAGCTAGTCAAGTAGAGGCATACTAGTGACACTCTATTTGTCTATGTATTCACACAAGTATTATGTTTCCGGTTAATACAATTCTAGCATGAATAATAAACATTTATCATGATATAAGGAAATAAATAATAACTTTATTATTGCCTCTACGGCATATTTCCTTCAGTCTCCCACTTGCACTAGAGTCAATAATCTAGATTACACAGTAATGATTCTAACACCCATGGAGCCTTCGTGCTGATCATGTTTTGCTCATGGAAGAGGCATAGTCAGCGGGTCTGTGACATTCAGATCCATATGTATCTTGCAAATTTTTATGTATCCCACTTGGACTAAATCCCGAATGTAATTGAAGCGTCTCTTGATGTGCTTGGTTCTCTTGTGAAATCTGGATTCATTTGCCAAGGCAATTGCACCAGTATTCTCACAAAAGATTTTCATTGGACCCGATGCACTAGGTATGACACCTAGATCGGATATGAACTCCTTCAACCAGACTCCTTCATTTGCTGATTCCGAAGCAGCTATGTACTCTGCTTCACATGTAGATCCCGCCACGACGCTTTGTTTAGAACTGCACCAACTGACAGCTCCACCGTTTAATGTAAACACGTATCCGGTTTGCGATTTAGAATCGTCCGGATCAGTGTCAAAGCTTGCATCAACGTAACCATTTACGATGAGCTCTTTGTCACCTCCATATGCGAGAAACATATCCTTAGTCCTTTTCAGGTACTTCAGGATGTTCTTGACCGCTGTGCAGTGATCCACTCCTGGATTACTTTGGTACCTCCCTGCTAAACTTATAGCAAGGCACACATCAGGTCTGGTACATAGCATTGCATACATGATAGAGCCTATGGCTGAAGCATAGGGAACATCTTTCATTTTTCTCTCTATCTTCTACGGTGGTCGGACATTGAGTCTTACTCAACTTCACACCTTGTAACACAGGCAAGAACCCTTTCTTTGCTTGATCCATTTTGAACTTCTTCAAAGCTTTGTCAAGGTATGTGCTTTGTGAAAGTCCAATTAAGCATCTTGATCTATCTCTATAGATCTTAATGCCCAATATGTAAGCAGCTTCACCGAGGTCTTTCATTGAAAAACTCTTATTCAAGTATCCATTTATGCTATCCAGAAATTCTATATCATTTCCAATCAGTAATATGTCATCCACATATAATATCAGAAATGCTACAGAGCTCCCACTCACTTTATTGTAAATACAGGCTTCTCCAAAAGTCTGTACAAAACCAAATGCTTTGATCACACTATCAAAGCGTTTATTCCAACTCCGAGAGGATTGCACCAGTCCATAACTAGATGGCTGGAGCTTGCACACTTTGTTAGCTTCCTTTGGATCGACAAAACCTTCCGGTTGTATCATATAAAACTCTTCTTCCAGAAATCCATTCAGGAATGCAGTTTTTACATCCATCTGCCAAATTCATAATCATAAAATGCAGCAATTACTAACATGATTTGGACAGACTTAGGCATCGCTACGGGTGAGAAGGTCTCATCATAGTCAATCCCTTGAACTTGTCTAAAACCTTTCGCAACAAGTCGAGCTTTGTAGACGGTAACATTACCGTCAGCGTCAGTCCTCTTCTTGAAGATCCATTTATTATCAATTGCTTGCCGATCAACGGGCAAGTCAACCAAAGTCCACACTTTGTTCTCATACATGGATCCCATCTCAGATTTCATGGCATCTAGCCATTTTCCAGAATCTGGGCTCACCATCGCTTCTTCATAGTTCGTAGGTTCATCATGATCTAGTAGCATGACTTCTAGAATAGGATTACCGTACCACTCTGGTGCGGATCTTACTCTGGTTGATCTACGAGGTTCGGTAGTAACTTGATCTGAAGTTTCATGATCATTATCATTAGCTTCCTCACTAATTGGTGTAGGTTTCGCAGAAACCGGTTTCTGTGATGTACTACTTTCCAATAAGGGAGCAGGTACAGTTACCTCATCAAGTTCTACTTTCCTCCCACTCACTTCTTTCAAGATAAACTCTTTCTCTAGAAAGGATCCATTCTTAGCAACGAATGTCTTGCCTTCGGATCTGTGATAGAAGGTGTACCCAACAGTTTCCTTTGGGTATCCTATGAAGACACATTTCTCCGATTTGGGTTCGAGCTTATCAGGTTGAAGCTTTTTCACATAAGCATCGCAGCCCCAAACTTTCAGAAATGACAACTTTGGTTTCTTGCCAAACCACAGTTCATAAGGTGTCGTTTCAACGGATTTTGATGGTGCCCTATTTAACGTGAATGCGGCCATCTCTAAAGCATAACCCCAAAACGATAGCGGTAAATCTGTAAGAGACATCATAGATCGCACCATATCTAGTAAAGTACGATTACGACGTTCGGACACACCATTACGATGTGGTGTTCCGGGTGGCGTCTGTTGCGAAACTATTCCGTATTGTTTCAAATGTAGACCAAACTCGTAACTCAAATATTCTCCTCCACGATCAGATCGTAGAAACTTTATTTTCTTGTTACGATGATTTTCAACTTCACTCTGAAATTCTTTGAACTTTTCAAATGTTTCAAACTTATGCTTCATTAAGTAGATATACCCATATCTGCTTAAATCATCTGTGAAGGTGAGAAAATAACGATATCCGCCACGAGCCTCAACATTCATCGGACCACATACATCTGTATGTATGATTTCCAATAAATCTGTTGCTCTCTCCATAGTACCGGAGAACGGCGTTTTAGTCATCTTGCCCATGAGGCACGGTTCGCAAGTACCAAGTGATTCATAATCAAGTGATTCCAGAAGTCCAGCAGTATGGAGTTTCTTCATGCGCTTTACACCAATATGACCTAAACGGCAGTGCCACAAATAAGTTGCACTATCATTATCAACTCTGCATCTTTTAGCTACAATATTATGAATATGTGTATCACTACTATCGAGATTCATCAAAAATAGACCACTCTTCAAGGGTGCATGACCATAAAAGATATTACTCATATAAATAGAACAACCATTATTCTCTGATTTAAATGAATAACCGTCTCACATCAAACAAGATCCAGATATAATATTCATGCTCAACGCTTGCACCAAATAACAATTATTTAGGTCTAATACTAATCCTGAAGGTAGATGTAGAGGTAGCGTGCCGACCGCAATCACATCGACTTTGGAACCATTTCCCACACGCATCGTCACCTCATCCTTCGCCAGTGTTCACTTAATCCATAGTCCCTGTTTCGAGTTGCAAATGTTAGCAACGGAACCAGTATCAAATACCCAGGTGCTACTGCGAGCTCTAGTAAGGTACACATCAATAACATGTATATCACATATACCTTTGTTCAGCTTGCCATCCTTCTTATCCGCCAAATACTTGGGACAGTTCCGCTTCCAGTGACCAGTCTGCTTCCAGTAGAAGCACTCAGTTTCAGGCTTAGGTCCAGATTTGGATTTCTTCTCCTGAGCAGCAACTTGCTTGCTGTTCTTCTTGAAGTTCCCCTTCTTCTTCCCTTTGCCCTTTTTCTTGAAACTAGTGGTCTTGTTGACCATCAAAACTTGATGCTCCTTCTTGATTTCTACCTCCGCAACCTTTAGCATTGCGAAGAGCTCGGGAATTGTTTTATTCATCCCTTGCATATTATAGTTCATCATGAAGCTCTTGTAGCTTGGTGGCAGTGATTGAAGAACTCTGTCAATGACACTATCAACCAGAAGATTAACTCGCAGCTGAGTCAGGTGATTATGGTACCCAGACATTCTATGTACATGTTCACTAACAGAACTATTTTCCTCCATCTTGCAGCTATAGAACTTATTGGAGACTTCATATCTCTCAATCCGGGCATTTCCTTGAAATATTAACTTCAACTCCTGGAACATCTCATATGCTCCATGACGTTCAAAACGTCGTTGAATACCCGGTTCTAAGCCGTAAAGCATGGCACACTGAACTATCGAGTAGTCATCAGCTTTGCTCTGCCAGACGTTCATAACATCTAGTGTTGCTCCAGCAGCAGGCCTGGCACCCAGCGGTGCTTCCAGGACGTAATTCTTCTATGCAGCAATGAGGATCATCCTCAAGTTACGGACCAAGTCCGTGTAATTCCTACCATCATCTTTCAACTTTGCTTTCTCAAGGAATGCATTAAAATTCAATGGAACAACAGCACGTGCCATTTATCTACAATCAAACATATACAAGCAAGATACTATCAGGTACTAAGTTCATGATAAATTTAAGTTCAATTAATCATATTACTTAAGAACTCCCACTTAGAAAGACATCCCTCCAATCTTCTAAGTGATCACGTGATCCGAATCAACTAAACCATAACCGATCATCACGTGAAATGGAGTAGTTTTCAATGGCGAACATCACTATGTTGATCATATCTACTATATGATTCACGCTCGACCTTTTGGTCTCAGTGTCTCGAGGCCATATCTGCATATTCTAGGCTTGTCAAGTTTAACCTGAGTATTCTGTTTGCGCAAAACTGGCTTGCACCCGTTGTAGATGGACGTAGAGCTTATCACACCCGATCACCACGTGGTGTTTGGGCACAGTGAACTTTGGCAACAGTGCATACTCAGGGAGAGCACTTTTATCTTGAAATTTAGTGAGAGATCATCTTATAATGCTACCGTCCATCAAAGCAAGATAAGATGCATAAAAGATAAACATCACATGCAATCAATATAAGTGATATGATATGGTCATCATCATCTTGTGCTTGTGATCTCCATATCCGAAGCACCGTTATGATCACCATCGTCACCGGCGCGACACCTTGATCTCCATCGTAGCATCATTGTCGTCTCGCCAATCTTATGCTTCTACGACTATTGCTACCGCTTAGTGATAAAGTAAAGCATTACAGGGCGATTGCATTGCATACAATAAAGCGACAACCATATGGCTCCTGCCAGTTGCCGATAACTCGGTTACAAAACATGATCATCTCATACAATAAAATTTAGCATCATGTCTTGACCATATCACATCACAACATGCCCTGCAAAAACAAGTTAGACATCCTCTACTTTGTTGTTGCAAGTTTTACGTGGCTGATACGGGCTTAGCAAGAACCGTTCTTACCTACGCATCAAAACCACAACGATAGTTTGTCAAGTTGGTGCTGTTTTAACCTTCGCAAGGACCGGGCGTAGACACACTCGGTTCAACTAAAGTTGGAGAAACTGACACCCGCCAGCCACCTGTGTGCAAAGCACGTTGGTAGAACCAGTCTCGCGTAAGCGTACGCGTAATGTCCGTCCGGGCCGCTTCATCCAACAATACCACCGAACCAAAGTATGACATGCTAGTAAGCAGTATGACTTATATCGCCCACAACTCACTTGTGTTCTACTCGTGCAAATAACATCAACGCATAAAACCTGGCTCTGATACCACTGTTGGGGAACGTAGTAATTTCAAAAAATTTCCAACGCACACGCAAGATCATGGTGATGCATAGCAACGAGAGGGGAGAGTGTTGTCCATGTACCCTCGTAGACCGAAAGCGGAAGCGTTAGCACAACGCGGTTGATGTAGTTGTATGTCTTCATGGCCCGACCGATCAAGCACTGAATCTACGGCACCTCCGAGTTCTAGCACACGTTCAGCTCGATGACGATCCCCGGACTCCGATCCACCAGAATGTCAGGGAAGAGTTCCGTCAGCACGACGGCGTGGTGACGATCTTGATGTTCTACCGTCGCAGGGCTTCGCCTAAGCACCGCTACAAAATTATCGAGGATTATGGTGGAGGGGGGCACCGCACACGGCTAAGTGATCAATGATCAATTGTTGTGTCTATGGGGTGCCCCCTGCCCCCGTATATAAAGGAGCAAGGGGGAGGAGGTGCGGCCAGGCAAGGGGCGCGCCAGGAGGAGTCCTACTCCTACCGGGAGTAGGACTCCCCCCTTTTCCATGTTGGACTAGGACTTGAGGGGGAAGGAGAGAGAGAGGGGAAAGGAAAGGGGGGCGCCGCCCCCTCCTTGTCCAATTCGGACTTGGGGGGGGAAGGGCGCGCGGCTGCCCCTTGGCCTCCTCTCTACTTCCTCCACTAGGCCCATTAAGGCCCATTAGGTTACCGGGAGGTTCCGGTAACCTCCCGGTACTCCGGTAAAATGTCGTTTTCACCCGGAACACTTCCTATGTCCAAACATAGGCTTCCAATATATCAATCTTCATGTCTCGACCATTTCGAGACTCCTTGTCATGTCTGTGATCACATCCGGGACTCCGAACAACCTTCGGTACATCAAAACATATAAACTCATAATGTAACTGTCATCGTAACGTTATGCGTGCGGACCCTACGGGTTCGAGAACAATGTAGACATGACCGAGACACGTCTCTGGTTAATAACCAATAGCGGAACCTGGATGCTCATATTGGCTCCTACATATTCTACGAAGATCTTTATCGGTCAGACCGCATAACAACATACGTTGTTCCCTTTGTCATCGGTATGTTACTTGCCCAAGATTCGATCGTCGGTATCTTAATACCTAGTTCAATATCATTACCGGCAAGTCTCTTTACTCGTTCTGTAATACATCATCGTGCAACTAACTCATTAGCTGCAATGCTTGCAAGGCTTAAGTGATGTGCATTACCGAGAGGGCCCAGAGATACCTCTCGGACAATCGGAGTGACAAATCCTAATCTCGAAATACGCCAACCCAACATTTACCTTTGGAGACACCTGTAGAGCACCTTTATAATCACCTAGTTACGTTGTGACGTTTGGTAGCACACAAAGTGTTCCTCTGGTAAACGGGAGTTGCATAATCTCATAGTCATAGGAACATGTATAAGTCATGAAGAAAGCAATAGCAACAAACTAAGTGATCAAGTGCTAAGCTAACGGAATGGGTCAAGTCAATCACATCATTCTCCTAATGATGTGATCTCGTTAATCAAATGACAACTCATGTCTATGGCTAGGAAACATAACCATCTTTGATCAACGAGCTAGTCAAGTAGAGGCATACTAGTGACACTCTGTTTGTCTATGTATTCACACAAGTATTATGTTTCCAGTTAATAAAATTCTAGCATGAATAATAAACATTTATCATGATATAGGGAAATAAATAATAACTTTATTATTGCCTCTAGGGCATATTTCCTTCAAAATTGTCAATCCCTCAACCCACGAGATCCTTCCCCTCTCATCCATGTTTTTCCAACTCTCTCATCAAACATGTTGTCTCTTCTCCTTCCACGTATACAGAATCCAGATGCACACACATCTCATGTATATTACATGTATCCATCTTTCTCACAGACCTAACTTCATCCTCTCTCTTTCTCTCTCTATCTCTCTCTGTCTCTGTCTCTGTCTCGTTAGGTTTGTCTCCTACTCTCTCGTCCACATACATACAATCTTTCCTGCCCTATCTGCTCCATCTTCAAAAGCTCTCTCTGCACGTTTCATTCACACATGGGATATGTCAAAATGTTGCTTCTATAATGGCTGATGTAGAGTTATGGTTGTTTTTGTTGCATCCTACAAAGTAATAACTATGAAATGCATTTAGATTCTCATTTGACTAGGGTTATGTGAGTTTGAGCATGTTGTGAAGTACTATAGACCTTGTATACATCTTGGGATTCAACAATGATTGTAACTATTGAATTGTACACACCATTACATTCGAAGTCAATAGCCTAATATATTTATTTCACAATTTCAACAAATGATTAGTTCATTACAAACTAAGAAAACAAATGTGTACTCCCTCCGTTTTTATTTAAGTCCGCGTATTAGCATTGGTCAAAGTCAAGTTTTGTAAACTCTCAAAAAGCTTATAACAAAAAATATTAACATATACAATAACAAATAAATACCATTAGATTCATTATTGAATGTACTTTCACATCATACATATTTGTTATGGTAAATGTTTATATTTTTCTATAAACTTGGTCAAACTTTAGGAAGTTTGACTTCGGTCAAACCTAATATGCAGAGTTTACTACTACTACTCGCTAGTTGCTTAGTCGAATCACTCAACATGCCACACGGGGAGTCCAGTGTCACAAAATTTTGAGGTCGGCGGGAAAATCTCCCGCGGCCCTGATTCGAGCAGTGGGAAGTTACCATCATAGCTTTCGGAACAGGCCTACGGATGACGCTTGGTAGGGGGCTGTTTTCGTAACTTCAGGTTCACCCTACCCAGCCAACCCCACCCCGACAACCAAAGTAGTACACCTGAATACTCCCCATTTTCTATCCCCACCGCAAAATAGACTTCTCCACGGCACCGCAGCCTTCGTGCTCCTCCCCTTTACATCGGTGCACTCGTCCACCGCAGCGCATCTACCTCATCGACGACCTCGTACGCCGCACTGGAGCCGGTCCACCGTCGTCATCGTACACGGAGCCTCTTCCCCGGCATCGTCTTCCACGGTCTCGGATCTGCTTCCCGGAAGCCGACGCCAAGCGCAGAAGTACCACCGTCGTGGACAATGAACTGACTCCCGTTGCCGACCATGACTCACAGAGGCCGCCACGACCATCGTTCTCCTCCTCGATTGGTAATGTGTGTATTGAATCACTTAGCAGTACATGTGCAGTTCCAATTTTGTTCATAGCTACCCTTCAAATTTCCTAGGTGCTATTGTTCCCGTAAAAGTAATTGGTTATAGCCTCCATTGTCCAACAGAATATCAGCTTGTAATTGTGCGTCGCTCCTGTATCGCGCTATGCTTGGGTAGGTTTTTCATCTGCAACCAGTAGTGTGGAAAATGATGGAAAGGTTTTTAGAACTAGCAAGATGCCCATGCGTTGCACGCATCAAGATGCATTTGTATGAGTAGTTTATCTTGTGGGAGAAAAGGATGAATGAGGGAAGGCCTTATTTGCAAATCTGGAGAGGGGTATGGGTATCTTTTTGCAAAATTCCCATTTGTTTCCTTCCTATCTGTCAGATATAAATCGGACGACCTATATTGCAAGAAAAAAAAGTATAGAGAAAAAAAAGTAGACAGTAAAGGAAGTAGAGATAAATATTAAATATTAAATAAATATAACAGTAGAGAAGAGAGTAGAGATAGCATGTTGAGATTTTTAAAGCGCCGCACATTGCGATTTTGTTGAAGATGCTCTAACATGGCAGACGAGTGCTTTAATGTTGCCCACAAGATGCGTGAGTATTACTAGTAGTATATTTTTCTTGCCATGTTGAGATTTTAAAACCAAGAGTGCGAACATGCAGAGGAGCAATGAAGACCAAATACGGGATATTCGGGACATCTTCAAGGAGCATGGCAAGTTAAAGAGGAGCTGCACCGAACCTGTAAAACGAGCTTTGGTAAGTAACACCCTTTCAATTACTTTCGTGTAGCCTCGTGTTCTTCGATGTGTATATGCTGTAGTTTCTGTTTCTCTTAAGCGTGGTGTTCTTCGATGTGTAATAAGAAGAGTATTAATTGTCCTAATGCTTTCATTTTTAGCTTGATGTAGGAAGTGGGTGTTCTCACCTTGTAGTCAGTTTTTATTTTTTTCCTTTTGAATTCACTTCTCCGAGTTCTGTTTATCTGGCTTCTACTAAATGGATCTAGGTTGCTCTGAGTATTCATCTAAAAAAGAAGTAACTTCATGTCAGGATGCAGTTCCTGCGAGGAGGGAAGTATGGTCAGCCTCGAGATCATGTTTCCAAAATGAGGCTGGATTACACACAAGGTGTCAGTTCCCTAATGATGCTAGATTAGACACAAGGTGCAAATTCCCAGATGATGCTGGATTACACACAAGTCAGGTGGAGTCGTCAGCTGTTCGTGTCCTCGTGGCATTAGTAAAGGCTGAAAGAAAGCATGCAGCAGCCCTTGAGAATGTAGCTGAGTTCCTGAAGAAGCGAAAAGAGCAATCAGATGCTCTCTTCACCCAAGCCAAAGAAGAGATGGAAGAAGCCAGAAATAAGCTAGCAGAGGCAGAGCAGGCTAGGCGTATCCTGCTATCTAAAACTGTTGTCAATACAAAATTTCCTTCATAATAGCTAGGTTCAAATGTTTATCCAGTCAGCATGCTTGTTGTGATGCCCATGCACCTACTGATGTGGCACAAAATGTATTTTTTTGGTTCATGTAATAACAGCAATTATTTTCCAAACAATAACAGACGAAGCATTGGACATCGTATAGTTCACACGCAAGCCCGACATTCCAAGTTCAACTTCCACATCAAACTCATGTTCACAGATATCTGCACATTCATACATAATGTCCACAACCATGATTCACTTCAAAGCCAAAAAAATGTGAGGAGAGTTATAAATAAAGAAAATCCTCTACTACTTCCTCCTACCAGTGCGAGCACAACAAGTCAAGACCATGCGTAAATTAATTATATTTTAGTCATTTTTTGTGTTCTAAAATGCCTGCAGGCGGGGCAGTCTTAAGCTGGTTGCACCCTGTGAGGAGGCATGCTCAACCGGGCCTGCAGCGACTGCGGCCCTCTTGGCCGACACGCCGGTTCAATGCCTGCGCTATGAGAGGTCACGTCCGTGTCAGAGCAATTACGCGGCGAGGAGCCGTGCTCAGCTGACTATTCCTACAAAGGTGCTCCACCACATACCCGGTACCCACGAATGAAGAAATCGTGCACCTAGGGTTTTAGGGTTTATTTGTTAACGTCGCCTTTAAGTAACACTCATGTGTGCGAGACAGCAAGAGGCCGACTGCGTGTGTGCGCCTCTTCTCTTCGTATATGTACTCCACCGTTTGTCTAGTGTCCAAAAAATTATAATAACTACTAGCAATGTGCCAATGCGTTGCCACACGATCAAAGTAGATTAATACATATTCACCAATTTGATAGAAAAAAAGTCTAGTTTTGAAATACGTATATCACTAAAAATATGTTATGTTTCACTCAAAATATATTCCTTTGTTGGTTTTGATGAGATAAGGGAGGAATGTTGTTGGTTTCAAGATTCTAGAAGTGGTATATGTCTAATTTCTACTCTTACTAGCAAGATGCCCGTGCGTTGCACGGAACATCAATATCTTGTGGGAGAAAAGGATGGACGAGGGAAGGCCTTATCTGCAAATGTGGTGAAGAGTGCGGGTAAATTGCCATATTTTCCTTTCTATCTGTCAGATATAAATCAGACTACCTACATTGCAGGATGGCAGGCCCGCCATCATCACCAACTCTATTTTTTATCCCTACTCTTATAAAAAGCATTGTCGGTGATGATCGTGTGCCTGCCATCCTGTAATATAGGCCGTCCGATCTATATCTGATGGATAGGAAGGACACTATGGCAATTTTGCAAAAAATATACCCACACCCCTCTCCACATTTGCAAATAAGGCCTTCCCTCGTTCATCCTTTTCCCCCACAAGATAAACTACTCATACAAATGCATCTTGATGTTCCGTGCAACGCATGGGCATCTTGCTAGTTGTCGCAAAAATCCCAATGTGTGTGTGAGAGAGAGGGAGAGTGGAGGAGTACGGAGTGCATGTGTGACAAAGACACAAGGAGTGTGTGTGCGATAGGTATCAACTTAAAATGAGGTGATAGTGTGTGTGTGCACGATCGAGAGGGCGTGTCTCAAGAAGGGAAGAAAAATCTACATAGATACAAGGAGCGGGAGAGAGGCATGTATGCGATGGTAGAAGCACGAGTGTGCGGGTGTATAAACCTATCGAGAGGCTAGCTAGTCGATAAATGTTTGTGAGAGAAATACGAGTCGGGGTGCGAAAGCGAGAGTTTTGTGTGTGAGAGAGAGAGACGGTAGTTGGGAAGGGGAGTGGAAGCAGGAGTTGTGTGTGTGTGTCTGTGAGAGAGAGAGAGAGAGGAGATGGTAGTCGGGGTTGTCTGATCGGTAAACAAATGAATAATGTCAGTCTGGGATGGAGACGAAAAGGAGACCGCAACAAATGTTGTGTCTACAGGAGAGAGAGAGAGAGAGCGTAATTTTAGTGGTATGAGTCATATGTAGAGACATATAGGGTGTGTGAGAGAATCCCATAGAGAGAAAGACAAAGTTAAAGACAAGTGGAGACTATGTGTGTGGCGGTGAAAAAGAAAGCTTAGGTACCGAGTGATACCAGAGAACAATAGAGACGTGAGAGATAATGAAAACCGTGTAATGTATAATGATAGGGAGAGTGTGACACTTCTCAAGGGAGACGTCAAGAGACCATGTTTGCGAGGATAGGAGAAACATGAAGTGAGCATGCGGGTGAGCTGGAGAAAAGAGAGAGATAGCTACCTGAAGGAGCATGCATGCGAGAGAGATGGGCGTGAAAGGAGTGAACAAAAAAGGGATTCAAATATTTGAATTCAAGATGATGATACATGTAATCCATACTCGAACCAAAATTGATGTATCAAACATGCATACTCATATGAATTCACGCACATCTATGTTATTTAATATGTAGATATTACTGATCCATACATTTTAGTAGAACATAATGTTAAATTTTTTAGAATTCAACCTTAAGATTTCGAGATCGTTGTATATGTAAATCATATTATACATATAAAGGAGCAGAATTCTTTGTTGTGCTTTTGAAAGTATATATAAAAAATGATGTATATAGAATGTAATTCCAATTGAAAATGGATCCGGCCTAGAAAAAAATAGAATACAAACGGGATTCGAATTGAGTTGGCACGGTAAACATGCACTCTGCAAAATTTGAATGAAGCGGGGAAAGTCACAGTAAACGCCCGAAACCAAAATCTGCGAGATGGAAATCACTACTGCCTATCCCTGCCACGCAAAGCCTATCTGCTGGATTTCTATAGGTTTCGATAGGGGTAGGTTTGTAATTTCACCCAAACGTGACGTAACCGCCTCTCACCCGGATTCATACACGGTGGGCGCCAAAACACAGTGTGTCCTCGACCGAAATCGACTCCCTCCCCGATTCATATTCATACACGGTGGGCGCCAAAAACAAACTCTCGTCGGCAAATATTCGGTGTATGCGAGATTACCGTCCTATCCCCAACCGACTAATGATGCTGTGATGTAGTAGAAATTTGAAACAGGGGCTAAGTTTGTAAATTTCCTTGCATTTGACACAAGCGCGCCCTGAATACATGGTTCCCCCTTCCTCTCTACCTCCCTTTTCCCCATTCGTACTCCGTGGGTGCCAAAACACCCTCTCCACCCCACCCTCCTTCGTCCGCCGTTGTCCGCCACCCCATCCACCGCCGTCCTCCTCCACCATGCCAGAGCTGATACCCCGACGCCGCCGTCCATTACAAGAGATCGACCTCTCTCATCCACGGCTTCGGACCGGGATCCTTGCATCCCGTCCTCTCGCTTCATCCCCGCCGTCGTCCACCTTGCCGGCGCCGCTCCTACGACCATCTCGTCCACCGCACCCCGCTGCCACCGTCTACCCTCCTAGATCTGCTTCCACACCGCTGACAACCATCGCTACTGCAGCACCGTCAAATTCTCAGTAGATGCGTACACGGTGCCGCACCAGAGGCGGTACTCTTTCGTATCTGCTCAACTTATTTATCGCAGCAAGAAAATAGATCGCCGCTGCTTTACTCTCAATTCTTGTCTTGGTTGCGAAGTTGCCTTTGTCCGGTTTGCACCTTCAGATCCGCCATGGCACGCTCAACACTATACTCCCAATGGTTATGGTTTTCCCCTTTTTTATTCCACACTAGTTAAATCACAGTAGACTAAATTACAAAATTTGGTCAGTCGATTTTTCAGAGCTCGCCGGAGTTCGCCGGTGCGATCGAAGGGGCTCGGGTGGTTGTGGGGCCTCGCCGAATGAAGAAAACTCGACGCGGGTGGGGGTTGGAGTGGGGGTGGGGTGGGGGTGGCGGAGGAACACAGGCGGTGGGGGCCGGTGGTCCGGCCGGTGGCCCGTGTGGTGTTTTGTATGGGAAGAATCAGAGACGAGGAACAAGAAGGGTTAGGAGACGTATGATCTTCATCCAACCACCTGAAATGGTCGAGAGACAGCTGGGAGTTGCATTCTTAATGCGCTCTGGTTCATCATGTGTGGGCACTGCGCAACCAACATTTTATTATCCAAAATCTGCTTGCTCTTCTTTACCATGTTCCTCTTCCGTTCTTCTTTAATATGTACTCTCTCCGTTCCTAAATACAAGTCTTTGTATAGATTCCACCATGGACTACATATGGAGCAAAATGTGTGAATCTACACTCTAAAATGTATTTGGATACATCTGTATGTGATCCATAGTGGAAATCTCTACCAAGACTTATATTTTGGAACGGAGGGAGTATGATAGTAGTACAATATGTTCCTTGTACTGAAGATGAGCAGGGACATTCGCAGTGTAGAGGTCTATACGGTCGGTTGTGATGGACACTTTGAGCCTCTTTGATTCGTAGGATCTTGTAAACATAGGAATAGGATTTGTAGTGGTCTGCCCACTTGAATCCTATAAGAATAGCAAGGAAATGCGGGGAGCTGTGTCGCCTTTGAGAGTTACACTGATATTAATAGTACCGCACCTTCACTTGAAGAGAGCTGGTATCCGAAGCCTTTCTAGCCGTATCGGCAATACTAGCACATATATTCCAGCAAGTTCCACTTTGCTGATTTTACTATGATGCTTAAGGTTTTCCCGTTATATCTATACTATGATCTGTGTAGCTGCTTTGTGTCGCACTAGCAGCAGTCCACTCTTGAAGCTAAACACTGCAATGACTTACAAAATTGGCACCAAGGCATTGAGTGCCATTCTGGACGCAATGAAACTCATACGCTCCCCACCTGTCGATTCTTGTTCAGAATATGATCCTAATGACTATTCTAACCTCGGGGAGTCAAAGGCAGATGGCCTGTCCTGTTCACCCATCAAGGTGCCTGTTCTAATTTGGCAATGTTTTATTGTTTGCGGGTATCTTGCATATGTTGTCTTGCATTTCTTCTACTTTGTTGCACCGCCATCTGCTTAGTTTACTCACCATATATGTAGAGATGCCATGCCCATCCATTATCAATACATATTCTATCTGTCATCATACCATGTTTTTCCACTCAAATGTTGTTCTTGTGCATCAGACATCAAAAAGGAAGAGGGTGATTGCCGAACCTGAAGGAGCACCAGCAAAGTCCTTGAAAAACGTGGTGGTGCCGGAGAAATCAGACAACACCCCACTTATATTGGCTGTACAACCAGTGAGACAAAACGTAGGACCGACTCCAGCAGACTGTACCCATACTTCACTGGCCACACCACTAGCCCCACCACACAGGACCTGCACTCTAGCAAAAGGTATACCGATTTCATTTTCCATAGCACCAGCTGTACCACAAAAAAATCCCACTCCAGCAAAAAGTACAGCAAGTCCACCGGCCGAAGACCTATCCCAACTGTAGAGACGGACAATTCCTATAGATTGGAACCCATTCCATTTATTCCTAGTTTAAAAGACAATGCTTTCAATGTTGTTAGGGACTATGTGCATATATTCCCATCATGGGAAGATTATTGTGAAGACAAACACCATTTTCACATCTTCATGTCCAACTTAATTGTAAGTGCTATTATTCATGGTTATTATTTTCCTGTTTTCTGCTGATTGAACACATCAATGATTTACATTACATTGTTGTAACTAGGCGAGGGTCAATCTGGATAGTCATGACGAGCAAAGCTTGCTTGTTCTTTTCAAGGAAGCATTGCAGCAGTATCGGTGTTACCTGAGGAAATCACACTTTGATGGAAAGTCTATAAACGAATTTCCGGTGAAGTCTCCTGTGCTAAATTTAGAAGACATTGAATGGAAAAACATTGTTATGCACTCGTCTCGTTCCCAAGATGAGGTACTGTCTATGAAATCACATGACAATTTGAACTTCTACTTTTCCACATGTGCCTTACGGATCTTTTTTGCAGCAAATTTGCTCGAAGAAGAATTCCGGTTTGACAAGAACGACAGGATATCGCAAATATGCTGCCCGCTGCTTTGCTCTTGTTAGTACCTGTTGTCCTGTATCACTGTACTTGCATACATACCTGGTTCATTATGTGAAAGCAGTATGCATGATAGCTTGCTTATCAATTGTTCGCTCCAAATTATCTGATCTGTATGAATGGTTACATTAGTGTAGAATATATCCAATGCCAATGTTTTTTTAGCTCTGCATTGTTCTTGTAAGTACATGTTGTCCTTTATCAGTGTACTTATAATGACAGGTAGTTGTTCATGTACCATCACTCTGCAGCTTCTTTTCCTTTGCCCTCCATTTTCTACACATCAGATCTATATTTACTCTTACCATAAGGTTGGTACTGAAGAAGTTTAGCTACGCATTGCTCTTGGCTGTACCTTTTGCCTGTATCGCTGCACTTACATTTATAGCTACTTGGTTATGTAGCATCACTCTTCATCTTATCTTAAATATTCTCCATTTTTTCGTATATTATCACATCTATATTTACTCTTAACAAAATGTATAATAAAGGCAATGCTTTTGAAGAAGATTCTGTGGTAAACTTCTTGAATTGCCCCCTCCCCCCCATTAGCATGGACAAGACCTTTATAGATCATGTCTTCACCAATAATGTAAGTTTGTCCATCTCAAGCCTTCAAACTTTGTTGTATATATTTGGTTAGGCATGACTGCAACAGCTGTTTATTTTTGGTGTTTGCATCAAATTGCTTGTTTAAATTTTATTATGCAGTTCATAAACAAAAGTTTGTCCTTTCTCAATTTAAGTTTTCAGTTGTACAACCAAGTTCCTTCTTCATACCATGTAAATTAAACTATAAAGAGCAAGTGATCTTCTTTTGCACTGCATGTATGCTTCTGTTCTTCATACGTAATCCAGTGGTGTGGTGAACCTACCCACTACAGCACAATGTCATATTCTGCAATGTCTTAACTATGAACAATGTCATATCATTCTACTATTATTTAAACCGTCTCTTTATTTGCCAATCTGAAATGGTATAAATTGGCAGCACACTAACCATTGATACTTATGAGTTCTTGATCTGTAATCCAGTGGTGTCGTGAAGCTGCCAACTCCTTCACAATGTCATTTCCTGCCATTGACCTGAACAATACCATATTGTGTTAATGCAATTTTAAACTGTGTCACTTTATTCGTCAGTAAGAAATGTGATGAATTGTCAGCACTGATACTTTTATGTGCAAAACCTGTCATATGTCTGCTTGTTTATCTTTCAGAGTGAGGAGGATATAAGTGTTGAACAAGCGCAGTCTCATCATCTTGCTCAGGTGCTTGCGCTGCAGCTCCCCAGTAGGGCTAACCTTTCTTGAACTCTATTGAAGTGCTGTCGGTTTTGTATATTATTTTGTCGGCGTGTTTATTTGCACTGGTGGCGATCTTTGATGCCCAGTGTATGTAATCTGATGTCTGCTTGTGCTTTATTATCGTATTGGCGAACTTTGATGCCCAGTGGATGTAATATGCCGTAATTTCTTTATTGTATAGTCTACGTTTTTTCTTATTCATGATGCTGCAGTTATTTTACTGTATATATATCATGTCTTCGAAGTAAACCAGCCAAACCGTAAAATTACGGTACATAATCGGGCCGTCATGCAATTACGATGTAGGTTGGGCCTGAAACGTGCCGAACAGCTCACGGGCCGGCAGTAGCCCGAAATGAACCCCGACTCATGATTGTGCAAATCAAATCATGGGCTTATAACAGGCCAAAATTGTCTCGGTCCTTGTTTGGCCCAATCAGATGTCGGCTGCGAGTAGGCCGGATGCAAACTGGGTCGTAGTTAGGCCCAACTATATGACGGGCTTTTAACAGGCCGAAATTAATATAGGGACGAAATGTTAAACGGGCCCTTAACAGGCCAAAACTAATATTAGGCCGAATTACTAAGTGGGCCTTTAGCAAGTGGGCCCAAAAGCATATTGTCCAATTGACGGGCCAAATCTCATATGGGCCATAATTGAGCCCAAAGCCTCTTAAAGGGCCGGACCTGATCTGGGTCGTAATTTGGCACAGAACGTGGTAGGCTTTTAATGGGTCAGATCTCATATGGGCCACTATTAGGCCCGGAGCGTGGCAGGACATTAATGGACCGGATTAAATATGGGGCGGCATATGGCCCAAAACATGGCAGCCAGTTAATGGGCCGGCCTACTAGGTGATACGTCTCCAACGTATCTACAATTTTTGATTGCTCCATGCTACACTATCTACTGTTTTGAATGTTTATGGGCTTTATTATACACTTTTATATCATTTTTGGGACTAGCCTATTAACCCAGAGCCCAGTGCCAGTTTCTGTTTTTACCTTGTTTTAGGGTTTCGAAGAAAAGGAAAATCAAACGGAGTCCAATTGACCTGAAACTTCACGGAACTCATTTTTGGAAGCAAAGAAGCCCAGAAGACTTGAAGTACACGTAAGGGAAGCTTCGAGGAGGCCATGAGGTAGGGGGGCGCCCACCCCCCTAGGGCGCGCCCTCCACCCTCGTAAGCCCGTCGTGGCCCCCTGACGTACTTCTTCCGCCTATATATCTCCATATACCCTAAAAACATCCAAGAGCACAATAGATCGGGAGTTCCGCCGCTAGAAGCCACCGTATCCACCGAACACCAATCTAGACCCGTTTCGGCACCCTACCGGAGGGGGAAACCCCTCTCCGATGGCCATCTTCATCATCCCGGGGCTCTCCATGACGAGGAGGGAGTAGTTCTCCCTCGGGGCTGAGGGTATGTACCAGTAGCTATGTGTTTGATCTCTCTCTCTCTCTGGTGTTCTTGAGGTGATACGATCTTGATATATCGCGAGCTTTGCTATTATATTTGGATCCTATGATGTTGCTTCCCCCCCTCTACTCTCTTCTAATGGATTGAGTTTCCCCTTTGAAGTTATATTATCGGATTGAGTCTTTAAAGATTTGAGAACACTTGATGTATGTCTTGCCGTGCGTATCTGTGGTGACAATGGGATACCACGTGATTCACTTGATGTATGTTTTGGTGATCAACTTGCGGGTTCCGCCCATGAACCTATGCATAGGGTTGGCACATGTTTTCATCGTGATTCTCCAGTAGAAACTTTGGGGCACTCTTTGAGGTTCTATGTCTTGGTTGAATAGATGAATCTGAGATTGTGTGACGCATATCGTATAATCATACCCACGCATACTTGAGGTGACATTGGAGTATCTAGGTGACATTAGGGTTTCGGTTGATTTGTGTCTTAAGGTGTTATTCTAGTACGAACTCTAGGGCTGTTTGTGACACCTATAGGAATAGCCCAACGGATTGATTGGAAATAATAACTTTGAGGTGGTTTCGTACCCTACCATAATCTCTTCGTTTGTTCTCCGCTATTAGTGACTTTGGAGTGACTCTTTGTTGCATGTTGAGGGATAGTTACGTGATCCAATTATGTTAGAATTGTTGAGGGAACTTGCACTAGCGAAAGTATGAACCCTAGGCCTTGTTTCAACGCATTTCAATACCGTTTACGCTCACTTTTATCATTAGTTACCTTGCTGTTTTTATAATTTCAGATTACAAATACCTTTATCTACTATCCATATTGCACTTGTATCACCATATCTTCGCCGAACTAGTGCACCTATACAATTACCATTGTATTGGGTGTGTTGGGGACACAAGAGACTCTTTGTTATTTGGTTGCAGGGTTGCTTGAGAGAGACCATCTTCATCCTATGCCTCCTACGGATTGATAAACCTTAGGTCATCCACTTGAGGGAAATTTGCTACTGTCCTACAAACCTCTGCACTTGGAGGCCCAACAACGTCTACAAGAAGAAGGTTGTGTAGTAGACATCACTAGGGTCCTCACAATCTTGTGGGCCTACAGCTGGGCCGGCCCATTAATGTCGGCGAAATTTTGTGGGCCTTTAGCTGGGCCGGCCCATTATGATCCGCAAGTATCTTGTGGGCCTTTACCTGGGCCGGCCCATTATGGCACACAAAAATCTTGTGGGCCTTTACCTGGGCCGGCCCATTATGGCCCGCCCATTATGGTCCGCAAAATCTCATGGGCCTTTAGCTGGGCCGGTCATTAGGGTCCGCAAAATCTTGTGGGCCTTCAGTTGGGCTGGCCCATTTAAACTTGATGGGCCGGTCCACGTGTCAACATATCATAGGCGCGTCTCGCCCATTGGATGAGTGACACCTGTGCCAACGCGGACCTGACACGTGTCTCCTCCAGCCAATGATGATTTTACACGTGGAAAATCCCCATTGGTCAGGGCTGTTAACGGGTTATCGGATCCAAATTCCGATCCGATAGCTTAACGGCGTTCCGTTACAGTGGATGCCACGTGTCGGTCACCCTTGACGAAAGCACTTCTGTGACGCGCGATTTATCGTCATGGAAGTGGACACTTCCGTGATGATAATTTTGGTAATGTCATGGAACACTTCTACGACAGCACAGGTATGACTATCTTGATTCTGTCATAAATTTTTCATGGATGTACATGCATGACAAAAAACGCGACCAACTGTGACAAACACGTATCACCACGGAAGTGTATTTTTTTGTAGTGCTATATACATGATCATACCTAGATATTCTCATAACTATGCTCAATTCTGTCAATTGCTCAACAGTAATTTGTTCACCCACCGTAAAATACTTATGCTCTTGAGAGAAGCCACTAGTGAAACCTATGGCCCCAGGGTCTATCTTCCATCATATTGATCTTCCAACACTTAGTTATTTTCATTGTCTTTTATTTTACTTTGCATCTTTATCATAAAAATACCAAAAATATTATCTTATCATATCTATCAGATCTCACTCTCATAAGTGACTGTGTAGGGATTGACAACCCCTTATCGCGTTGGTTGCGAGGATTTATTTGTTTTGTGTAGTTGCAAGGGACTCGCGCGTAGCCTCCTACTGGATTGATACCTTGGTTCTCAAAAACCGAGGGAAATACTTACGCTACTTTGCTGCATCACCCTTTCCTCTTCAAGGGAAAACCAACGCAGTGCTCACGAGGTAGCAAGAGGGATTTCTGGCGCCGTTGCCGGGGAGGCCTACGCAAAAGTCAACATACCAAGTACCCATCACAAACCCTTATCTCCCGCATTACATTATTTGCCATTTGTCTCTCATTTTTCCTCTCCGCCACTTCACCCTTGCCGTTTTATTCACCCTCTCTCTCTCTCCCTCTATCCTCCCTCTCTTTTCCGTTCGCCTCTTTTCTGTTTGCTTGTCGTTATGGCTAGTCCCTTATCTGCTCCTTTGTCTCCCAAGTTTGAGGTTCTTCACTTCAAAGAAAGACAAGGATAAAACTTAAAAGATGCTTGGTTTAGAATGATGTAATCTTATCGTAATTGTACCCTAGAGGTGAATTTTAGAATTTTGCTTTGCAACTTTTATGTTGGACTAAATATGTCCCATAGACAACTCTTGGATTGCGTTGCCAAAGGCAATTTTATTGAAATTGATCCCAGTATTGCGCATAAAATTATAGAAGGTATAGTAGGAACTCTACCTCAACAAAAGGGGCCTCATCGTACCCAAGAGGAAACGCAAGTTTTTGAGAAAATTTGTGAAGTAACTAAGAGTTTTCAAAAGTCTCTTGAACCTCTTAAGAGCGTTAGCGGGAATCTCCACCGCATGAATAATGTTGATTACCCTTTGCAATAAGCGGTCGGACTTTTAGATCTCAAGATTTCCGAATATGAAGGGAAACATAAAGAACCTCCCAGATTCGAGCATAACGCCGCTAAAAGAATTAAGAATCAAGATGATAATACCTAGATCTATCCTTGCTTTTTATGCCTAGCTAGGGGCGTTAAACGATAGCGCTTGTTGGGAGGCAACCCAATTTTATATTTATTCCTTGATATTTTCTCCTGTTTAGTAATAAATAATTTATCTAGCCTCTGTTTTGGTTATGTTTTTTGTGTTTAATTAGTGTTTGTGCCAAGTAGAACCGTTGGGAAGACTTGGGGAAAGTCTTGTTAATCTTGCTGTAAAAAACAGAAACTTTAGCGCTCATGAGAACTGCTGAAATTTTTATTTGGAAAGTGATATTTAGTTAATTATTTTTGCAGATGATTAATAGATAAATTCCTCACGTCCAGAAATTTATTTTAGAATTTTTGGGGTTCCAGATCTTGCGCTAGCTACAGATTACTACAGACTATTCTGTTTTTGACAGATTCTGTTTTTCGTGTGTTGTTTGCTTATTTTGATGAATCTATGGCTAGTAAAATAGTTTATAAACCATAGATAAGTTGGAATACAGTAGGTTTAACACCAATATAAATAAAGAATGAGTTCATTACAGTACCTTGAAGTGGTCTTTTGTTTTCTTTCGCTAACGGAGCTCATGAGATTTTCTACTTTAAGTTTTGTGTTGTGAAGTTTTCAAGTTTTGGGTAAGGATTTGATGGATTATGGAACAAGGAGTGGAAAGAGCCTAAGCTTGGGGATGCCCATGGCACCCCCAAGATAATCTAAGGACACCAAAAATCCAAAGCTTGGAGATGCCCCAGAAGGGATCCCCTCTTTCGTATACTTCCGTCGGTAACTTTACTTGGAGCTATATTTTTATTCACCACATGATATGTGTTTTGCTTGGAGCGTCTTGTATGATTTGAGTCTTTGCTTTTTAGTTTACCACAATCATCTTTGCTGTACACACCTTTTGAGAGAGAGACACATGATTCAGAAATTATTAGAATACTCTATGTGCTTCACTTATATCTTTTGAGTTATATAGTTTTGCTCTAGTATTTTACTTATATCTTTTAGAGCACTCTGGTGGATTTGTTTTATAGAAACTATTGATCTCTCATGGTTCACTTATATTATTTTGAGAGTCTTAAATAGCATGGTAATTTGCTTAAATAATCCTAATATGCTAGGTATTCAAGATTAGTAAATACTTTCTTATGAGTGTTTTGAATACTAAGAGAAGTTTGATGCTTGATGATTGTTTTGAGATATGGAGGTAGTGATATTAAAGTTGTGCTAGTTGAGTAGTTGTGAAATTGAGAAATACTTGTGTTGAAGTTTGCAAATCCCATAGCATGCACGTATGGTAAACGTTATGTAACAAATTTAAAACATGAGGTGTTCTTTGATTGTCCTCCTTATGAGTGGCGGTCGGGGACGAGCGATGGTATTTTCCTACCAATTTATCCCCCTAAGAGCATGCGCGTAGTGCTTGGTTTTTTATGACTTGTAGATTTTTGCAATAATTATGTGAGTTCTTTATGACTAATGTTGAGTCCATGGATTATACGCACTCTCACCTTTCCATCATTGCTAGCCTCTTTGGTACCGTGCATTGCCCTTTCTAACATTGAGAGTTGGTGCAAACTTCGCCGGTGCATCCAAACCCCGTGATATGATATGCTCTTTCACACATAAACCTCCTTATATCTTCCTCAAAACAACCACCATACCTACCTATTATGGCATTTCCATAGCCATTCCGAGATATATTGCCATGCAACTTTCCACCATCCCGTTTATCATGAACGTTCATCATTGTCATATTGTTTAGCATGATCATGTAGTTGACATAGTATTTGTGGCAAAGCCACCGTTCATAATTCTTTCATACATGTCACTCTTGATTCATTGCATATCCTGATACACCGCCGGAGGCATTCATATAGAATCATACCTTGTTCTACTATCGATTTGTAATCATTGAGTTGTAAATAAATAGAAGTGTGATGATCATCATTTAATAGAGCATTGTCCCAATAAAAAAAGGCCCAAAAAAAGAAATGAAAAGGGACAATGCTACTATCCTTTTTTTCCACACTTGTGCTTCAAAGTAGCACCATGATCTTCATGATAGAGAGTCTCTTGTTTTGTCACTTTCATATACTAGTGGGAATTTTTCATTATATAACTTGGCTTGTATATTCCAACAATGGGCCTCCTCAAGTGCCCTAGGTCTTCGTGAGCAAGCAAGTTGGATGCACACCCACTAGTTTCTTTTGGTGAGCTTTCATACATTTATAGCTCTAGTGCATCCGTTGCATGGCAATCCCTACTCCTCGCATTAACATCAATCGATGAGCATCTCCATAGCTCATTGATTAGCCTCGTTGATGTGAGACTTCCTCCTTTTTTGTCTTCTCCACATAACCCCCATCATTATACTCTATTCCACCCATGGTGCTATATGCATGGCTCACGCTCATGTATTGCGTGAAGGTTTATGAAGTTTCAGATTACTAAAGTATGAAATAACTGCTTGGCTTGTCATCGGGGTTGTGCATGATGAGAGCATTATTGTGTAACGAAAATGGAGCATGACTAAACTGTATGATTTTGTAGGGATGAACTTTCTTTGGCCATGTTATTTTGAGAAGACATAATTGCTTAGTTAGTATGCTTGAAGTATTATTATTTCTATGTCAATATTAAACTTTTATCTTGAATCTTTCGGATCTGAATATTCATCCCACAATTAAGAAGAATTACATTGAAATTATGCCTAGTAGCATTCCACATCAAAAATTTTGTTTTTATCATTTACCTACTCGAGGACGAGCAGGAATTAAGCTTGGGATGCTTGATACGTCTCCAACGTACATATAATTTTTTTTATTGCTCCATGCTATATTATCTTGTGTTTTGGACATTATTTGGCTTTATTATTCACTTTTATATTATTTTTGGGACTAACCTATTAACCGGAGGCCCAGCCCAGAATTGCTGTTTTTTGCCCATTTCAGAGTTTCGCAGAAAAAGAATATCAAACGGAGTCCAAACGGAATGAAACCTTCGGAAACGTGATTTTCGGAACGAACATGATCCAGGAGACTTGGACCCTAAGTCAAGCAACCAACAGGGAAGCCACGAGGTAGGGGGCGCGCCTGCCCCCCCCCCCCCCCTAGGCGCGCCCTCCACCCTCGTGGGCCCCCTGTTGCTCCACCGACGTACTTCTTCCTCATATATATACCTACATACCCCCAAACGATCAGATACGGAGCCAAAACCCTAATTCCACCGCCGTAACTTTCTGTATCTAGGAGATCCCATCTTGGGGCCTGTTCCGGAGCTCCGCCGGAGGGGGCATCGATCACGGAGGGCTTCTACATCAACACCATAGCCTCTCCGATGATGTGTGAGTAGTTTGCCTCAGACCTTCGGGTCCATCGTTATTAGCTAGATGGCTTCTTCACTCTTTTTGGATCTCAATACAAAGTTCTCCCCCTCTCTTGTGGAGATCTACTCGATGTAATCTTCTTTTGCGGTGTGTTTGTTGAGACCAATGAATTGTGGGTTTATGATCAAGTTTATCTATGAACAATATTTGAATCTTCTCTGAATTCTTTTATGTATGATTGATTACCTTTGCAAGTCTCTTCGAATTATCAGTTTGGTTTGGCCTACAAGATTGATCTTTCTTGCAATGGGAGAAGTGCTTAGCTTTGGGTTCAATCTTGCGGTGTCCTTTCCCAGTGACAGTAGGGGCAGCAAGGCATGTATTGTATTGTTGCCATCGAGGATAACAAGATGGGGTTTTTATCATATTGCATTTATTTATCCCTCTACATCATGTCATCTTGCTTAAAGTGTTACTCTGTTCTCTTGAACTTAATACTCTAGATGCATGCTGGATAGCGGTCGATGTGTGGAGTAATAGTAGTAGATGCAGGCAGGAGTCGGTCTACTTGTCTTGGACGTGATGCCTATATACATGATCATACCTAGATATTCTCATAACTATGCTCAATTCTGTCAATTGCTCAACAGTAATTTGTTCACCCACCGTAAAATACTTATGCTCTTGAGAGAAGCCACTAGTGAAACCGATGGCCCCCGGGTCTATCTTCCATCATATTAATATTCCAACACTTAGTTATTTTCACTGCCTTTTATTTTACTTTGCATCTTTATCATAAAAATACCAAAAATATTATCTTATCATATCTATCAGATCTCACTCTCGTAAGTGACCGTGTAGGGATTGACAACCCCTTATCGCGTTGGTTGTGAGGATTTATTTGTTTTGTGTACGTGCGAGGGAGTCGCGCGTAGCCTCCTACTGGATTGATACCTTGGTTCTGAAAAATTGAGGGAAATACTTACGCTGCTTTGCTGCATCACCCTTTCCTCTTCAAGGGAAAACCAACGCAGTGCTCAAGAGATAGAAGGCACACATCAGGTCTGGTACACAGCATTGCATACATGATAGAGCCTATGGGTGAAGCATAGGGAACATCTTTCATTTTCTCTCTATCTTCTGAAGTGGTCGCGCATTGAGTCTTACTCAATTTCACACCTTGTAACACAGGCAAGAACCCTTTCTTTGCTTGATCCATTTTGAACTTCTTCAAAACTTTATCAAGGTATGTGCTTTGTGAAAGTCCAATTAAGCGTCTTGATCTATATCTATATATCTTGATGCCTAATATGTAAGCAGCTTCACCGAGGTCCTTCATTGAAAAACTCTTATTCAAGTATCCTTTTATGCTATCCAGAAATTCTATATCATTTCCAATCAACAATATGTCATCCACATATAAGATTAGAAATGCTACAGAGCTCCCACTCACTTTCTTGTAAATACAGGCTTCTCCAAAAGTCTATATAAAACCATATGCTTTGATTACACTACCAAAGCATTTATTCCAACTCCGAGAGGCTTGCACCAGTCCATAAATGGATCGCTGGAGTTTGCACACTTTGTTAGCTCCCTTTGGATCGATAAAACCTTCAGGTTGCATCTTATACAACTCTTCTTCCAGAAATCCATTCAGGAATGCAATCATAAAATGCGGCAATTGCTAACATGATTCGGACGAACTTAAGCATCGCTACGGGTGAGAAGGTCTCATCGTAGTCAACTCCTTGAACTTGTCGAAAACCTTTCGCAACAAGTCGAGCTTTGTAGACAGTAACATTACCGTTAGCGTCTGTCTTCTTCTTGAAGATCCATTTATTGTCGATGGCTTGCCGATCATCGGGCAAGTCAACCAAAGTCCAAACTTTGTTCTCATACATGGATCCCATCTTAGATTTCATGGCCTTAAGCCATTTTGCGGAATCTAGGCTCATCATCGCTTCCTCATGGTTTGTAGGCTCGTCATGGTCTAGTAACATGACCTCTAGAACAGGATTACCGTACCACTCTGGTGCGGATCTCACTCTGGTTGACCTACGAGGTTCGGTAGTAGCTTGATCTGAAACTTCATGATCATCATCATTAGCTTCCTCACTAATTGGTGTAGGTGTCACAGGAACCGGTTTCTGTGATGAACCACTTTCCAATAAGGGAGCAGGTACAGTTACATCATCAAGTTCTACTTTCCTCCCACTCACTTCTTTCGAGAGAAACTCTTTCTCTAGAAAGGATCCAAATTTAGCAACAAAAGTCTTGACTTCATATCTATGATAGAAGGTGTACCCAACAGTTTCCTTTGGGTATCCTATGAAGACACATTTCTCCGATTTGGGTTCGAGCTTATCAGGTTGAAGCTTTTTCACATAAGCATCGCAACCCCAAACTTTAAGAAATGACAACTTTGGTTTCTTGCCAAACCATAGTTCATAAGGCGTCGTCTCAACGGATTTAGGTGGTTCCCTATTTAACGTGAATGCGGCCGTCTCTAGAGCATAACCTCAAAATGATAGCGGTAAATCAGTAAGAGACATCATAGATCGTACCATATCTTGTAAAGTACGATTACGACGTTCGGACACACCATTACGTTGTGGTGTTCCGGGTGGCGTCAGTTGCGAAACTATTCCGTATTTTCTTAAATGAAGACCAAACTCGTAACTCAAATATTCTCCTCCACGATCAGATCGTAGAAACTTTATTTTCTTGTTACGATGATTTTTTACTTCACTCTGAAATTCTTTGAACTTGTCAAATGTTTCAGACTTATGTTTCATTAAGTAGATATACTCATATCTGCTCAAATTATCTGTGAAGGTGAGAAAATAACGATACCCGCCGCGAGCCTCAACATTCATTGGACCACATACATCAGTATGTATGATTTCCAACAAATCTGTTGCTCGCTCCATAGTTCTGGAGAACGGCGTTTTAGTCATCTTGCCCATGAGGCATGGTTCGCAAGTACCAAGTGATTCATAATCAAGTGATTCCAAAAGTCCATCGGAATGGAGTTTCTTCATGCGCTTTACACCAATATGACCTAAACGGCAGTGCCACAAATAAGTTGCACTATCATTATCAACTCTGCATCTTTTGGCTTCAATATTATGAATATGTGTGTCATTACTATCGAGATTTAATATAAATAGACCACTCTTCAAGGGTGCATGACCATAAAAGATATTACTCATACAAATATAACAACCATTATTCTCTGATTTAAATGAATAACCGTCTCGCATCAAACAAGATCCAGAAATTATGTTCATGCTCAACGCTGGCACCAAATAACAATTATTTAGGTCTCAAACTAACCCCGAAGGTAGATGTAGAGGTAGCATGACGACCGCGATCACATCGACTTTGGAACCATTTCCCACGTGCACTGTCACCTCGTCCTTATCCAATCTTCGCTTAATCCATAGCCCCTGTTTCGAGTTGCAAATATTAGCAACATAACCAGTATCAAATACCCAGGTGCTACTGCGAGCATTAGTAAGGTGCACATCAATAACATGTATATCACATATACCTTTGTTCACCTTGCCATCCTTCTTATCCGCCAGATACTTGGGGCAGTCCCATTTCCAGTGACCAGTCTGCTTGCAGTAGAAGCACTCAGTCTCAGGCTTAGGTCCAGACTTGGGTTTCTTCTCTTGAGCAGCAACTTGTTTGCTGTTCTTCTTGAAGTTCCCCTTCTTCTTCCCTTTGCCCTTTTTCTTGAAACTGGTGGTCTTGTTAACCATCAACACTTGATGCTCCTTCTTGATTTCTACCTTCGCAGCCTTTAGCATTGCGAAGAGCTCGGGAATTGTCTTATCCATCCCTTGCATATTATAGTTCATCACGAAGCTCTTGTAGCTTGGTGGCAGTGATTGAAGAATTCTGTCACTAACACTATCATCCGGAAGATTAACTCCCAGTTGAATCAAGTGATTGTTATACGCAGACATTCTGGGTATATGTTCACTGACGGAACTATTCTCCTCCATCTTGCAGCTGTAGAACTTATTGGAGACTTCATATCTCTCAATCCGAGCATTTGCTTGAAATATTAACTTCAACTCCTGGAACATCTCATATGCTCCATGACGTTCAAAACGTCGTTGAAGTCCCAGGTTTAAGCCGTATAGCATGGCACACTGAACTATCGAGTAGTCATCAGCTTTGCTTTGCTAGACATTCATAACATCTGGTGTTGCTCCTACATCAGGTTTGCCACCTAGCAGTGCATCCAGGACGTAATTCTACTGTGCAGCAATGAGGATAATCCTCAAGTTACGGACCCAGTCCGTGTAATTGCTACCATCATCTTTCAACTTTGCTTTCTCAAGGAACGCATTAAAATTCAACGGAACAACAGCATGGGCCATCTATCTACAACAACATAGACATGCAAAATACTATCAGGTACTAATTTCATGATAAATTAAAGTTCAGTTAATCAAATTATTAAAGAACTCCCACTTAGATAGACATCCCTCTAATCCTCTAAGTGATTACGTGATCCATATCAACTAAACCATGTCCGATCATCACGTGAGATGGAGTAGTTTCAATGGTGAACATCACTATGTTGATCATATCTAATATATGATTCATGCTCGACCTTTCGGTCTTAGTGTTCAGAGGCCATATCTGTATATGCTAGGCTCGTCAAGTTTAACCTGAGTATTCTGTGTGTGCAACTGTTTTGTACCGTTGTATTTGAACATAGAGCCTATCACACCCGATCATCACGTGGTGTCTCAGCACGAAGAACTTTTGCAACGGTGCATACTCAGGGAGAACACTTATACCTTGAAATTTAGTGAGAGATCATCTTATAATGCTACCGTCTATCTAAGCAAAATAAGATGCATAAAAGATAAACATCACATGCAATCAATATAAGTGATATGATATGGCCATCATCATATTTTACTTGTGATCTCCATCTCCGAAGCACCATCATGATCACCATCGTCACCGACGCGACACCTTGATCTCCATCGTAGCATCGTTGTCGTCTCACCAATTTATGCTTCTACGACTATCTCTACCGCTTAGTGATAAAGTAAAGCATTACAGGGCGATTGCATTGCATACAATAAAGCGACAACCATATGGCTCCTGTCAGTTGTCGATAACTCGGTTACAAAACATGATCATCTCATACAATAAAATATAGCATCATGTCTTGACCATATCACATCACAACATGCCCTGCAAAAACAAGTTAGACGTCCTCTACTTTGTTGCTGCAAGTTTTACGTGGCTGCTACAGGTTGAGCAAGAACCGTTCTTACCTACGCACCAAAACCACAACGATAGTTTGTCAAGTTAGTGATGTTTTAACCTTCTCAAGGACCGGGCGTAGCCACACTCGGTTCAACTAAAGTTGGAGAAACTGACACCCGCCAGCCACCTATGTGCAAAGCACATCGGTAGAACCAGTCTCGCGTAAGCGTACGTGTAATGTCGGTCTGGGCCGCTTCATCCAACAATACCGTCAAACCAAAGTGTGACATGCTGGTAAGCAGTATGACTTGTATCGCCCACAACTCACTTGTGTTCTACTCGTGCATATAACATCTACGCATAAAACCTGGCTCGGATGCCACTGTTGGGGAACGTAGTAATTTCAAAATTTTCCTACGCACACACAGGATCATGGTGATGCATAGCAACGAGAGGGGAGAGTGTTGTCCACGTACCCTCGTAGACCGAAAGTGGAAGCGTTAGCACAACGCGGTTGATGTAGTCGTACGTCTTCACGATCCGACCGATCCAAGTACCGAACGTACGTCACCTCCGAGTTCTGCACACGTTCAGCTCGATGACGTCCCGCGAACTCCGATCCAGCAGAGCTTCACGGGAGAGTTCCGTCAGCACGACAGTGTGAAGACGGTGATGATGTTGCTATTGACGCAGGGCTTCGCCTAAGCACTGCTATGGTATGATCGAGGGGGTATATGGTGGAGGGGGGCACCGCACACGGCTAAGAGATCAAGAGATCTATTGTTGTGTCTAGAGGTTCCCTTGATACATCCATTTTGCATCATGCTTTTATATCGATATATATTGCATTATGGGCTGTTATTACACATTATGTCACAATACTTATGCATATTCTCTCTTATTTTACAAGGTTTACATGAAGAGGGAGAATGCTGGCAGCTGGGATTCTGGGCTAGAAAAGGAGCAAATATTAGAGACCTATTCTGCAAAGCTCCAAAAGTCCTAAAACTTCACGGAAGATGTTTTCAGAATATATAAAAAATACTCAGCGGAAGAGATTCACCAGGGGGCCACACCCTGCCCACAAGGGTGGGGGCGCGCTCTACTCCCTGGGCGCGCCCCCTACCTCGTGGCCCCCCTGGCGGCCCTCCGGTGGCCATCTTCTGCTATATGAAGTTTTTCGATGGGAAAAAATAAGGAGCCATCTTCTCGGATGAAACTCCGCCGCCACGAGGCGGAACCAATCTAGGGCTCTGGCGGAGCTGTTCTGCCGGGGAAACCTCCCTCCCGGAGGGGGAAATCATCGCCATCGTCATCACCAACGCTCCTCTCATCGGGAGAGGGAAATCTCCATCAACATCTTCATCAGCACCATCTCCTCTCAAAACCCTAGTTCATATTCTTTATCCAATTCTTGTCTCCAATTCCGGGATTGGTGCTAATAGGTTGCTAGTAGTGTTAATTACTCCTTGTAGTTGATGCTAGTTGGTTTAATTGGAGGAAGATCATATGTTCAGATCCTATATGCATATTAATACCCCTCTGATTATGAACATGTTTATGCTTTGCGAGTAGTTTGTCGGGTGATAGGTGCGACATATGCCAACGGGTGGCTTATCATTGTGGGAGCCAATAAGACGTCGCCGGTGCCTGGAAACGGGATGAGGCGTAGGCATGCACGCCGGCGAACTTTACCCAGCTTCAGGGCTCTCCATGGAGATAACACCCCTACTGCTGCTCTGCGGGATCTCCACATGATCACTGGATGGATATGTAGCTACACGATGCTCCTTGAGCTGTGTTAGTGGAAGGAGGAAGAAGGGTGCGGCTAGCTCGCTTCTTCTCCTCGTAAGGTGTCTAAAACTAGTTGGGGGTCGAACCCTTTGCATGGGTGCACCGGGGGGCTTATATAGGCCTGCCCCCCGGGGGTACAATGGTAATCCGGCTGGGCGCGGGGCCCAGCCGTCTGTGACTGCGCTCGCCGGCTTCTGCGCAGGCTGCTGGGGCCCGCCGACTGGTGGGTCCTGCCGACTGCCGGCCCTTTGGTCGACAAGCAGGCCCCACCGCCCAGGTCCTGGTCGGTGGCTGATTACTGTTGCTCTATGTTGATGACGCGGGCTTGGTTGCGGTAGGCGTGGCTACAGTACCGCCGCCCTGGCGGGCGATTACTGTAGCCCCACCATGCCTTGTCTCCTTAATGGGGCGTCTCCTTCGAGGAAGATGTCAAGCTGGCTATGGGGAACCGGCTCTTTCTCTGGCCGACTTGGGAGGAGGTGGGGCCGCCTTCGGCATCTCTCTGCCCGAAGGGACCCACCGCCCCGGGGGCCACTCTGGTGGCCCGTCGTGGACGGCGTCGGGGTCGCCGAGGCAACAGTGCCGCGCCGGGCGGGTCGTGGTCACCCATACGGCGCACTGTGCTGGGCGTGCTCCGGGTTTTGGGGGTGGCAGGCTTCACTGTAGCCACGCCCCGCTTCATCATTGCTGGGTGGACGCGAACTTTGAGGGTACGATCTTGACTGCTTTACGGGAGCCGGCTTCTTGGAGTCGGCCTTCTTGCGGCCGGCTTCTCGAAGTCGGCCCTCCCATGTCCTCCTTCATGAGGGCGAAGGGCGGTCCGCCCCCCCCCCCCCCCCGAAGCCATCCCAGAAGATGGCCGGCAGGGGGAAGGCGGCCCAAGGTCTTGAGTCCTTTGAGAGCCGGACGGGCTCGTAATTTTTTCAGAAGGGCCAGGGGGAGCCGGCTAGGCTACCCATGGCTATTTACTCCGACAGTAGTCCCCGAAGCTGGGCGAGCTTCGAGGCGGACAGAAGGACGAGAAGCTTGGTCAGCTTCTTATCCTGAGGAGCCGGCTTTGCTGGCGTAAGCCGTCTTCAGAGAGCCCTGGCATCTTGTAGCCGGGATGGTGGCTGACTTGTGTGCTGATCGCGGGCCCCCCATGGGCCGCGTGGCGGCGGAATCCTGCCAACGCACGCGCGAGATGGGACGCCGCCGCAGGCCCAGGCCCGCCACTCCCCGGCCTCGGTCCGAGCGCTGATCTTCTGCGGCCCAGGGGACTGCTCGCCTTCCTGGGGCGGCTTGAAGGCGCCATTTAGGGCGTAATAAACGCGGGGCATGGGGGAAGTGGGCACGATCGATCCCCACGTTCCCCCACTCCGTGCCTCCTCGGCTCCGCCACCCGAGCCTACAAGTAGGGGGAGGAGGGGGAGAGGCAGAGGTTCGCTCACTCTCCCACACTCCGTCCCTCCTCGTCTTCCTCCTTCTTCTTCTTCCTCTCGCTGCCGTCGCAGCTTCTCACCGCAACATCCCCACCGCGTCTTGCTCCATGGCTTTGTCAAGCTCATGGGACGGCTCCAACGTCCACGACGATCACGTGGAGTTCCTCCGCCAGACGCGGCGCCTGCCTGGCGCCAATCTTGTGCAGGCTCGCTTGGCGCCTGAGACGGAGATCTCGCCGGCGCCGGAGGAAGGCGAGCGGGTCGTCTTCTGCTCGCACTTCCTGCGCGGCTTCGGCCTGCCGGCGAGCGGATTTCTGCGCTCCTTCCTGGAGTTCTACAAATTGCAGCCGCACCACCTCACGCCCAACGCGGTGCTGCTGCTGTCGGCCTTCGTATCCCTCTGCGAAGGCTTCCTTGGCGTCCTCCCCACGCTGGAGCTCTGGGGAGAGTTCTTCCAGAGCAAGCTCGGCACCATCATCGTCGGCGTGCCTGCCCCCTGTGGAGCCTATATCGCCATGAGGAGGTCAAGCGAGAGTAATCCTTTCCCGCCTATCCCCCTAATCCAGTCGGTGAAGGCGTGGCAGAAGTCGTATTTTTATGTGAAGAACGTCGGCTCGCCCCCGAGAGGAGACAACATCAATCTGCCGGCTTACGTAGCCGGCCCGCCGGCTGGGAGGCAGCCCTCATGGAGCTTCCGGTCCCAGTCGCTGTCTCCAGCCGGGAACGCCGCCATCGCCCGGCTTCAGGTGATGATCCAGTCGAAGGGCTTGCATGGATCCGACCTGGTGGCCGCCTTCGTGGAGCGCCGGGTTCGTCCTCTTCAAAGCCGGCCCCACATGTTGTGCCAGATGAGCGGCCGCTTCGACCCAAGCCGGCTGAGCACGTGGGAGATGCCGCATGCGGAGGTGGCGCTCATGGTTAACTACATCGCCAACTGCAAGCTCGCCGGGAACTGGCAATATGGCAAGGCGCCGTACTCTCGCGCCCATCCTCCGCCCGTGGTAAGCTTCTTTCTCTATCTTCTTTTTTTGTTGTCAGCCGACTCCACGATGGCCGGCTTCTGATCAGCCGGTTTTGTTAGCAGAACCCCCTTCTTCCGCCGCCGGCTGGGGCGGCAGGGATCGAGCGTCAGTACGCCCCCGACCGCACGGTGGACGATGTCGATGACCCGGACTTGGGGGCGGCCGCCATGGAGGACGCCGTCGCGGGGGACAGCGTTGAGCCCGGAGGCACGGGGCTCTCCGCCAGCTTCGATGACTGGCCGGACGACGCCGAAGCCGAAGAAGTCCCGCGTCGCCAGCCGGCGTCCGACCGCCAAAGTGCGGGCCCGTCTGCCGCGCCGGCTGCAGGCGGCGGCGCCCCGAAGCGTCGGGCTGCGTCGACTCTCTTCGGCAGCCGGCCGAAAAAGTTCAAGGCCTCCGCCGCAGTGACGAAGCGAGACGAGGCGGCCGCGAAGGCGGCCCGCTTTCGGAAAGCGGTGAAGCAGCCTCAGACGGTCTCGGCGTAAGTCTCTAATTGCTTGTACGCCTGCTTTTGTTGTGTTTTTCTGTCCGAATCATTCTTCCTGATTTTTCTCCGTTTTCTGAGCAGGGCGCCGCTTTCCCTTGAGTGGGGCCCAGGCGGCTCCGTCGTCGGGCCGGCTGGAGGGTCTTCAGGCTCCTGCCGCGTGGATCCCCGCGCCGACCTTATGGAGGCCACCGAGCGGAATGCTCGTGAGGCGCGGGAAGAGAGGAAGGCGGCGGATCGGGAGGCCGCTCAGGCAGCGAAGGAGCGGGCCGACGCGGCAGCCAAGGCCCAGGCGGAGCGGGCGGCCGCGGAGACGGAGGCGGAGAGCTCTTGCAACCAGCCCCCGCTGCTCGCCATCCCCCTCCGAACCGTGGCCCCAGACATCCCGTTGCCCCTGGCGGAGGAGATCATCCAAGACCCGCCATCGGTGCAAAGGGAGGAGCTCTTCGAGGTCTTCGCGGGGAGGACGCCGCCGGCTGCGCCAACCGGCACGGGCCAAGGCGGCCAGTCGTCGGCGGTGCCAGACGAGCCGGCCGGGGGCGCGCCTAAAGCCGGAGCCGGCCTCGAAATACAGCCGGTGACGCGCCAGCGCGCAGGGAGAAGCGCCGCTCCGCCGGAGTCGCGCCAAGCCGCGGGCGCCGGCCAGTCGGCGGAGGCCTTGGAGGCGGCCAGCTCCGCCACGCCCGGGTGGACTTCTAGCGCGGGGACCGGCGAGCTGAACGTGGCGGCCCAGGAGGTCCGGAGCCGGCTGCAAGCTCAGGCCGCCCTTCTGCAGCAATACACGCAGGAGTTCCTGTCGACGCGAGCCGCCATCCGGGTAAGTTTTTGGCTTTTGACCGTTTCTGGTTTCTTGATTTCTTCCGTGGGGGCGCGTTAGCGCACCCACTGGGTGTAGTCCCCGAGATTCGGGCCGACTGCTGAGCAGTCGGGTCGGATCTTTCTTGACGGCTGTCTTATCTTTGCTTTCTATCTTAATTTCCAGGAATATCACAATGCCCGTGCCGCCGCCTTCAACTCCCAGGCTCAGGAGTTGGGTCAGAAGATCGACGACCTGGCCAACAGCCGAAGTAAGTGCTCGTTTTTATCTGTTTCCTGTGGGGGCGCGTCAGCGCACCCTCTGGGTGTAGTCCCCGAGATTCGGGCCGACTGCTGCGCAGTCGGGTCGGATCTTCCTTGACGACCTTTCCCTTATTGGTTTTTTCTCTTTGTCTTTTGCTCTTTGAAGGGGCCAACGCCGACTTGCGGAGGGAGCTCGGCGAGGCGCAGACCGCCCTTCGCATCAGGGACGCCGAGTATGCCACCTTGGTCCAGGAGCGCGACCGCCTGGCCAAGAAGCTGGCTGACCAGGAAGAAAGCCACAAGGCGGCCCTGCAGAAGGCGCAGGATAGCGAGGCCGCCCTGAAGGCGGAGTTTGAGACCGAAGCGGCGAGCTGGGCTGAGGCTCGTCAAGCGCTGGACGAGGGCTTCGGCCGCGTCGAAGACTTGATCGATGGTGAGCTGCTTTTCTCGCCCCTCTTCTACCTGCTGGCCGCCTGGGGTCTCGGGCTGACTTGTGCTGCTGGTCGTTTTTTTTGTGCAGATTACTTTCCGGGCCACTCCACCCTTGCCGCCCAAGCCATCGAGGCTTATCACGAGGCGCGCCGTCAGGCGGGAGTCAACGTCACGCCGGACGCAAATCGGACGCTGGAGGAGCAGCTCTTGGCCGTCCAAGCGCGGCTGCAGCCGGCTCACCGGATGCTTCGCCGGCTTCAATGTGCCGGGGCGCAGGTGCTGGCCGCCCTCTGGCCCGGCAGGACGATCCCCCGCACCCCAAGCCGGACCGCCGACTGGCTAGAAGTCGCAGTCGGCCGTTTCGAAGCTTGGAAGGCGTCGGCGGCCCGCCTCGGAGCCGGGCGGGCGTTGGAGTTCGTCCGCGCATGGCACCCAGGGCTGAGCCTGGACCAGCTGCGTACTTGGCGGCTGGAGGCCAACGCAGAGCTGGAGGAAGTGTGGCCGGCGATCGCCCAGCGCGCCTCGATGATCGCCGAGTGCACCGACATCAGTGTCTTCGCGCCCGAGATCAATGATGATGGCATTGCCCAGCCGAGGAGATCGCCTCCAGCGACGAGGTCGAGGATGACAAGGAGGAAGACGGCGAAGACGTCGAGCCGGCTAGTGGAACAACCGGCCAGCCTCCAGCTGATCGTGCCTCCAGCAATGAGGCGCGCGGAACCGCGCCTTCTGCAGGAGGCGGTGATCAAGCCGAAGTGCGTCAGCCGGCCGCTCCCTCAGTCGGCGCAACCGTCTCCACCGACCAGCCCAGCTCGTCAGCCGCTCCGTCAGCTTGACCTGCCGTCTTTATTTTTCCTGCTTGTTGTCTTTTGAACAATCTTTTAAGCTTTCGCAATTCCACCCGCTGGGGGTGTATCAAACTAAGTTGGATGTCGGCCTCTTGGAGGTCCTTTATGTAAATATTATTATGTGCATGTTTGGTTTCCATTCACGTACACTTTTTATCCTTAGGCTTTTTTCCTTTGCCGCCTTCCCTCTTTGGGAAGGCAAGTACTCGAGCTTTCTTGGACTTGAAGTGAAATGAATGGAAACCGGCCGGCCGGCTACTCTGGTAGTCGGTCGGCGGTAGGTGGCAAACCGGCTTTTGTTATATTAGTTCGTTGGTCCCTAGCCATTTTTCGTGTGCGCATCCTTTCCTGCTTTTAACTCGTGCCAGCCGAACAGCCGGTTCTTCGAACTGCAGCTTTGGCAGGAGCTAAGCCTGGGTGCCGGCACACTACTTGTCCGACCGCGGGTAAGACCTTTAATATAACTCCAGTCGGCCAGTCCCCGGGCCGTCTAATCGAACCCGGTGCCAGACAAAAATAAGTAAATGAAATGACAAGGTCATAAACATGATACTTTCATTCATAGATAAAAGATGGGAGTCCCCGAGTCCTCCTCGGGGGGCCTATTGTCTCGTACTTAGTACAAAAGTTAGCGCGATACATACTGCATTTCAACTGTAAAATCTTCGAAGGAGGTTGGCATTCCATGGTCGTTCCGACTCCTTGCCGGAGTCGTCTCTCTTGCATGCCTTGGGTTTCTGTGCGTCGATTAGGTAGTAGGAGTCGTTGCCTAGAGCTCTGCTGATGACGAAGGGGCCTTCCCAGGGGGCCGAGAGCTTGTGCTGGCTGGCTGTTCGCTGGATCAGCCGGAGCACAAGGTCGCCCTCTTGGAAGGATCTTGGCCTGACCTTCCGACTGTGGTAGCGGCGCAATCCCTGCTGGTAGATGGCAGACCGGCTGAGGGCTAATAGCCATCCTTCTTCCAGCAGGTCGACGTCGTCTTCTCGTGCTTCCTTGGCCTCTGCCTCCGTGTACATGGTTACCCGAGGCGAGTCGAACTCGATGTCGGTTGGGATGATTGCCTCGGCACCATATACGAGGAAGAAAGGAGTGAAGCCGATTGACTTGTTTGGGGTAGTACGTAGACTCCAGAGGACAGCCGGCAGCTCGTTGAGCCAACAGCCGGCTGAACGCTCCAAAGGTACGACTAGTCGGGGCTTGATGCCGGAGAGGATGAGGCCGTTGGCTCGCTCGACCTGGCCGTTTGACTGCGGGTGGGCGACGGATGCTAGGTACAGCCGAATACCTTGTGCAGCGTAGAAACGTGCCAAGGCACCTTTGGCAAAATTTGTGCCATTGTCGGTGATGATGCTGTGCGGTACGCCGTACCGGGTTGTTATGTCTGCGATGAATGTCACAGCAGTCGGCCCATTCAGCTTCTTGATCAGCTTTGCTTCTATCCACTTGGTGAATTTGTCCACGGCGACGAGCAAATGTGTCATGCCGCCACGCGCCGTCTTGAATGGGCCCACCATATCCAGTCCCCAAACGGCGAAGGGCCAGGTGATGGGAATGGTCTTGAGTGCCGAAGCCAGCATGTGTTGCTTGGAGCTGAAAAGTTGGCGGCCCTTGCAATACTTAACTAATTCTTTGGCGTCGTCCAAAGCAGTCGGCCAGAAGAAACCATGGAGAAAGCTTTGGCGACAAGTGATCTTGAAGCCGCATGGTGGCCGCATTCTCCTTGGTGTATATCTCTGAGGATTGCAATGCCCTTCTCTTGCTCGACGCACCGTTGGAGGACTCCAGTGACACTGCGCTTGATCAGTTCTCTGTTGACGATCGTGTATGCTCCGGCTCGACGTTGGACTTGTCTTGCTTCTGTTTCGTCAGCCGGCAGATCTTGGTTTACTAGGAAGTTGAGGATGGACTGAGCCCATGACGGAGCTGCGACTTCTCCTACTGCCAATATGGCTACTGCCACCAGGGTGGTCGGGCTGGGCGATGAAGTGCTGGAGTCGGCCGCCGGCTTTTGCGTTGGCGCAGTCCCCGGGCCAGCTACCGCAGTCCCCGGGTCACCTGCTTGGTTCTTCGAGCCGGACCCGGCCGCGTCGGGGTTGGGCGGTACGAAGATGGAGTCGGATTCTAGAGACGTCTTGATGGACGGCTTGAGGAGGCGTTGTAGAGCGACGCCGGTTGGTATTGCTTGCCGAGTGGAGCCTATTCGGGCCAGGGCATCGGTTGGCTCGTTGTCGGCTCGCGGTACGTGGAGGAACTCGCATCCTTCAAAGTATCCACTAATTTTCTGCACCAGGAAGCGGTAGCTTGCCATGTTTGCGTCCTTGGCGTCCCAGTCGCCAGATGATTGCTGAACCACCAAATCCGAGTCGCCATAACATAGGATCCGGTGGATGCCGAGTTCCTTGGCAAGCCGGAGCCCATGTATGAGCGCCTCGTATTCGGCTACATTGTTGGAGGCGGCGAAGTGGATCTGCAGCGTGTATCTGAGCTTGTCGCCCTTGGGAGAGGTAAGGACGACGCCGGCTCCCAAGCCGGTGCGCATCTTGGACCCGTCAAAGTGCATGCGCCAATGGGTGGAGTCAGGAGCCGGCGGCAGGTACTGGGTCTCGGCCCACTCGACGAGGAAGTCGGCCAGTGCTTGGGATTTGATGGCGATGCGGGGCTGGTAGAAGATTGTGTAAGGGGCCAGCTCGATGGCCCACTTCACCACCCGGCCGGATGCATCCCTGCTGCCTATGATCTCGGCCAGCGGGGCAGTGCATACGACCGTGATGGGATGCTCTTGAAAGTAGGGCTTCAGCTTCTTGGCGGTGAAGTACACGCCGTAGCACATCTTCTGGTAGTGCAGGTAGTTCTGCTTTGAGGCGGCAGCACCTCGCTCAAGTAATACACCGGCCTCTGGACCGGCTGGGCTCGGCCTTCTTCTGGGCGTTGGACTACGATGACGGTGCTGACCACCCGGCTGGTTGCGGCGATGTAAAGGAGCATGGGCTCTTTCTCAGTCGGCGTTGCCAAGACAGGCGGCGTGGCCAGCATCTTCTTCAGATCGTGAAAAGCTTGGTCGGCCTGGTCATTCCACTCGAAGTGAGTGCTCTTCTTCATGAGGTGGTAGAGAGGGAGGGCTTTCTCTCCGAGCCGGCTGATGAAGCGGTTCAAAGAGGCCAAGCACCCGGTGAACTTCTGGATTTCTCGAAGCTTGGTAGGGATCGCCATTCTCTCGATGGCCTTGATCTTCACTGGGTTGCACTCGATGCCGCGTTCGGAGACCAGGAAGCCTAGGAGCTGGCCGGCTGGCACTCCGAACACGCATTTCTCGGGGTTGAGCTTGATTCGGAACCGGCGCAGGTTCTTGAATGTTTCTTTCAGGTCTTCCAGCAAGGTGCGGCGCTTCTTCGTCTTCACTACGATATCGTCCACGTAGACATGAGCGTTTTTGCCGAGTTGCATGACGAGGCACTTCTGCATGCAACGCTAAAAGGTGGCACCGGCATTTCTCAAGCCGAACGTCATAGTCAGGTAGCAGAAGGCTCCAAATGGCGTGATGAAGGCGGTCTTCAGGCGGTCGTCCGGGTTTAGCTTTATCTGGTGGTATCCTGAATAAGCATCCAAAAAACTCAACAGCTCGCATCCGGCCGTGGAGTCTATCACTTGGTCAATTCTTGGCAGGGCGAAGGGATCTTTAGGGCAGGCCTTGTTGAGGCTTGTGTAATCTATACACATGCGCCACTTGTTATTCTTCTTCAGCACGAGAACCGGGTTGGTGAGCCACTCTGGGAAGAAAACTTCCGTAATGAAGCCGGCTGCCAGAAGTCGGGCTATCTCCTCCCCTACAATCCTTCTCTTCTCCTCCGACAGTCGGCGGAGAGGCTGCTTGACTGGTTTTGCATCTTCTCGCACGTGTAAGCTTGTGCTCGGCGAAATCCTTCGGAACACCCGGCATGTCCTTGGGGGACCATGCAAAGATATCCCGATTCTCACGGAGGAAATCGGCAAGCTCGCCTTCCTATTTGCTGTTCAGGCTTGCCCCAATGACAGCAAACCTCTTGGGGTGCTCGGGGTCAAGAGGTATCTTCTTGGTTTCCTTGGCCGGCTGGAAAGATCCTTGGGCATCATACTCCTTGGAGTCGGCGGGCTGGCTCAGCTGCTTGCTGGCCAGGGCCACGACCCGGTCCAGCGTCTTCTTTTCTTCGGCAATCACAAGGGACTCGGCCAGCCGGCTGCTGGCCGCAGCGCACTCGGCAGACTTCTTGTAATCGCCGGCTATGGTGATGATGCCCTTGGAGCTTGGTATCTTCATCTTGAGGTATGCGTAGTGGGGGACCGCCATGAACTTGGCCAAGGCGGGTCGGCCAAGCAATGCATGGTAAGGGCTCTCCAGGTCCACCACTTCGAACCAGATCGCTTCCCGACGGAAATGCTCCTTGTCCCCGAAGAGTACGTCGATCTTGATTTTGCCAATGGGGGCGCAGGACAAGCCGGGTACGATGCCGTGAAACACTGTCCGAGTCGGCACAAGTTGCTTCGTCTTGACACTTAACTTCTCCAGGGTGTCGCGGTACAGGATGTTGATGCTGCTCCCGCCATCTATCAGCACGCGGGAGAAGCGGGCGGCGCGTCTGTCCGTCGCGAGGGTGGCTTCCAGGACCAAAGCATAGGAGCCAGGAGACGGCATCACCTCTGGGTGGTCGGACCGGCTCCAGCTGATGGGTTTCTCTGACCAATGCATGTGTCCGGCTGGGTTAGCAGCGACCATACTGACTTCCTGATGCTCTCGGCGCTTGCTGCGCCGGTCTTCGGGCTGGCTCGTAAAGATGACGTAGGACGCTTGCTCGTCGGGGAACTCGTCCTGCACGGCTCCGACTGCGGGCCGAGCGGCCTGGGGCGGCGGAGCCAGAGGCGGCGGGCCGGCAGGCAGAGGCGGCGTGAGCCCTTCGCCTTTGGAAATTCGGGCGAGCCAGTTGCACTTTCGGGTTGTGTGGTTGGACGGCTTCGCGCCGCTATGGAACTTGCACGGGGCGTCAAGAGTTTGCTCGTAGGAGAAAGCCGGCTGCCAAGCTGGCCGGCCGCCCTTAGGCTTCTTGGGTGCGGGCCGCCCTTCAGGCGGCGTGTCTTCGACCGTGGCCACCTGCCGGCTAGCGGGAGGCGGCGCAGGGCCTTTGCGCTTATGGTCGTTCGGGTGTTGGCGTCGGCCGGTATCTCCTGCCGGCGTCTTGGGCGCCGGGTTAAGTACTTTCCCGGACGCGTCTACCCGGAGCTCGGTCTTCATCGAAGAGTCGACGGTGGCGTATTTGTCGGCTATGTTCAGAAGCTCGTCAAGGGTAGTCGGCTCGTCGCAGAGGAGCTTGTGCTTGAGGAGGGTGCCTTCTCGGCACCCGGCAGTGAAGTATTCGATGGCTTGCACCTCATGCACCCCTTCGCAAGAATTGCGGAGCTCGGCCCAACGCATGAGGTAGTCGCGCGTGGACTCGGTTGGGCCCTGTACGCACAGGGAGAGCTGCCTGGGCTTGGGAGCCCGCTTGTAGGTGCTGGTGAAGTTGCGAACGAAGGCTTCGGTGAAATCTACCCAGCTGTTGATGCTGAGAGGCTTGAGGCTGTTAAGCCAAGTCCGTGCCGTGCCTTGCAGCATGAGGGGCACGTACTTCACGGCAACGCGCCGGTTGCCGTTGGCGATGCTGACTGCCGGTGGAGTAGTCGATCAGCCAGTCTTCCGGCTTCACGGAGCCGTTGTACTTGGGCATGTCTCTTGGGAGCGAGAACCCTTTGGGGAAGGGCTCGTCACGGATGCGGGGGCCGAAACAGGGCGGGCCGACATTGTCTTCTTCTTCCAGCGCCAGGGATCTGGCCAGGTGGTCGATCCGATGGCGGGCGTCGTTCTCGCCGATTCCTTCACGGCGACCCAGCCGGCCGCTGAGAGTCGGATGCGCCACTGGCGGCGGGGTGGGGTATCTCTCTCCACGAGCTCGAGGCGGAGGCGGGCTGCCCCGCCATTCCATGGCTCGGGGACGGCCGTCCGCGTCTCGCTCGATGGAGATTCGGGTTCGGCTTCGGCTGGAAGCCGGCTCTTTCTCGCGCCGCGCGCGGGTGTTACTCGTAGTCGGCGTCCGGGACGTCGCGCCGTGATCCCGACGCGGGGGAGGGCTTCCCGCGCGGGCGTCGGCTTCGTGCCGCTGAGCGGCCGCATCAATCAGCTGCTGTATGCGCCGGGTCATGTGGGGGAGGTCTTCGGCCTCCAAGCCGTCCAACTCGTCCACGGCCGCCTGGGCGGCGTGCAGGTTCTCGAACGGGGTGGCATAGACCGGGCGGTCGACTCCCAGCGTGTCGGCGATGACGGCGCCGCGTTGCCTAACGGCGCCAGCCCGGCTTGGCCCAGCCGGGGCCGGCGTGCCGAAGGCGGCGCGGTCAGCTTCGCGCTGGTAGGCCTCGGTGAGGCGTCTTACGGAGGCCAGCCTCCGGCCCTCCGCGAGGAGGTCGAGGCGGCGTGCCTCCAGTGCTTCATCGTCGGCATCAGCCAGGAGAGGGACGGACAAATCGTGGGCCGCCGCGTGCGGGGCGTCGTGGGCGCTCTCGTCGGCCGGGCCGCCGTGGTCGATGACCATCACCTCAGTGGTGACAGTATCGCGATCGTTGGTCCGAGGAAGCGGATCGTTGTAGATCGTGACGTTGGTGGGGAAGGTGTCGTAGGAGGCCGTGTCGGAGTCGACAGGCATCGGGTCGGTGGAGCCAACCAACTCGAAATCCGCAGCAGGCTCGCTGGAGACATGGAGCTGGCCAAGGAGGTTGGCGAGGTGGTCGGTGCCCGCATCGGAGGCGAGCTCGTCGGAGATGCGGGCTTCGTTGAGGAGGTCGGCGAGGCTTCTCGCCGCGCAGATGCTGGTGACGCCTTGCAACGCGTCGTGGCAAGCGCCGTCGGGCGGGTCGGGCTGGCTACGCTCGCTGCGAAGGAAGAGGGTTACGATCCAGAACAGGTCTCCGGACGACGGTGCACCTGGCCCCATAGTGGGCGCCAAATGTCGGGTGGTAGGTGCGACATATGCCAGCGGGTGGCTTATCATTGTGGGAGCCAATAAGACGTCGCCGGTGCCTGGAAACGGGATGAGGCGTAGGCATGCACGCCGGCGAACTTTACCCAGCTTCAGGGCTCTCCGTGGAGATAACACCCCTACTGCTGCTCTGTGGGGTCTCCGCATGATCACTGGATGGATATGTAGCTACACGATGCTCCTTGAGCTGTGTTAGTGGAAGGAGGAAGAAGGGTGCGGCTAGCTCGCTTCTTCTCCTCGTAAGGTGTCTAAAACTAGTTCGGGGTCGAACCCTTTGCATGGGTGCACCGGGGGGCTTATATAGGCCTGCCCCCCGGGGGTACAATGGTAATCCGGCTGGGCGCGGGGCCCAGCCGTCTGTGACTGCGCTCACCGGCTTCTGCGCCGGCTGCTGGGGCCCGCCGACTGGTGGGTCCCGCCGGCTGCCGGCCCTTTGGTCGACAAGCAGGCCCCACCGCCCAGGGCCTGGTCGGTGGCTGATTACTGTTGCTCTATGTTGATGACGCGGCCTTGGTCGGGGTAGGCATGGCTACAGTACCGCCGCCCTGGCGGGCGATTACTGTAGCCCCACCGTGCCTTGTCTCCTTAATAGGGCGTCTCCTTCGAGGAAGATGGCAAGCTGGCTATGGGGAGCCGGCTCTTTCTCTGGCCGACTTGGGAGGAGGTGGGGCCGCCTTCGGCATCTCTCTGCCCGAAGGGACCCACCGCCCCGGGGGCCACGCTGGTGGCCCGTCGTGGACGGCGTCGGGGTCGCCGAGGCAACAGTGCCGCGCCGGGCGGGTCGTGGTCACCCGTACGGCGCACTATGCTGGGCGTGCTCCGGGTTTTGGGGGTGGCAGGCTTCACTGTAGCCACGCCCCGCTTCATCATTGCTGGGTGGACGCGAACTTTGAGGGTACGATCTTGACTGCTTTACGGGAGCCGGCTTCTTGGAGTCGGCCTTCTTGCGGCCGGCTTCTTGAAGTCGGCCCTCCCATGGCCTCCTTCATGAGGGCGAAGGGCGGGCCGCCCCTCCCCCCCCCCCCCCCGAAGCCGGCCCAGAAGATGGCCGGCAGGGGGAAGGCGGCCCAAGGTCTTGAGTCCTTTGAGAGCCGGACGGGCTCGTAATTTTTTCAGAAGGGCCAGGGGGAGCCGGCTAGGCTACCCATGGCTATTTACTCCGACATAGTTACTTTTGTTCCTGAGGACATGGGAGAAGTCTTGCTATTAGTAGTCATGTGAATTTGGTATTCGTTCGATATTTTGATGAGATGTATGTCGTCTCTCCTCTAGTGGTGTTGTGTGAACATCGACTACATGACACTTCACCATTATTTGGGCCTAGAGGAAGGCATTGGGAAGTAATAAGTAGATGATGGGTTGCTAGAGTGAAAGAAGCTTAAACCCTAGTTTATGCGTTGCTTCGTAAGGGGCTGATTTGGATCCATATGTTTCATGCTATGGTTAGTGTCGGTGTCAAAACCGGCGGATCTCGGGTAGGGGGTCCCGAACTGTGCGTCTAAGGCGGATGGTAGCAGGAGGCAGGGGACATGATGTTTTACCCAGGTTCGGGCCCTCTTGATGGAGGTAAAACCCTACGTCCTGCTTGATTTATTCTTGATGATATGAGTATTACAAGAGTTGATCTACCACGAGATCGGAGAGGCTAAACCCTAGAAGCTAGCCTATGGTATGATTGTATGTTGTCCTACAGACTAAAACCCTCCGGTTTATATAGACACCAGAGAGGGTTAGGGTTACACAAGGTCGGTTACAAAGGAGGAGATATCCATATCCGTACTGCCTAGCTTGCCTTCTACGCCAAGTAGAGTCCCATCTGGACACGAGACGAAGTCTTCAATCTTGTATCTTCATAGTCCAACAGTCCGACCAAAGGATATAGTCCGGCTGTCCGGAGACCCCTAATCCCGGACTCCCTCAGTAGCCCCTGAACCAGGCTTCAATGACGATGAGTCCGGCGCGCAGTGTTGTCTTCGGCATTGCAAGGCGAGTTCCTCCTCCGGATATACCACAGAAGAGTTCAAATAAAAGGATAGTGTCCGACCCTGCAAAACAAGTTCCACATATCTCCGCAGAGAGAATAATATTTCCACAAATCTAATCTGCTGACATGTTTTGGCCACATGACATTAAGCCATGGCCCGGTGATTATTCGAACCATTTCCTTTAACTAGCCCCGCACATAACGCGAGGCGGTTTTTTGACACGTCTTGTCAAAGTAGAGATCGTGTTCCCCTAATTACAGGATTCTCATCAATACAGTCGTGAGTAACCCAACCATGCCTAGGACTCCTAGATTTTAGGCAAGTCCAAACGGCCACTAGGAGGACGCTTGATATTCACCCTCTTTATAAAGGGACAAGGCTTTTACTTTTTTTCCCTCCCGTGCTCAATCGAATCCTTCCCCGGCCTCGAGTTCTAACACCCAAAGCCCAGGTCAGGTGCTTCGGACCTTCAATTATGTCTGGATCTAGCCTTCAAGGCTGGTGGATGCCCTCCTCCGTTACGGAAGAGGATATCAAGAAGTTGAGGGAGGCCAGATACCTGACCGCCGAGGTTTCGCATCAGCTGCCTGCTCGAGGGCAGGTCGTCCCTACTCCCCAACCCAACGAGAACGTTGTGTTCATCTCCCACTTCCTCCGAGGTCTAGGCCTCACTCTAGATCCCTTCGTTAGGGGTTTGATGTTCTATTACGGGCTAGATTTCCACGATCTATCCCCGGACTCCTTTCTCCACATCTCGGCATTTATTGTCGTATATGAGGCCTTCCTCTGCGTTACCCCTCACTTCGGCCTATGGCTCAAGACCTTTGACGTGAAGCCGAAGATGGTCGAGGGGCAGCATGTAGCGTGCGGAGGTGCATTAATAAGCAAGATCGCTGGAGCTCCATGGCCAAAGGGTTCCTTTCCAGAGGTGTCCAGATTATGGCAACGGGAGTGGTTTTACATCACAGCTCCCAGAAGTGCCAAGTGGGTGGCTGCCCCCGCTTTCCGCTCGGGCCCTCCACCACAACTAATGTCATGGATTAGCAGAGGGCTGAGCTGGGGTCCAGCCAAGGACGTGCCTATATTGCAAAGTCGCATTCAAGATCTCTTCAAAGGAGATTTCAGTCTGGTTACGGTGGTGCAAGTCATGCTGGTTCGTCGAGTCCAGCCTTGCAAACGCCGGCCCCTCCGCATGTGGGAGTTCAACCCAGAAGGACCGTGCCTATTCAGAATTTCCTCGGCCTGACGCACGAGGAGATGTATAAATCATTCTTCGGACCCCAAATAGAGTGCCCGGATACTACCAAGGACGTGGGCCTGAGCAGCAACCGCACCGCCGACCAAGTAAGTAATCCTCTAGCCGAACACACCATCTTTCATTTATCATGATGTCATTCTGAGAAATCGCTCTTTGACCAGGACTGGCTAACAAAGGCAAAGATGATTCGGTGTTTGGCCCCCCTTCCTGAGGGTTTGGACAATCCGGTACTGGAAAAGATGCTCGAGCTAGCACCTTGCCTGGAGCACTCAAAGGAAGATAAATGGGGGAATAATGAGGGCGAAAGCGGGCCCCCATCGCTACCAATTCCAACCGAGGGAATGAGCGCCTCCGTGGAGGAGGATAACCAAGGGGAAGAATCTGACCCTCTCTCGCTTCAGGGAAGGAAGAGGACTGCCTCTGAAGATCCAGAAACCAAGGCTTCCAAACAGGAGAAGAAGTCTCCACCAGAGGGTCCTGCCTCGGAGGGTGCTTTTGCCGCACAAAGTCAGCTCGGGGATCAGCCCTCTAACGAGCCGTAAGTGACCAAAAAATACTTAATAGTAAAGATATTCTACCTTACTTTTGAGGAAAATGACCGAAGCATTTATCTTGCAGTTCGGATCTTAGCCCTTCTCAACAGAGCTCGTCTTCGGGGGATCTTCTTTCGGAGACGATGGAGAGCGAAACACCTCCCCCCGGACTCCCCCGCTCAAGAAGCGGGAGACCTTGAAGTGTCATCAAGGAGGGCCTCTATAGATCTGGTGAGGCCAGAAGATAATCCTATAGTCACCTGGAGTCCCCAGCGTCCAGCTCTTGAAGAGAGCAAACAAAGGAGTCTGGCGCCGTCTGGTATGCGGTCGGACGCACTGAGGGATCTGCTAAACCGAGCGATCATCTCCGAAGAACACCGTACGTTGATGGGTACGGTAATGGAAAGGATTTCGTCCGCCGAAAGCGGGTTGCATGACGCCTTTATGAGTCTACTGACGGGCTTTGAGGTACGTAAAATCATGTACATTTGTGATAGTACCGCACATTTTTAGGTGTGCCCTGTGCAGATAGTAGCCCCTGAGACTCTGGTTGTCGCTGAGGACGGCGGCAAACAGAGGATCGTAGTCCCAGGTAATAACCATACCGCTTTATGTGCAGGTGGTGGAAGCTCCAGTGGCTAGCCGGACTAATGAGTTTGCCGAACTACAGCGGCAGATGCCGACATCGAGCTTGTTAACAAGCGGCTTGACGAGGCACAGGGTAAGTAATGTTTTCTGGTGAATGTCACATAGTAAGGGCAGCGTGATGCCAGTATCTTTAATATGTTGTGACTGCAGATGGAGCTGCCACCGTGGAGACCCTTCGGGCGGAGCTTGCCCAAGCCAAAGAACAAGCAAGGAGTAATAATGCGGCCGCTTTGAAGGCGGCCGAAGAGTTAAGAGCCGAGAAGGCCGCGCATAGCAAGACCAAAGAAAAAATGTCCAAGATGACTGTAAAGTTGAAAGACACTGCCGACCGCTGCCAGCTTCTTGAAGAAGAAAACCGGGCGAAGGCGATGGACCTGGAAAAGGCCACGATGGCGACCAAAGACACCCGCTCTGCAATGAGAGCAAAGAAGGAGGAACTGCGTTAAGCCGGGGATATTGTGGCTGGGTAGCCTTTTATGCTGCGGAGGAAGTTTGGAGATCCTCGGTATGCCCCTATGGATCGGCTGTGGAGTTCGGCAGACGCATATCTGGACTTGGCAGCCAGCGCTATCGATGCGGCCGAATACTTCCGAGATCAAATAGATCATGAAGTGGACAAGCTGTTCTGATCGCAGTTTAATGTTCCAGAGTGTCTGCTTCCATTGACTGATCAGCTAGCTGAATGGGCCAAACTCAATAGGTTGTCCGGACTCGCCATGAGGTCTGTCGTGGATCAGCTTTGGCCGGAAAGGCCAAAGCCGAACAGCTATTTTAGCCTGGTGCAGCAGTTCCTTGGCGCGGTGCCGCGCATCAATGTGATGAAGAGGTCGGTGTGCATAGAGGGCTCGCGGATGGCCCTTGCCCGTGTCAAAGCATACTAGGCGGAGATGGATGCTACCACTGTTGCGGCGCAGGGTTCGGCCATAGGCCGAGTGGCTGCCGAGCACTATTTTGAAGAAGTTCTTGAGGGTGCTCGTTTGATAGAGGCCCAGTGCTCGAAGTATATTATGTTTGAGTGACATGTATTCCCATTGTAAAAACATTGTTTTTATTAAATTTATCAAGGCTGTATTTATACTTTTGCCTGAAAGTAATATGATGCCTCCTGTGCGGCCGTTTACGTATATATATGTATATCCAGAAAGATTGCAGTCGTCGGCTTCAGCCCCCATGCATATAATGTGGGGGTGTTCGCAGAAGACACGTGTTCACACTTAATCCAACGTCTTGGTCCTATTAAGGAGGTGATAGCGCAGCGAACTAGGCAACCGGACTATAATGCTTTAACACTTTCACTTAGCCAGAGGAGTTTGACAGTGGGGCTACTATATAGCCCTTGGTGGCTCCGCTCTCACCCGAATTCGGCGTGCGTACATGCCTGGCCGGGAAACGTCCCTTCGTTAAGGCGGAGGAATTCTAAGATTCCGATAGGTCATCGAGTGGTTGACCAGTCTCATGCTATATCATGACAGTCAGTTTTCGGCTTTCTCTACTAATGTGCTCGTCTGGATGAACCAGGGCACAATCGCAGTAGTTCTCCTGGTGCCACCTTTGCCGATAGAGCGGAACATAAGGCAGCAAAACACAGGAGCCGGGCAAACCCAACATTTGACCAAAGACATGATTCGGAGCTGATGCATATAAGGCCAAACTCGCGACGCCGAACACTCCCTAAGGTATTCGGTCTTTATTGTGGGCCTGAATAGTGCCCTTTGTAAGAAGCCCCTGGTGTCCAGGTATGTGCATTACTCTGACGTGGCCACATGCCAAGACGTCAGCATCCTTCTCAATTGTACTGAGAATCCGAGGGATGTGTATCAACAAGAGACAGTAAAAAAGGTTGACGCGGGGTCTTAATCTAAAAAGAATCCTTGGAATGGGTACCTGCTGCACGTCTGCGCTTGTGTCTCCGTTGTGCCGTATCCTGGACGGGTGTAGCATGATGGTCATCTGTAAAAGAGAGGAACTTAGGTGAAAAGTTGTCGTGCAAAAAGGTAGGTTTAAAGAAACCATGTTCAGTTTAAGATGAGTAAAAGTTGCCACTTGTCTGCACTCGTTGAGCCCCTTGTATTTGTAATAGGGGTATGGCCATCAAACCTGTATGAATTACATATAGCTGCGCCGGACTCGTCTAACCGTGTCCGTGGTCTTGACGACCTATCGAATGCTTTAGTTGGTGAGGCTGTTTTAGTGTGCGGCTGCCAAGGCAGCCGCACTATCTTCGGCGCGCAGGGATCGCTCAATATTTCCATTTACTATAATGATGCCACGTGGACCGGGCATCTTAACCGTGAGGGAAGCGTAATGCGGTATTGCATTAAAGCGAGCGAAAGCTTCGCGTCCAAGTAGTGCTTGATAGCCACTTTGGAACGGAGCAATGTGGAAGGTTAAATTTTCGCTACGGAAGTTATCGGGGATGCCGAATATAACCTATACTAATAGGGAGCCTGAGCAATGAGCCCCTGGGCCTGGCATTACTCCTTTAAAGGTAGTATTGCTGTGGCAAATTTTCGTTGGGTCTATCCCCATTTTGCGGATTGTGTCCTAATATATCAGGTTTAGACTGTTGCCACCGTCCATCAGGACTCGTGTGAAGTGGTATTCGTCAATTATTGGATCTAATACCAAGGCAGCCCATCCTGCGCGCCGGATACTTGTCGAGTAATCCTGATGGTCGAAGGTGGTCGGTTGAGACGGCGAGTGGCAGAACTCCGCGGTGATAGGCCCTTGGGCATATTTATCTGGGAGTGCCGCTTTGTTTCTCCCCTTTATCACATGTAACACGTTTACTGTTTTGACTTCTGGTGGAAATTTCTTATGTTCCCCAGTGCTTTGCTTGCGAGGCTCGTCCTCGTCTTCCCTTGGTGTATCCTTCCCCTTATGTTCGGCGTTGAGCTTGCCAGACTGCTTGAAGACCCAACATTCTTTGTGGGTATGATTTGCAGGTTTATCAGGGGTGCTATGGATCTGACATATTTGGTCCAGAATTTCGTTTAGGCTGGACAGTTCATCTCTGGCGCCTTTAGAGGGCGGCTTTTGCTTACCTGGCCGAGAGCTTCTGAATCCAGCGTTTACCGTCGCGCTCTTCGGGCTGTCTTCTTTATTCCGGCACTTATTATTTTTGCTGCGTCTTGATTTCCCATTTCCATCTCTAACTTCGGATGTACTTGGGTCGCTGGTGCTGCATCGGGCTAGCCAGCTGTCCTCGCCCGCGCAAAAGCAGGTCATGAGGCTTGTTAATGCTGGCATTGTTCTCGGCTTTTCTTGGCCGAGGTGTCTGGCAAGCCATTCATCTCGCACGCTGTGTTTAAAAGCTGCCAAGGCTTCGGCGTCCGGACAGTCGACTATTTGGTTCTTTTTAGTAAGAAACATGTTCCAAAGCTTTTGGGCTGACTCTCCGGGCTGTTGAGTTATATGACTCAAATCGTCCGCGTCCAGAGGTCGGACATAAGTCCCTTGAAAATTTGCCCGAAAAGCGTCTTTGAGCTCTTCCCACCATCCAATGGAGCTTTCGGGGAGGCTTTTAAGCCAGTGCCGAGCTGGCCCTTTGAGCTTGAGGGGTAAGTACTTGATGGCATGGAGATCATCTCCTCGAGCCATATGGATATGGAGGATATAGTCCTCAATCCAGACCCCAGGGTCTGTTGTTCCGTCGTATGCCTCTATGTTTACGGGTTTGAATCCCTCTGGAAATTCATGGTCCAGCACCTCGTCGGTGAAGCATAGGGGGTGTGCGGCACCCCTGTATCTGGGTGTACCGTGTTGTTCGAATGTTTGTTGTGTTGCATCGTGAAGGAAATATGCCCTAGAGGCAATAATAATGTTATTATTTTATTTCCTTATATCATGATAAATGTTTATTATTCATGCTAGAATTGTATTATCCGAAAACATAATACTTGTGTGAATACATAGACAAACCAAACGTCACTAGTATGCCTCTACTTGACTAGCTCATTAATCAAAAATGGTTATGTTTCCTAACCATAGACATGTGTTGTCATTTGATTAATGGGATCACATCATTAGGAGAATGATGTGATTGACATGACCCATTCCATTAGCTTAGCACCCGATCGTTTAGTATGTTGCTATTGCTTTCTTCATGACTTATACATGTTCCTATCACTATGAGATTATACAACTCCCGTTTACCAGAGGAACACTTTGTGTGCTACCAAACGTCACAACGTAACTGGGTGATTACAAAGGAGCTCTACAGGTGTCTCCAAAAGTAAATGTTCGGTTGGCGTATTTCGAGATTAGGATTTGTCACTCCGATTGTCGGAGAGGTATCTCTGGGCCTTCTAGGCAATGCACATCACATAAGCCTTGCAAGCGTTGCAACTAATGAGTTGGTTGCGGGATGATGTATTACGAAACGAGTAAAGAGACTTGCCGGTAATGAGATTGAACTAGGTATTGAGATACCGACGATCGAATCTCGGGCAAGTAACATACCGATGACAAAGGGAACAAAGTATGTTGTTATGCGGTCTGACCGATAAAGATCTTCGTAGAATATGTAGGAGCCAATATGAGCATCCAGGTTCCACTATTGGTTATTGACCGGAGACGTGTCTCGGTCATGTCTACATTGTTCTCGAACCCGTAGGGTCCGCACGCTTAAGGTTTCGATGACAGTTATATTATGAGTTTATGCTTTTTGATGTACTGAAGTTTGTTCGGAATCCCGGATGTGATCACGGACATGACGAGGAGTCTCGAAATGGTCGAGACATAAAGATTGATATATTGGAAGCCTATATTTGGTATCGGAAGTGTTCCGGGTGAAATCGGGATTTTACCGGAGTATCGGGTGGTTACCGGAACCCCCCGGGAGGTATATGGGCCTTAGTGGGCTTTAGTGGAAGAGAGGAGAGGTGGCCAGGGCTGGGCCGCGCGCCCCTCCCCCCCTAGTCCGAATAGGACAAGGAGAGGGGGGCGGCGCCCCCCCCCCCTTCCTTCTCTCTCTCCTCTGTCCCCCTTCCCGAATCCTATTCCAACTAGGAAAGGGGGGGAATCCTACTCCCGGTGGGAGTAGGACTCCTCCTGGCGTGCCCTCCTCATGGCCGGCCGCACCCCCCCCCTTTGATCCTTTATATACGGAGGTAGGGGGCACCCCTAGACAGACAAGTTGATCAACGTGATCATATTCTTAGCCGTGTGCGGTGCCCCCTTCCACCATAATCCTTGATAATATTGTAGCGGTGCTTAGGCGAAGCCCTGCGACGGTAGTACATCAAGATCGTCACCACGCCGTCGTGCTGACGGAACTCTTCCCCAACACTTTGCTGGATCGGAGTCCGGGGATCGTCATCGAGCTGAACGTGTGCTAAAACTCGGAGGTGCCGTAGTTTCGGTGCTTGATCGGTCGGGCCGTGAAGACGTATGACTACATCAACCGCGTTGTGCTAACGCTTCCGCTGTCGGTCTACAAGGGTACGTAGATCACACTCTCCCCTCTCGTTGCTATGCATCACCATGATCTTGCGTGTGCGTAGGAATTTTTTTGAAATTACTGCGTTCCCCAACAGTGGCATCCGAGCCTAGGTTTTATGTGTTGATGTTATATGCACGAGTAGAACACAAGTGAGTTGTGGGCGATATAAGTCATACTGCTTACCAGCATGTCATACTTTGGTTTGGCGGTATTGTTGGACGAAGCGGCCCGGACCGACATTACGCGTACGCTTACGCGAGACCGGTTCTCCCGACGTGCTTTGCACATAGGTGGCTTGCGGGTGACAGTTTCTCCAACTTTAGTTGAACCGAGTGTGGCTACGCCCGGTCCTTGCGAAGGTTAAAACAGCACCAACTTGACAAACTATCGTTGTGGTTTTGATGCGTAGGTAAGATTGGTTCTTGCATAAGCCCGTAGCAGCCACGTAAAACTTGCAACAACAAAGTAGAGGACGTCTAACTTGTTTTTGCAGGGCATGTTGTGATGTGATATGGTCAAGACATGATGCTAAATTTTATTGTATGAGATGATCATGTTTTGTAACCGAGTTATCGGCAACTGGCAGGAGCCATATGGTTGTCGCTTTATTGTATGCAATGCAATCGCGTTGTAATGCTTTACTTTATCACTAAGCGGTAGCGATAGTCGTGGAAGCATAAGATTAGCGAGACGACAACGATGCTACGATGGAGATCAAGGTGTCGCGCCGGTGACGATGGTGATCACGACGGTGCTTCGAAGATGGAGATCACAAGCACAAGATGATGATGGCCATATCATATCACTTATATTGATTGCATGTGATGTTTATCTTTTATGCATCTTATCTTGCTTTGATTGACGGTAGCATTATAAGATGATCTCTCACTAATTATCAAGAAGTGTTCTCCCTAAGTATGCACCGTTGCGAAAGTTCTTCGTGCTGAGACACCACGTGATGATCGGGTGTGATAGGCTCTACGTTCAAATACAACGGGTGCAAAACAGTTGCACACGCGGAATACTCAGGTTATACTTGACGAGCCAAGCATATACAGATATGGCCTCGGAACACGGAGACCGAAAGGTCGAGCGTGAATCATATAGTAGATATGATCAACATAGTGATGTTCACCAATGAAACTACTCCATCTCACGTGATGATCGGACATGGTTTAGTTGATTTGGATCACGTAATCACTTAGAGGATTAGAGGGATGTCTATCTAAGTGGGAGTTCTTAAGTAATATGATTAATTGAACCTAAATTTATCATGAACTTAGTACCTGATAGTATCTTGCTTGTTTATGTTTAATTGTAGATAGATGGCCCGTGCTGTTGTTCCGTTGAATTTTAATGCGTTCCTTGAGAAAGCAAAGTTGAAAGATGATGGTAGCAATTACACGGACTGGGTCCGTAACTTGAGGATTATCCTCATTGCTGCACAGAAGAATTACGTCCTGGAAGCACCGCTAGGTGCCAGGCCTGCTGCTGGAGCAACACCAGATGTTATGAACGTCTGGCAGAGCAAAGTTGATGACTACTCGATAGTTCAGTGTGCCATGCTTTACGGCTTAGAATCGGGACTTCAACGACGTTTTGAACGTCATGGAGCATATGAGATGTTCCAGGAGTTGAAGTTAATATTTCAAGCAAATGCCCGGATTGAGAGATATGAAGTCTCCAATAAGTTCTATAGCTGCAAGATGGAGGAGAACAGTTCTGTCAGTGAGCATATACTCAAAATGTCTGGGTATAATAATCACTTGATTCAATTGGGAGTTAATCTTCCAGATGATTGCATCATTGACAGAATTCTCCAATCACTGCCACCAAGCTACAAGAGCTTCGTGATGAACTACAATATGCAAGGGATGAATAAGACTATTCCCGAGCTCTTCGCAATGCTGTAAGCTGCGGAGGTAGAAATCAAGAAGGAGCATCAAGTGTTGATGGTCAACAAGACCACTAGTTTCAAGAAAAAGGGCAAAGGGAAGAAGAAGGGAAACTTCAAAAAGAACAGCAAGCAAGTTGCTGCTCAAGAGAAGAAACCCAAACCTGGACCTAAGCCTGAAACTGAGTGCTTCTACTGCAAGCAGACTGGTCACTGGAAGCGGAACTGCCCCAAGTATTTGGCGGATAAGAAGGATGGCAAGGTGAACAAAGGTATATGTGATATACATGTTATTGATGTGTACCTTACTAATGCTCGTAGTAGCACCTGGGTATTTGATATTGGTTCTGTTGCTAATATTTGCAACTCGAAACAGGGACTACGGATTAAGCGAAGATTGTCTAAGGACGAGGTGACGATGCGCGTGGGAAATGGTTCCAAAGTCGATGTGATCGCAGTCGGCACGCTACCTCTACATCTACCTTCGGGATTAGTATTAGACCTAAATAATTGTTATTTGGTGCCAGCGTTAAGCATGAACATTATATCTGGATCTTGTTTGATGCGAGACGGTTATTCATGTAAATCAGAGAATAATGGTTGTTCTATTTATATGAGTAATATCTTTTATGGTCATGCACCCTTAAAGAGTGGTCTATTCTTATTAAATCTCGGTAGTAGTGACACACATATTCATAACGTTGAAGCCAAAAGATGTAGAGTTGATAATGATAGTGCAACTTATTTGTGGCACTGCCGTTTAGGTCATATCGGTATAAAGCGCATGAAGAAACTCCATACTGATGGGCTTTTGGAACCACTTGATTATGAATCACTTGGTACTTGCGAACCGTGCCTTATGGGTAAGATGACAAAAACACCGTTCTCCAGTACTATGGAGAGAGCAACAGATTTATTGGAAATCATACATACAGATGTATGTGGTCCGATGAATGTTGAGGCTCGTGGCGGATATCATTATTTTTTCACCTTCACAGATGACTTAGGCAGATATGGGTATATCTACTTAATGAAACATAAGTCTGAAACGTTTGAAAGGTTCAAAGAATTTCAGAGTGAAGTTGAAAATCATCGTAACAAGAAAATAAAATTCCTATGATCTGATCGTGGAGGAGAATATTTGAGTTACGAGTTTGGTGTACATTTGAAACAATGTGGAATAGTTTCGCAACTCATGCCACCCGGAATACCACAGCTTAATGGTGTGTCCGAACGTCGTAATCGTACTTTACTAGATATGGTGCGATCTATGATGTCTCTTACTGATTTACCGCTATCGTTTTGGGGATATGCTCTAGAGACGGCCGCATTCACGTTAAATAGGGCACCATCAAAATCCGTTGAGACGACGCCTTATGAACTGTGGTTTGGCAAGAAACCAAAGTTGTCATTTCTGAAAGTTTGAGGCTGCGATGCTTATGTGAAAAAGCTTCAACCTGATAAGCTCGAACCCAAATCGGAGAAGTGTGTCTTCATAGGATATCCAAAGGAAACTATTGGATACACCTTCTATCACAGATCCGAAGGCAAGACTTTTGTTGCTAAATTCGGAAACTTTCTAGAGAAGGAGTTTCTCTCGAAAGAAGTGAGTGGGAGGAAAGTAGAACTTGACGAGGTAACAGTACCTGCTCCCTTATTGGAAAGTAGTACATCACAGAAACCTGTTTCTGTGACACCTACACCAATTAGTGAGGAAGCTAATGATAATGATCATGAAACTTCAGAACAAGATACTACTGAACCTCATAGATCAACCAGAGTAAGATCCGCGCCAGAGTGGTACGGTAATCCTGTTTTGGAAGTCATGCTACTAGATCATGATGAACCTACGAACTATGAAGAAGCGATGGTGAGCCCAGATTCCGCAAAATGGCTTGAAGCCATGAAATCTGAGATGGGATCCATGTATGAGAACAAAGTATGGACTTTGGTTGACTTGCCCAATGATCGGCAAGCAATTGAGAATAAATGGATCTTCAAGAAGAAGACTGACGCTGACGGTAATGTTACTGTCTACAACGCTCGACTTGTCGCAAAAGGTTTTCGGCAAGTTCAAGGGATTGACTACGATGAGACCTTCTCACCCGTAGCGATGCTTAAGTCTGTCCGAATCATGTTAGCAATTGCCGCATTTTATGATTATGAAATTTGGCAAATGGATGTCAAAACTGCATTCCTGAATGGATTTCTGCAAGAAGAGTTGTATATGATGCAGCCGGAAGGTTTTGTCGATCCAAAGGGAGCTAACAAAGTGTGCAAGCTCCAGCGATCCATTTATGGACTGGTGCAAGCCTCTCGGAGTTGGAATAAACGTTTTGATAGTGTGATCAAAGCATTTGGTTTTGGACAGACTTTTGGAGAAGCCTGTATTTACAAGAAAGTGAGTGGGAGCTCTGTAGCATTTCTGATATTATGTGGATGACATATTGCTAATCGGAAATGATATAGAATTTCTGGATAGCATAAAAGGATACTTGAATAAGAGTTTTTCAATGAAATACCTCGGTGAAGCTGCTTACATATTGGGCATTAAGATCTACAGAGATAGATCAAGACGCTTAATTGGACTTTCACAAAGCACATACCTTGACAAAGTTTTGAAGAAGTTCAAAATGGATCAAACAAAGAAAGGATTCTTGCCTGTGTTACAAGGTGTGAAATTGAGTAAGACTCAATCCCCGACCAATGCAGAAGATAGAGAGAAAATGAAAGATGTTCCCTATGCTTCAGCCATAGGTTATATCATGTATGCAATGCTGTGTACCAGACCTGATGTGTGTCTTGCTATAAGTCTAGCAGGAAGGTACCAAAGTAATCCAGGAGTGGATCACTGGACAGCGGTCAAGAACATCCTGAAATACCTAAAAAGGACTAAGGATATATTTATCATATATGGAGGTGACAAAGAGCTCATCGTAAATGGTTACGTTGATGCAAGCTTTGACACTGATCCGGACGATTCTAAATCGCAAACCAGATACGTGTTTACATTAAACGGTGGAGCTGTCAGTTGGTGCAGTTCTAAACAAAGCATTGTGGCGGGATCTACATGTGAAGCGGAGTACATAGCTGCTTCGGAAGCAGCAAACGAAGGAGTCCAGATGAAGGAGTTCATATCCGATCTAGGTGTCATACCTAGTGCATCGGGTCCAATGAAAATCTGTTGTGACAATACTGGTGCAATTGCCTTGGCAAAGGAATCCAGATTTCACAAGAGAACCAAGCACATCAAAAGACGCTTCAATTCCATCTGGGATCTAGTCCAGGTGGGAGACATAGAGATTTGCAAGATACATATGTATCTGAATATAGCAGACCCGTTGACTAAGCCTCTTCCACGAGCAAAACATGATCAGCACCAAAGCTCCATGGGTGTTAGAATCATTACTGTGTAATCTAGATTATTGACTCTAGTGCAAGTGGGAGACTGAAGGAAATATGCCCTAGAGGCAATAATAATGTTATTATTTTATTTCCTTATATCATGATAAATGTTTATTATTCATGCTAGAATTGTATTATCCGGAAACATAATACTTGTGTGAATACATAGACAAACCAAACGTCACTAGTATGCCTCTACTTGACTAGCTCATTAATCAAAGATGGTTATGTTTCCTAACCATAGACATGTGTTGTCATTTGATTAATGGGACCACATCATTAGGAGAATGATGTGATTGACATGACCCATTCCATTAGCTTAGCACCCGATCGTTTAGTATGTTGCTACTGCTTTCTTCATGACTTATACATGTTCCTATGACTATGAGATTATGCAAATCCCGTTTACCAGAGGAACACTTTTTGTACTAACAAACGTCACAACGTAACTGCGTGATTATAAAGGAGCTCTACAGGTGTCTCCAAAAGTAAATGTTCGGTTGGCGTATTTCGAGATTAGGATTTGTCACTCCGATTGTCGGAGAGGTATCTCTGGGCCCTCTCGGTAATGCACATCACATAAGCCTTGCAAGCATTGCAACTAATGAGTTAGTTGTGAGATGATGTATTATGAAACGAGTAAAGAGACTTGCCGGTAACGAGATTGAACTAGGTATTGAGATACCGACGATCGAATCTCGGGCAAGTAACATACCGATGACAAAGGGAACAAAGTATGTTGTTATGCGGTCTGACCGATAAAGATCTTCGTAGAATATGTAGGAGCCAATATGAGCATCCAGGTTCTGCTGTTGGTTATTGACCGGAGACTTGTCTCGGTCATGTCTACATTATTCTCGAACCCGTAGGGTCCGCACGCTTAAGGTTTCGATGATAGTTATATTATGAGTTTATGCTTTTTGATGTACCGAAGTTTGTTCGGAGTCCCGAATGTGATCACGGACATGACGAGGAGTCTCGAAATGGTCGAGACATAAAGATTGATATATTGGAAGCCTATATTTGGATATCGGAAGTGTTCCGGGTGAAATCGGGATTTTACCGGAGTACCGGGAGGTTACCGGAACCCCCCGGGAGGTATATGGGCCTTAGTGGGCTTTAGTGGAAGAGAGGAGAGGTGGCCAGGGCTGGGCCGCGCGCCCCTCCCCCCCTAGTCCGAATAGGACAAGGAGAGGGGGGGCGGCGCCCCCCCCCCTCTTCCTTCTCTCTCTCCTCTTTCCCCCTTCCCGAATCCTATTCCAACTAGGAAAGGGGGGGAATCCTACTCCCGGTGGGAGTAGGACTCCTCCTGGCACGCCCTCCTCATGGCCGGCCGCACCCCCCTTTGATCCTTTATATATGGAGGTAGGGGGCACCCCTAGACACACAAGTTGATCCACGTGATCATATTCTTAGTCGTGTGCGGTGCCCCCTTCCACCATAATCCTCGATAATATTGTAGTGGTGCTTAGGCGAAGCCCTGCGACGGTAGTACATCAAGATCGTCACCACGCCGTCGTGCTGACGGAATTCTTCCCCGACACTTTGCTGGATCGGAGTCCGGGGATCGTCATCGAGCTGAACGTGTGCTAAAACTCGGAGGTGACGTAGTTTCGGTGCTTGATCGGTCGGGCCGTGAAGACGTACGACTACATCAACCGCGTTGTGCTAACGCTTCCGCTGTCGGTCTACAAGGGTACGTAGATCACACTCTCCCCTCTCGTTGCTATGCATCACCATGATCTTGCGTGTGCATAGGAAAAATTTTGTAATTACTGCGTTCCCCAACACATCGTATGCTGGAGCGCGCTTGCGTGGTCCATAGATGGGTTTGGTAGCGCCGTCCTTTTGATGCGAGCCCTCGCGTGGATCTCGTATTGGCTTATGTGCGGCGTTGTTTGCCGCTCTATGTTGGCCGTGAGGTCGTCTATCCGGCCAGATGGCCGTTTTAATTTTTGGTTGCGGGGGATCTAAGGCGTCCTCATCAAATTCAGGTAGCAACTTCCGCTTCTGGTAGCTCTTGATGGGGTGATTACCGCCGTACTTCGCTGCTGTGTTGAGTACTTTACTCCATCTGATTCTGAGTGTATCTTGCGCAGCCTTGAGCCTTTGCTTCTGCTTTTTTAGACTCCTCGTGGTGGCAACAAGCCTTTGACGAGCATTCTGTTGCTCCAGGTGTCTGTCCGGTGTGATGTCGTCCAGACTATTATCTTTGATAGAGTCGGGTTGTTCAGTTTGATTCTCCGTGTTGCCGTGGTCCGGCGATGGTTCACCCTGCTCTAACGCAGGGACTATATGATCGTTGTTTCTGCCGAGGCGGGATTTTGGTGTGTCCACCATGTATACGGCATGTGATATCGGCCGTGTAATTTAAGCTTCCAAACCTGACCTAATGGCCAGGGGCATAGCTTTCGATCTGCTCCATATGGCCAAGCGAGTTGGCACGCAGTGCGAAGCCGCCGAACACAAAGATCTATCCCGGGAGAAAAGTCTCACCCTGGACTGCATCGCTATTGATGATAGAAGGAGCCATCAAGCCTAACGGTGACGACACAGAGGAACTCTCAATGAAAGCACCAACGTCGGTGTCAAAATCGGCAGATCTTGGGTAGGGGGTCCTGAACAGTGCGTCTAAGGCGGATGGTAACAGGAGGTAGGGGACACGATGTTTTACCCAGGTTCGGGCCCTCTTGATGGAGGTAAAACCCTACGTGCTGCTTGATTTATTCTTGATGATATGAGTATTACAAGAGTTGATCTACCACGAGATCGGAGAGGCTAAACCATAGAAGCTAGCCTATGGTATGATTGTATGTTGTCCTACAGAATAAAACCCTCCGGTTTATACAAACACCAGAGAGGGTTAGGGTTACACAAGGTCGGTTACAAAGGAGGAGATATCCATATCCGTACGGCCTAGCTTGCCTTCCACTCCAAGTAGAGTCCCATCCGGACATGAGACGAAGTCTTCAATCTTGTATCTTCATAGTCCAACAGTCCGGCCAAAGGATATAGTCCGGCTGTCCGGAGACCCCTAATCCCGGACTTCCTCAGTTAGGTCTACCTTAATACTTTTGTTGTAGTTGCGGATGCTTGCAATAGAGGTTAATCATAAGTGGGATTCTTGTCCAAGTAAGGACAGTACCCAAGCACCAGTCCACCCACATACCAAATTATCAAAGTACCGAACGCGAATCATATGAGTGTGATGAAAACTAGCTTGATGATATTCCCATGTGTCCTCGGGAGCGCTTTTCTCTATATAAGAGTTTGTCCAGGCTTGTCCTTTGCTACAAAAAGGATTGGGCCACCTTGCTACACTTTATTTACTTTTGTTACTTGTTGCTCATTACAAATTATCCTATCACAAAACTATATGTTACCACTTGTTTCGCTACTTGCAGAGAATACCTTGCTGGAAACCGCTTATCATTTCCTTCTGCTCCTCGTTGGGTTCGACACTCTTACTTATCGAAAGGACTACGATAGATCCCCTATACTTGTGGGTCATCAGCCCTCCTACCCTCGTATATAAAGGACTAGGGGGAGGAGGCGGCCGGCCAGGAGGAGGGCGCGCCAGGGAGGAGTCCTACTCCCACCGGGAGTAGGACTCCCTCTTTTCCTAGTTGGAGTAGGAGGAGGAAAGGAAGGGAAGGAGAGATGAGGAAGGAAAGGGGGCGCCCCCCCCCCTCCTTGTCCAATTCGGACTAGAGGGGGAGGGGGCGCGTGGCCTGCCCTAGCCGCCCCTCCTATTCTCCACTAAGGCCCATCTTGGCCCATTAAACTCCCCGGGGGGTTCCGATAACCCCCTCGGTACTCTGGTATATGTCCGGAACTCCCCGAAACCATTCCGGTGTCCGAACATAGTCGTCCAATATATCGATCTTTATGTATCGACCATTTTGAAACTCCTCGTCATGTCCGTGATCACATCCAGGACTCCAAACTACCTTCGATACATCAAAACACAAAAACTCATAATACAATCATCACCGAAACTTTAAGCGTGCAGACCCTACGTGTTCGAGAACTATGTAGACATGACCGAGACATGTCTCCGGTCAATAACCAATAGCAGAACCTGGATGCTCATATTGGTTCCTACATATTCTACGAAGATCTTTATCGGTCAAACCGCATAACAACATATGTTGTTCCCTTTGTCATCGGTATTTTACTTGCCCGAGATTTGATCATCGGTATCTCAATACCTAGTTCAATCTCGTTACCGGCAAGTCTCTTTACTCGTTCTGTAATACATCATCCCGCAACTAACTCATTAGTTACAATGCTTGCAAGGCTTATAGTGATGTGCATTACTGAGTGGGCCCAGAGATACCTCTCCGACAATCGGAGTGACAAATCCTAATCTTGAAATATGCCAACCCAACAAGTACCTTCGTACACACCTGTAGAGCACCTTTATAATCACCCAGTTATGTTGTGACGTTTGGTAGCACACAAAGTGTTCCTCGGTAAGCGGGAGTTGCATAATCTCATAGTCATAGGAACATGTATAAGTCATGAAGAAAGCAATAGCAACATACTAAACGATCAAGTGCTAAGCTAACGGAATGGGTCAAGTCAATCACATCATTCTCCTAATGATGTGATCATGTTAATCAAATGACAACTCATGTATATGGTTAGGAAACATAACCATCTTTGATCAACGAGCTAGTCAAGTAGAGGCATACTAGTGACACTCTGTTTGTCTATGTATTCACACATGTACCATGTTTCCGGTTAATACAATTCTAGCATGAATAATAAACATTTATCATGATATAAGGAAATAAATAATAACTTTATTATCGCCTCTAAGTCATATTTCCTTCACACTCCACCACAAGAAAACCCTCGCCGGCCATCTCGATGCCGCCGACGCCATGGACAACCACCCTACATGGTAGAGGATGGTCGACGAGCTGGCAGGCGACGACGAGGTTGCACGCGCGGAGCTCCAGGGGATAGGGCGGTGGTTCCCCAGCGTCGACATGCTTAGGAACCACGCGTGTGCCCTCATCGACGCGATGACTGACGACGAGAAGAGGCGCGCTCTCGTGGACGGCCCAGGTACCCCTCCGGCCAACATCCTACGCTTCGCAATGGCGGAGATGCGCTCCGTCGATGATCCAAAGCAGCGCGCGCATTGGTGGATGTACAGGTCCGCCACCACACCACAGCCGCAGCCGGATCTGCAGCGTGTGTGGTCGAGGATGTAGCGCGTGCACGATGTGCTTCTGGCCCTGCCTGCGCCGGCGTCCCTCATCCACATCAACGACGATGACGTCTCTCTGTCGTCCGACTCAGAGTACTGCAAGGTGGACTCTGACAATGACGGGCTACAAAGGGGATTCGGACTCCTCTGACTCGTATGCCTTGTTTGATGATGTCGAGGTGTTGGTTATTGTCCTGTCGGACGACGAAGAACAGGAGGAGGAGAACGAGATCTAGATGCTCGCGCCAGTCCAGAATGCCAGGGAGGTCGACAGAGACCTCCCGATTGACGTGGAGGTGCTCCCAGATGTGCCTGACATCGTCAAGCAGGAGGTGGTGGCTGACGCGGAAGAGGAGAAGGTGGCGGCGGCAACACAGCAGCCGGAGAAGACAAAGAAGAGGCCATTTGCAGGGGAGGTGCGCTGCTCGGAGCGCCTGAAGCACATGAAGAACTGAAGATGTTGGACATGCTGAACAAGAAGATGATGCAGTAGTTAGGTATGCTGATGATGTCTACTACACAACCTTCTTCTTGTAGACGTTGTTGGGCCTCAAAGTGCAGAGGTTTGTAGGACAGTAGCAAATTTCCCTCAAGTGGATGACCTAAGGTTTATCAATCCGTAGGAAGCGTAGGATGAAGATGGTCTCTCTCAAGCAACCCTGCAACCAAATAACAAAGAGTCTCTTGTGTCCCCAACACACCCAATACAATGGTAAATTGTATAGGTGCACTAGTTCAGCGAAGAGATGGTGATACAAGTGGTATATGGATAGTAGATAAAGGTTTTTGTAATCTGAAAATATAAAAACAGCAAGGTAACGAATGATAAAAGTGAGCGTAAACGGTATTGCAATGCGTTGAAATAAGGCCTAGGGTTCATACTTTCACTAGTGCAAGTTCCCTCAACAATAATAACATAATTGGATCATATAACTATCCCTCAACATGCAACAAAGAGTCACTCCAAAGTCACTAATAGCGGAGAACAAACGAAGAGATTATGGTAGGGTACGAAACCACCTCAAAGTTATTCTTTCCAATCAATCCGTTGGGCTATTCCTATAAGTGTCACAAACAACCCTAGAGTTCGTACTAGAATAAGACCTTAAGACACAAATCAACCAAAACCCTAATGTCACCTAGATACTCCAATGTCACCTCAAGTATCCGTGGGTATGATTATACGATATGCATCACACAATCTCAGATTCATCTATTCAACCAACACATAGAACCTCAAAGAGTGCCCCAAAGATTCTACTGGAGAGTCAAGACGAAAACGTGTGCCAACCCCTATGCATAGGTTCATGGGCGGAACCCGCAAGTTCATCACCAAAACATACATCAAGTGAATCACGTGGTATCCCATTGTCACCACAGATACGCACGGCAAGACATACATCAAATGTTCTCAAATCTTTAAAGACTCAATCCGATAAGATAACTTCAAAGGGGAAGCTCAATCCATTACAAGAGAGTAGAGGGGGGAAGAAATATCATATGATCCAAATATAATAGCAAAGCTCGCGATACATCAAGATCATATCACCTCAAGAACACGAGAGAGAGAGAGAGAGAGAGAGAGAGATCAAACACATAGCTACTGGTACATACCCTCAGCCCCGAGGGAGAACTACTCCCTCCTTGTCATGGAGAGCACTGGGATGATGAAGATGGCCACCGGAGAAGGATTCCCCCTCCGGCAGGGTGCCGGAACGGGTCTAGGTTGGTTTTCGGTGGCTACGGAGGCTTCTGGCGGCGGAACTCTCGATAGTTTTAGGGTATATGGATATATATATATAGGCGGAAGAAATACATCAGGGGAGCCACGAGGGGCCCACGAGGGTGGAGGGCGCCCCCCTGCCTCGTGGCTTCCTCGTTGATTCCCTGACGTGCACTCCAAGTCTCCTGTATTGCTTTCTTTCCAAAAATAACTTTTCCGAAGGTTTCATTCCGATTGGACTCCGTTTGATATTCCTTTTCTGTGAAACACTGAAACAAGGGAAAAAACAGGAACTGGCACTGGGCTCTGGGTCAATAGGTTAGTCCCAAAAATAATATAAAAGTGGATAATAAAGCCCAATAATGTCCAAAATAGAAGATAATATAGCATGGAGCAATCAAAAATTATAGATACGTTGGAGACGTATCAGCATCCCCAAGCTTAATTCCTGCTCGTCCTCGAGTAGGTAAATGATAAAAACAGAATTTTTGATGCGGAGTGCTACTTGGCATAATTTTAATGTAATTCTTCTTAATTGTGGTATGAATATTCAGATCCAAAAGATTCAAGATAAAAGTTTATATTGACATAAAAATAATAATACTTCAAGCATACTAACTAAGCAATCATGTCTTCTCAAAATAACATGGCCAAAGAAAGTTCATCCCTACAACATCATATAGTTTGGTCATGCTCCATTTTCATCACACAAGAATGCTCTCATCATGCACAACCCCGATGACAAGCCAAGCAATTGTTTCATACTTTAGTAATCTCAAACTTTTTTCAACTTTCACGCAATACATGAGCGTGAGCCATGGATATAGCACTACGGGTGGAATAAAATATAATGAGGGGGTTATGTGGAGAAGACAAAAAGGAGAAAGTCTCACATCAACAAGGCTAATCAATGAGCTATGGAGATGCCCATCGATTGATGTTAATGCAAGGAGTAGGGATTGCTATGCAACGGATGCACTAGAGCTATAAATGTATGAAAGCTCAACAAAAGAAACTAAGTGGGTGTGCATTCAACTTGCTTGCTCACGAAGACCTAGGGCACTTGAGGAGGCCCATTGTTGGAATATACAAGCCAAGTTCTATAATGAAAAATTCCCACTAGTATATGAAAGTGACAAAACAAGAGACTCTCTATCATGAGGATTATGGTGCTACTTTGAAGCACAAGTATGGCAAAGGATAGTAGCATTGTCCCTTCTCTCTTTTTCTCTCATTTTTTTGGGGGCCTTCTCTTTTTTTTTATGGCCTTTCTCTTTTTTTGTCCTTCTCTTCTCTTTTTTATGGCCTTTCTCTTTTTTTATTCCTCACTTGGGACAATGCTCTAGAAAATGATGATCAACACACTTCTATTTATTTACAACTCAATGATTACAACTCGATACTAGAACAAAGTATGACTCTATATGAATGCCTCCGGCGGTGTACCGGGATTGCGATGAATCAAGAGTGACATGTATGAAAAATCATGAACGGTGGCTTTGCCACAAATACGATGTCAACTACATGATCATGTAAAGCAATATGACAATGATGATGCGTGTCATAATAAACGGAACGGTGGAAAGTTGCATGGCAATATATCTCAGAATGGCTATGGAATTGCCATGATAGGTAGGTATGGTGGTTGTTTTGAGGAAGATATAAGGAGGTTTATGTGTGAAATAGCTTATCATATCACGGGGTTTGGATGCACCGGTGAAGTTTGCACCAACTCTCAATGTGAGAAAGGGCAATGCACGGTACCGAAGAGGCTAGCAATGATGGAAGGGTAAGAGTGCGTATAATCCATGGACTCAACATTAGTCATAAGGAACTCACATACTTATTGCAAAAATCTACAAGTCATCAAAAACCAAGTATTATGCGCATCCTCCTAGGGGGATAGATTGGTAGGGAAAGACCATCGCTCATCCCCGACCGCCATTCATAAGGAAGACAATCAAATAACACCTCGTGTTTTAAATTTGTTACATAACGTTTACCATACGTGCATGCTACGGGACCTGCAAACTTCAACACAAGCATTTCTCAAATTCACAACTACTCAACTAGCACGACTTTTAATATCACTACCTCCATGTCTCAAAACAATCATCAAGCATCAAACTTCTCTTAGTATTCAACACACTCATAAGAAAGTTTTTACTAGTCTTGAATACCTAGCATATTAGGATTAAGAACATTACCATGCTGTTTAAGACTCTCAAAATAATATAAGTTAAGCATGATAGTTCATCTATTTCTTCAAAATAAAACCACCACGTGCTCTAAAAAGATATAAGTGAAGCACTAGAGCAAATGACAAACTACTCCGAAAGATATAAGTGAAGATCAATGAGTAGTCGAATAATTATGCAACTATGTGAAGACTCCCTAACATTTAATAATTTCAGATATTGGTATTTTATTCAAACATCAAGCAAAACAAAAGAAAATAAAATGATGCTCCTAAGCAAAACACATATCATGTGGTGAATAAAAATATAGCTCCAAGTAATGTTACCGATGAACGAAGATGAAAGAGGGGATGCCTTTCGGGGCATCCCCAAGCTTAGGCTTTTGGTTGCCCTTGAATATTTCCTTGTGGTGCCTTGGGCATCCCCAAGCTTAGGCTCTTGCAACTCCTTGTTCCATAATCCATCAAATCTTTACCCAAAACTTGAAAACTTCACAACACAAAACTTAAAGTAGAAAACTCGTGAGCTCTGTTAGCGAAAGAAAACAAAACACCACTTCAAGGTACTGTAATGAGATCATTCTCTATTTATATTGGTGTTAAACCTACTGTACTCCAACTTCTCTATGGTTTATAAACTATTTTACTAGCCATAGATTCATCAAAATAAGCAAACAACACATAGAAAAAATCTGTCAAAAACAGAACAGTCTATAGTAATCTGTAACTAGCGCAAGATCTGGAACCCCAAAAATTCTAAAATAAATTGCCGGACATGAGGAATTTATCTATTAATCATCTGCAAAAATAATTAACTAAATAGAACTTTCCAAATAAAAATGGCAGCAATTCTCGTGAGCGCTAAAGTTTCTGTTTTTTACAGCATGATCACAAAGACTTCACCCAAGTCTTCACAAAGGTTATACTTGGCACAAACACTAATTAAAACATAAAACCACATCTAAGCAGAGGCTAGATTAATTAATTATTACTAAACAGGAGCAAAAGGCAAGGAACAAAAATAAAATTGGGTTGCCTCCCAACAAGTGCTATCGTTTAACGCCCCTAGCTAGGCATGATGATTTCAATGATGCTGACATAAAGGATAAGAATTGAAACATAAAGAGAGCATCATGAAGAATATGGCTAGCACATTTAAGTCTAACCCACTTCCTATGCATAGGGATTTTGTGAGCAAACAACTTATGGGAGTAATAATCAACTAGCATAGGAAGGCAAAACAAGCTTAACTTCAAAACTTTAAGCACATAAAGAGGAAACTTGATATTATTGCAATTCCTACAAGCATATGTTCCTCCCTCATAATAATTTTTAGTAGCATCATGAATGAATTCAACAATGTAACCATCACATAAAGCATTCTTTTCATTATCTACAAGCATATAAATTTTATTACTCTCCACATAAGAGAATTTGTTCTCATGAGTAATAGTGGGAGCAAACTCAACATAATAATTACCATGTGAGGCATAATCCAATTGAAAACTAAAATCATGATGACAAGTTTCATGGTTATCATTATTCTTAATATCATAAAAGTCATCACAATAATCATCATAGATAGCAACTTTGTTCTCATAATCAATTGGAACCTTTTCCGAAATAGTGGAATCATTACTAAATAAAGTCATGACCTCTCCAAATCCACTTTCATCAATATAATCATCATAAATAGGAGGCATGCTATCATCATAATAAATTTTCTCATCAAAACTTGGGGGACAAAAAATATCATCTTCATCAAACATAGCTTCCCCAAGCTTGTGGCTTTGCATATCATTAGCATCATGGATATTGAAGGAATTCATACTAACAACATTGCAATCATGGTCATCATTCAAATATTTAGTGCCAAACATTCTAATGCATTCTTCTTCTAGTACTTGAGCACAATTTTCGGAATCCTTATTCTCACGAAAGACATTAAAAAGATGAAGCATATGAGGCATCCTTAATTCCATTTTTTGTAGTTTTATTTTATAAACTAAACTAGTGATAAAACAAGAAACAAAAAGATTTGATTGCAAGATCTAAAGATATACCTTCAAGCGCTAACCTCCCCGGCAACGGTGCCAGAAAAGAGCTTGATGTCTACTACACAACCTTCTTCTTGTAGACGTTGTTGGGCCTCCAAGTGCAGAGGTTTGTAGGACAATAGCAAATTTCCCTCAAGTGCATGACTGCTACCTCTTGTGCTTGCGTTGGTTTTCCCCGAAGAGGAAGGGATGATGCAGCAAAGTAGCGTAAGTATTTCCCTCAGTTTTTGAGAACCAAGGTAACAATCCAGTAGGAGGCCACGCTCAAGTCCCTCGTACCTGCACAAAACGATAGCTACTCGCAACCAATGCGATTAGGGGTTGTCAATCCCTTCACGGTCACTTACGAGAGTGACATCTGATAGATATAATATTTTTGGTATTTTTTGTATAAAGATGCAAAGTAAAAAGTAAAGGCAAAGTAGAAAGCAAAGCAAGATTAAAGTGATGGAGATTGATATGATGAGAATAGACCCGGGGGCCATAGGTTTCACTAGTGGCTTCTCTCAAGAGAATAAGTATTCTACGGTGGGTGAACAAATTACTGTTGAGCAATTGACAGAATTGAGCATAGTTATGAGAATATCTAGGCATGATCATGTATATAGGCATCACGTGCGTGACAAGTAGACCAAAACGATTCTGCATCTACTACTATTACTCCACTCATCGACCGCTATCCAGCATGCATCTAGAGTATTAAGTTAAAAACAGAGTAACGCCTTAAGCAAGATGACATGATGTAGAGAGATAAATTCATGCAATATGAAATAAACCCCATCTTGTTATCCTCGATGGCAACGATACAATACGTGCCTTGCTGCCCCTTCTGTCACTGCGAAAGGACACCGCAAGATCGAACCCAAAGCTAAGCACCTCTCCCATGGCAAGAACTACCAATCTAGTTGGCCAAACCAAACGGATAATTTGAAGAGACTTGCAAAGATAACCAATCATACATAAAAGAATTTAGAGAAGATTCAAATATTATTCATAGATAGACTTGATCATAAACCCACAATTCATCGATCTCAACAAACACATCGCAAAAAGAAGATTACATCGAATAGATCTCCACAAGAGAGGGGGAGAACTTTGTATTGAGATCCAAAAAGAGATAAGAAGCCATCTAGCTACTAACTATGGACCCGAAGGTCTGAGGTAAACTACTCACACTTCATCGGAGAGGCTATGATGATGTAGAAGCCCCCCGTGATGATGGCCCTCTCTGGCGGAGCTACGGAACAGGCCCCAAGATGGGATCTCGTGGATATAGAAAGTTGCGGCGGTGGAATTAGGTTTTTGGCTCCTGTTTTGATCGTTTGGGGGTAGTAGGTATATATAGGAGGAAGGAGTACGTCGGTGGAGCACCGAGAGGCCCACGAGGTAGGGGCGCGTCCCCCCACCCTCGTGACCGCCTCTTTGATTCCTTGGAGTAGGGTCCAAGTCTCCTGGATCACGTTCGGTGAGAAAATCACGTTCCCGAAGGTTTTATTCCGTTTGGACTCCGTTTGATATTCCGTTTCTTCGAAACACTGAAATAGGCAAAAAAACAGCAATTCTGGGCTGGGCCTCCGGTTAATAGGTTAGTCCCAAAAATAATATAAAAGTGGAAAATAAAGCCCAATATAGTCCAAAACAATAGATAATATAGCATGGAGCAATCAAAAATTATAGATACGTTGGAGACGTATCAGGCATCCCCAAGCTTAATTCCTGCTCGTCCTCGAGTAGGTAAATGATAAAAAGAGAATTTTTGATGCGGAGTGCTACTTGGCATAATTTCAATGCAAATCTTCTTAATTGTGATATGAATATTCAGATTCGAAAGATTCAATACAAAAGTTTATAGACATAAAAATAATAATACTTCAAGCATACTGACAAATAAATTATGTCTTCTCCACACAAAGTATTTAAATCATGCACAACCCCGATGACAAGCCAAGCAATTGTTTCATACTCTAGCTTTTTCAAGACTTTTTCAATCTTCACGCAATACATGAGCGTGAGCCATGGATATAGCACTATAGGTGGAATAGAATGGTGGTTGTGGAGAAGACAAAAAGGAGAAGATAGTTTCACATCAACTAGGCGTATCAACGGGCTATGGAGATGCCCATCAATAGATATCAATGTGAGTGAGTAGGGATTGCCATGCAATGGATGCACTAGAGCTATAAGTATATGAAAGCTCAAAAAGAAACTAAGTGGGTGTGCATCCAACTTGCTTGCTCATGAAGACCTAGGGCAATTTGAGGAAGACCATCATTGGAATATACAAGCCAAGTTCTATAATGAAAGATTCCCACTAGTATGTGAAAGTGACAACATAGGAGACTCTCTATCATGAAGATCATGGTGCTACTTTGAAGCACAAGTGTGGTAAAAGGATAGTAACATTGTCCCTTCTCTCTTTTTCTCTCATTTTTTTATTTTTTTTATTTAAGCCTTTTCTCTTTTTTTATGGCCTCTTCTTTTTTGGGCTTCTTTGGCCTCTTTTATTTATTTTTCGTCCGGAGTCTCATCCCAACTTATGGGGGAATCATAGTCTCCATCATTCTTTCCTCACTTGGGACAATGCTCTAAAAATGATGATCATCACACTTTTATTTACTTACAACTCAACAATTACAACTTGATACTTAGAACAAAATATGACTCTATATGAATGCCTCCGGCGGTGTACCGGGATGTGCAATGATGCATGCGTGACATGTATGAAAGAATTATGAACGGTGGCTTTGCCACAAATACGATGTCAACTACATGATCATGCAAAGCAATATGACAATGATGAAGCGTGTCATAATAAACAGAATGGTGGAAAGTTGCATGGCAATATATCTCGGAATGGCTATGGAAATGCCATAATAGGTAGGTATGGTGGGTGTGTGATACCGGTGAAAGGTGCGCGGTATTAGAGAGGCTAGCAGAGGTGAAGGGTGAGAGTGCGTATAATCCATGGACTCAACATTAGTCATAAAGAACTCATATACTTATTGCAAAAATCTAGAAGTTATCAAAGCAAAGTATTACGCGCATGCTCCTAGGGGGATAGATTGGTAGGAAAGACCATCGCTCGTCCCCGACCGCCACTCATAAGGAAGACAATCAATAAATAAATCATGCTCCGACTTCATCACATAACGGTTCACCATACGTGCATGCTACGGGAATCACAAACTTTAACACAAGTATTCTTTAAATTCACAACTACTCAACTAGCATGACTTTAATATTATCACCTCCATATCTCAAAACAATTATCATGCTTCAATCTTTTCTTAGAATTCAACACACTCAAAAGAAAGTTTCACAAATCTTGAATACCAAGCATATTATTATTAAGCAAATTACCATGCTATTAAGAGACTCTCAAAATAATTTAAGTGAAGCATGAGAGATCAATAGTTTCTTTAAAACAAATCCACCACCGTGCTCTAAAAGATCTAAGTGAAGCACATAGAGCAAAATTATAACGCTCAAAAGATATAAGTGAAGCACATAGAGCAAAACTACATAGCTCAAAAGATATAAGTGAAGCACATAGAGCAAAACTACTTAGCTCAAAAAGATATAAGTGAAGCACATAGAGTATTCTATCAAATTTTAATTCATGTATGGCTCTCTCAAAAGGTGTGTACAGCAAAGATGATTGTGGCATACTAAGACACAAAGACAAAAATAATACAAGCCGGTCCAAGAAAAACACATATCATGTTGGTGAATAAAAATATAGCTCCAAGTAAATTACCGATGGAAGTGGACGAAAGAGGGGATGCCTTCCGGGGCATCCCCAAGCTTTGAATTTTTGGTGTCCTTGGATTATCTTGGGGGTTCCATGGGCATCCCCAAGCTTAGGCTCTTGCCACTCCTTGTTCCATAATCCATCACAAGAATTCACCCAAAACTTGAAAACTTCACAACACAAAACTTAAAGTAGAAAACTCGTGAGCTCCGTTAGCGAAAGAAAACAAAATACCACTTCAAGTTACTGTAATGAACTCATTCTTTATTTATATTGGTGTTAAACCTACTGTATTCCAACTTCTCTATGGATTATAAACTATTTTACTAACCATAGATTCATCAAAATAAGCAAACAACACACGAAAAACAGAATCTGTCAAAAACAGAACAGGCTGTAGTAATCTGTAGCTAGCGCAAGATCTGGAACCCCAAAAATTCTAAAATAAATTTATGGACGTGATTAATTTATATATTAATCATCTTAAAAAAGAATTAACTAAATATCACTCTTTAAATAAAAATGACAGCAGTTCTTGTGAGCGCTAAAGTTTCTGTTTTTTACAGAAAGTTCAACAAGACTTTCCCCAAGTCTTCCCAACGGTTCTACTTGGCACAAACACTAATTAAACACAAAAAACACAACCAAAACAGAGGGTAGATAATTTATTTATTAATAAACAGGAGCAAAAAGCAAGGAATAAAAATAAAATTGGGTTGCCTCCCAACAAGCGCTATCGTTTAACGCCCCTAGCTAGGCATAAAAGCAAGGATAGATCTAGGTATTGCCATCTTTGGTAGGCAATCCATAAGTGGCTCTCATGATAGTTTCATATGGCAATTTTATTTTCTTTCTAGGAAAGTGTTCCATGCCCTTTTTTAATGGAAATTGAAATCTAATATTCCCTTCCTTCATATCAATAATCGCACCAGCCATTCTAAGGAAAGGTCTACCAAGAATAATAGGGTAAGAAGGATTGCAATCTATATCAAGAACAATGAAATCTACTGGCACATAATTCCTATTTGCAACAATAAGAACATCATTAATCCTTCCCATAGGTTTCTTAATAGTGGAATCCGCAAGATGCAAGTTTAGAGAGCAATCATCAAAATTACGGAAATCTAGCAAATCACACAAAGTCTTGGGAATAGTAGAGACACTAGCACCCAAATCACACAAAGCATAAAACTCATGATCTTTAATTTTAATTTTAATAGTTGGTTCCCACTCATCATAGAGTTTTCTAGGGATAGAAACTTCCAATTCAAGTTTTTCTTCATAAGATTGCATCAAGGCATCAACGATATGTTTAGTAAACGCTTTATTTTGACTATAAGCGTGAGGAGATTTTAGCACGGATTGCAACAAGGAAATACAATCAATTAAAGAGCAATTTTCATAATTAAATTCCTTGAAATCCAATATAATGGGTTTAGCAATATCTAGGGTTTTAATTTCTTCAATCCCACTTTTATCAAATTTAGCATCAAGATCAAAAGATTCAGAATTATTGGAACGCCTTCTAGGTAAAGGTGGATCATATTCAGTCCCATCTTTATCAAGATTAATATTGCAAAACAAAGATTTAATAGGGGACACATCAATAACTTTTAGCTCTTCATCATTATTTCCATAGGAATTCGGTTTAGCGTCCATCTTATTGACTAAGGTGGCTTGCATATCCGAAATTTCAGCAGTCATCTTTTCTAGACGTGTAATTTGGGATCTTATACCATCAAATTCTTTAGACATATCATCAAGCTCTTTATTCATATAACTCATAAAACTTTTTTGTTCCATAAGCTCGTTTCTAAAGAAATTATTATGCTCAAATTGCAAAACCATAAACTTCCTAATGTTGGTTTCGATCTCCTCTAACCTTTTAAGGTGAAGATCACCAAATCTTGGTTGAGCCATCGCGACAAACAAGCAAACTAGCACACGAGCAAACAAGAGCAAACAGGCAAAAGAGAGGGAGGATAGAGAGAGAGAGAGAGGGCGAATAAAACAGCAAGGGTGAAGTGGGGGAGAGGAAAACGAGAGGCAAATGGCAAATAATGTAATGCGAGAGATAGGGATTGTGATGGGTACTTGGTATGTTGACTTTTTGCGTAGACTCCCCGGCAATGGTGCCAGAAATCCTTCTTGCTACCTCTTGAGCTTGCGTTGGTTTTCCCCAAAGAGGAAGGAATGATGCAGCAAAGTAGCGTAAGTATTTCCCTCAGTTTTTGAGAACCAAGGTATCAATCCAGCAGGAGGCCACGCTCGAGTCCCTCGTACCTGCACAAAATGATAGCTACTCGCAACCAATGTGATTAGGGGTTGTCAATCCCTTCACGGTCACTTACGAGAGTGAGATCTGATAGATATAATATTTTTGGTATTTTTTGTATAAAGATGCAAAGTAAAAAGTAAAGGCAAAGTAGAAAGCAAAGCAAGATTAAAGTGATGGAGATTGATATGATGAGAATAGACCCGGGGGCCATAGGTTTCACTAGTGGCTTCTCTCAAGAGCATAAGTATTCTACGGTGGGTGAACAAATTACTGTTGAGCAATTGACAGAATTGAGCATAGTTATGAGAATATCTAGGCATGATCATGTATATAGGCATCACGTCCGTGACAAGTAGACCGAAACGATTCTGCATCTACTACTATTACTCCACTCATTGACCACTATCCAGCATGCATCTAAAGTATTAAGTTAAAAACAGAGTAGTGCCTTAAGCAAGATGACATGATGTAGAGAGATAAATTCATGCAATATGAAATAAACCCCATCTTGTTATCCTCGATGGCAACGATACAATACGTGCCTTGCTGCCCCTTCTGTCACTGGGAAAGGACACCGCAAGATCGAACCCAAAGCTAAGCACTTCTCCCATGGCAAGAACTACCAATCTAGTTGGCCAAACCAAACGGATAATTTGAAGAGACTTGCAAAGATAACCAATCATACATAAAAGAATTCAGAGAAGATTCAAATATTATTCATAGATAGACTTGATCATAAACCCACAATTCATCGGTCTCAACAAACACACCGCAAAAAGAAGATTACATCGAATAGATCTCCACAAGAGAGGGGAAGAACTTTGTATTGAGATCCAAAAAGAGAGAAGAAGCCATCTAGCTACTAACTATGGACCCGAAGGTCGGAGGTAAACTACTCACACTTCATCGGAGAGGCTATGATGATGTAGAAGCCCTCCGTGATGACGGCCCTCTCCGGCGGAGCTCCGGAACAGGCCCCAAGATGGGATCTCGTGGATACAGAAAGTTGCGGTGGTGAAATTAGGTTTTTGGCTCCTGTTTTGATCGTTTGGGGGTATGTAGGTATATATAGGAGGAGGAGTACGTCGGTGGAGCACCGAGGGGCCCACGAGGCAGGGGCGCGTCCCCTCACCCTCGTGACCACCTCTTTGATTCCTTGGAGTAGGGTCCAAGTCTCCTAGATCACGTTCGGTGAGAAAATCATGTTCCCGAAAGTTTTATTCCGTTTGGACTCCGTTTGATATTCGTTTCTTCGAAACACTGAAATAGGCAAAAAAACAGCAATTCTGGGTTGGGCCTTCGGTTAATAGGTTAGTCCCAAAAATAATATAAAAGTGGAAAATAAAGTCCAATATAGTCCAAAACAGTAGATAATATAGCATTGAGCAATAAAAAATTATAGATACGTTGGAGACGTATCAATGACCTAAGGTTTATCAATCCGTAGGAGGCGTAGGATGAAGATGGTCTCTCTCAAGCAACCCTGCAACCAAATAACAAAGAGTCTCTTGTGTCCCCAACACACCCAATACAATGGTAAATTGTATAGGTGCACTAGTTCGGCGAAGAGATGGTGATACAAGTGGTATATGGATAGTAGATAAAGGTTTTTGTAATCTGAAAATATGAAAACAGCAAGGTAACGAATGATAAAAGTGAGCGTAAACGGTATTGCAATGCGTTGAAATAAGGCCTAGGGTTCATACTTTCACTAGTGCAAGTTCCCTCAACAATAATAACATAATTGGATCATATAACTATCCCTCAACATGCAACAAAGAGTCATTCCAAAGTCACTAATAACGGAGAACAAACGAAGAGATTATGATAGGGTGCAACCGATTAATCATCAACTTAGATAATCTGGATGTAATTGGGACCATGCAGGACGGAGGACAATCAACGGGTGCGGCGGCGGAAATTTTCGATGACTGCTTTCACTATGGATGTGATTTTATCATGACTAAATTCGAACACTGTAATAGAGAGGCAAATAAAGTAGCACATGAACTTGCTAGATTAGCCAGATTTTCTTCAACTTCAGATTGGTTTGAGGAGCCTCTAAATGAAATTGTAATGATCCTCACAAACGATGTACTGATTATTTCTAATGAATAAAGTTTCGTTTTAACTCAAAAAATGATGCACACAGCCATTCTTATTGATTATTAAGCAAAGTCAACTATGACCGAAGCATTACAAGATATGAACATTTACGACTAATTGTCCAGGAATCATTACTTTGGCAGACTGAGCCTCCCGATTTTTTAATTGATGTACTTGCAAACAATGTATCCTTGTTTTCGCTTAAAATATACACCGCATGATGGCATTTCCGTAAAAAAGCCAGATGTAATTGTACATGAGCAAGAATGATTATCCCTAGGAATAACTAGCTTAACCCGTGCGGCGGCACGCCGCGCCCGTCTGTACATCATGATAGAATCATGAACCATTATTATAAGCTAAAGAAAATATATGTGGTGGCTTCACGTGTGTTACATGCTATTACATGAAGAAAAGCACATTGAAGAGCCTTGTGTTGATTATTTGGCTAATTGATTGGTTGTTTATGTTAGTTGATGTGTTCTCCAAGAGTTTTCCAGGTTCGTGTAAGTTTAATTGTATGTTTTTTGTCACATTTTGTTTGGTTTTCATCTTCATATGTAGCTTCATGTGCTCGGATTTAACTCTTTTTTTTTGTTTGATTATTCCGGTTTTGTTAATTTCATGTGAGATAGATGATGTGTGTGTCTTTATAATGAAGATACAATCGGTTATGCATCAATAATACCATGTCTTTTGGGACCTTCAACCACTGAAAAAGTTGGCCTAAAGTATACCTAGGAAAAATTTCTACTTTCCATCCAAAATGGAGAGTAGCATTTTCTTTGTTCTCCAAAGAAAGCACATCCTGATCTCTTCTCTTTTCCACTGATTTTGAAGAGAACCAAAAAAAAATACATGCCTTAATTTGACAGCCAAGAGGTGCATGTTGAATCAAATTTTAGACGAATAATACACAAATATATGAATAGAGACCCTTGGGTATGTGTATAACTATATTGTAATCTGAGCAATGCTACACGCCCAGGCAGATTTTTACTAAATGTACAGGATGCTTAGCTGGGTTCAATTGATTGAAAGAAAAGCGGGTGAGGGGCCCATACCCTTGAAAATCAGGGGGATGGAGATTAGTTAGCGAGAAGAATCCCATAGAAAAACCCGTATAGTCTGTCGTTCTAGAATTTTAGTTGTAATCTAGGTGGACAGACTGAAACTAAAGCTTGAAATTAGGCTTTTGTAGAAATAGTGTAATGGCAAGATTATTTCAGTGAACTACTACCACATGAGTAAAGATATATATGGTTTAAGATTAAGCTCGCTGTGTGTAAGAATTGCATCGTCGGCATATGGATCTCATGGCTGGCACTTCACTACTCATTATACGTGTTAGGAGCGGCCAATGACCAGAGATACGTGTCTCGAACATGCAACGACCATAAGTAACACTACATCTATAGAAATTAAAAAATCAACTTGACATGTCATTGAGTGTGTACGTTTTAAATTACTAACTGAGAGCATTGCGCACGTTTAATAAGTAGACCGAAGAAACAAGAATGAATTAGGCATCTGTAAAGAGAGGGTCAAGAAAGTAGGCAAGAGAACGGAGCAGTAGATCTCCACCCCAGGTGTTGCCGTGGCCGCGGCCCTCGTCCTTGCGCTCCACCTCGAACTGCAAGTCTGCAACCACCAGCCAACTTTCCTCTTGCTATCACCATTTTTTGAAGCTCTACGGCAGGAATGTCCCAGCTCTCCGCTGACGACAATGGATGCCTAGTCGCCTAGATTACTCATCTCGGGGATGTTCCTGGCCATATATATCTCGTCGGGTTCAGCTCCTGGAACACGCTGGCTGCGGATGCGCGTCCTCCTCTCCTCCTGCAGTCGCCACATCCTCTCCAGCAGCTCTTTCATGTAGTCGATCGCGTCCCCAGGATCGACACTCTGTCAATCTAGATGTCTACAAAAACACACATTCAGATTTACTCCCAATATTCTAGCCATTAATTTTCCAAGATCGATTGACGATTGGTCTTTACCTTGATGATCCTGGGCACGACGGAGGTAGCCTGGAGAGACGATTCACGGTTGTTGAGGCGCTTACAACGCCGGCACTCAACCATCAGGTTCTTGGAGGGCATGCCCTCCAGTCCTCCACCCTCTTCTTCCTCGACGCCGGCATACATAGGAGCTGCCGCCATCGTGTAAGGGCAGAACGCGCCACTGTCCGCGCCCGGCAGCCCGGGATCTACCACGCAGGCGTCGAGGCGTCACACGGCGCTGGCGATTTTACTGCTCACCGCTGCCGGGCCGGCCCGTGTAGATAGGACGGCCGAAGTGGGCAAAAAGCGGCAACGATAGCCTCATCCTCGCCACCGAGGAGGGTGAGCATTCCGTTGCGAGAGCCGCCGCTGCCGCTGGAGTCAACGGTGTGGCAACCAGCGGGCCGCACGGCCACCGACCTGGACGGCGTCGCTCAGCACCGACTTCAGCTTTTCCTTTGGACCTCTGCGTTGCCGCAGTAGCTGTCTGTCGCTCTCGCTCCGCCCGCGTGGAACGACCCGGAGGCAGTCGACTGTCCAGACTCCAGGAGATCGCAATGAACCCGCCCGGGGAGTCGGCAGCGCCACGGCCGATGTACCCACTGTGGCAACGGCTGCACATCGTCCTTCGCTGGCAAACAAAAGAGCATGCATAGTCGACGACGGCGAGGACGGACTGTCAAGGCGAACATGTCAGGTGTGAAGGACTGGAGAAAGTAGAAGAGAAGCACATCCGGCGAGAGCTTTGACGCGAACTCGGCGCCGGCCTCTCACCCCGCCGTCCGTGTGCGGTGTGGTTCCCTCACCGGCTCCTTCCGTGCTCTTCTCGTGGTCACCCCAAGGCAAGGAAAAACGAAAGCAGGAAAGCCCGTATTATAGAACTTCCAAATGACCAGAACTAACGATGAAAGCAGTGCCTAGAATCCAAGAACGCCCAGAAGAGCTGCACCTGCTAACACGTCCTGCTACCGCTCCTCCTTCCGCCTCCTCGCCCACATCTTCATCGTGTACGATGGACTGGCGGCGCCCAGGTCGCCGACTACTGCCAGGACACTCGCAAGCTGCAAGTCGTGCGCCGCAGAGGACCGCGTCGGAGCCTCCGACAACCTGCCCGGTCTACCCGGGGTTGCCTCGAGCTGACGACCTCCCAGGCGGACGACGGCCTGCCATCCCCGACCAGACCGGACAGCAACAAGAGTAACCATCCCTAATTCTTATGCAAGACAGAGTGCACGGCCGGCTCGAACCAGGATGGAAAGAAGATGGATGGAAGAGGCTGGTATTTATAGGAAGCAACAAGGAAGCAAAGGACAATTTGAAGGTAGCCACTGCATGGATAGAAGAAGCAACCAGAGAAATAGAGAAAGGCGGCAGCCGACCATAGAGCAGGCCTAGAAAGCACGGCGAAGCGGCAGCCAACCTCACAACAGCACACGTGGCAGAAAGGAAATTCTAGTTCGAAACAACCAGCATTATTAAATATAAGCAGTCAGACCAGGATACATTGCATGTTGCATGCCTGCAGACCAATGAAAACTGCATATCCTGTGCGCACATGCAACCAAAAGCGAACCGGAGGAAGAATCGCGCATGCATGCCCATAGAAACCGCCCATCCTGCACACCCATGCAGCCAATGGCAAACCGATTTAGAAAACCTAGCCGCAATTGCTAACTGCACACAGGTGCATACCCTTCCAGATCCCCCACTAAAGCACGTGGCGTGTCCCCGTTGGCTCGCTTTTTACTGATAGAAAAAAGTCAAAGAAACAGTAAAAAAAATCCTGACCAGATTTAGTATATGTATAATTATCAGTGAACAAGGATTTTCCTCGGGCCAAAATGTATGTTCAGACTGAGCACATCATTGGGGATAGCGTGAGATAGAAGGTCGTTGCACTTGCACAAAGCGCTAAGAATAAGTTGCCATATGATGTCAGCGATAACCTGTGTAATTTCCGGGAATCCATGTAAAACGGACTATTGACAATATTTAGGCAAAGAACCCCGACAGATAGAGACGGATTTAAACGGTTTCTGTGCTTATGACTGACTCACTAGTAAAAACGCATGAATAAATGTCAAGCAAGTGGTCGTGCCGGAGTGGTTATCGGGCATGACTAGAAATCATGTGGGCTTTGCCCGCGCAGGTTCGAATCCTGCCGACCACGCTTCCACTTTTTCATTTTCTGTTTTCCTTTTTTTCACGAAGCCAAAAGCCATAACACCAACCCAAACTAAATTTGCATGTGCTTTTTGTCTTCCTTTTATAGCACAATAGCTGGCCAGCTTCTACAAACCGAAAAAGACTTTCGCCATGTTTTATACTTTCTCCATCCGAAAAAGCTTGTCCCTCAAATAGATTAATGCTAGATACATTCATTTGAGGGACAAGTTTGAGACAAGTTTTTCGGACGAAGGGAATATATAAAAGCAAACCGCCACGAGTTATACAAAGTTCAAACAAAGAATACAAACGCACACCCAAACACACATAAAAGTCCCACGAATAAGGTTTTGTTGAAGGCACTAGCTCAACAAGCCCAAGGTAGACCACAATTTCATATCAATGGGCTTAACCTTTTTTAGGTGAAAATTTTCTGTTTTCCTTTTTTTTCACGAAGCCAAAAGCCATAACACCAACCCAAACTAAATTTGCATGTGCTTTTTGTCTCCTTTTTATAGCACAATAGCTGGCCAGCTTCTACAAACCGAAAAAGACTTTCGCCATGTTTTATACTTTCTCCGTCCGAAAAAGCTTGTCCCTCAAATAGATTAATGCTAGATACATTCATTTGAGGGACAAGTTTGAGACAAGTTTTTCGGACGAAGGGAATATATAAAAGCAAACCGCCACGAGTTATACAAAGTTCAAACAAAGAATACAAACGCACACCCAAACACACATAAAAGTCCCACGAATAAGGTTTTGTTGAAGGCACTAGCTCAAAAAGCCCAAGGTAGACCACAATTTCATATCAATGGGCTTAACCTTTTTTAGGTGAAAATTTTCTGTTTTCCTTTTTTTCACGAAGCCAAAAGCCATAACACCAACCCAAACTAAATTTGCATGTGCTTTTTGTCTTCTTTTTATAGCACAATAGTTGGCCAGCTTCTACAAACCGAAAAAGACTTTCGCCATGTTTTATACTTTCTCCGTCCGAAAAAGCTTGTCCCTCAAATAGATTAATGCTAGATACATTCATTTGAGGGACAAGTTTGAGACAAGTTTTTCGGACGAAGGGAATATATAAAAGCAAACCGCCACGAGTTATACAAAGTTCAAACAAAGAATACAAACCACACCCAAACACACATAAAAGTCCCACGAATAAGGTTTTGTTGAAGGCACTAGCTCAACAAGCCCAAGGTAGACCACAATTTCATATCAATGGGCTTAACCTTTTTTAGGTGAAAATTTTCTGTTTTCCTTTTTTTTCACGAAGCCAAAAGCCATAACACCAACCCAAACTAAATTTGCATGTGCTTTTTGTCTCCTTTTTATAGCACAATAGCTGGCCAGCTTCTACAAACCGAAAAAGACTTTCGCCATGTTTTATACTTTCTCCGTCCGAAAAAGCTTGTCCCTCAAATAGATTAATGCTAGATACATTCATTTGAGGGACAAGTTTGAGACAAGTTTTTCGGACGAAGGGAATATATAAAAGCAAACCGCCACGAGTTATACAAAGTTCAAACAAAGAATACAAACGCACACCCAAACACATATAAAAGTCCCACGAATAAGGTTTTGTTGAAGACACTAGCTCAACAAGCCCAAGGTAGACCACAATTTCATATCAATGGGCTTAACCTTTTTTAGGTGAAAATTTTCTGTTTTCCTTTTTTTTCACGAAGCCAAAAGCCATAACACCAACCCAAACTAAATTTGCATGTGCTTTTTGTCTCCTTTTTATAGCACAATAGCTGGCCAGCTTCTACAAACCGAAAAAGACTTTCGCCATGTTTTATACTTTCTCCGTCCGAAAAAGCTTGTCCCTCAAATAGATTAATGCTAGATACATTCATTTGAGGGACAAGTTTGAGACAAGTTTTTCGGACGAAGGGAATATATAAAAGCAAACCGCCACGAGTTATACAAAGTTCAAACAAAGAATACAAACGCACACCCAAACACACATAAAAGTCCCACGAATAAGGTTTTGTTGAAGGCACTAGCTCAACAAGCCCAAGGTAGACCACAATTTCATATCAATGGGCTTAACCTTTTTTAGGTGAAAATTTTCTGTTTTCCTTTTTTTCACGAAGCCAAAAGCCATAACACCAACCCAAACTAAATGTGCATGTGCTTTTTGTCTCCTTTTTATAGCACAATAGCTGGCCAGCTTCTACAAACCGAAAAAGACTTTCGCCATGTTTTATACTTTCTTCGTCCGAAAAAGCTTGTCCCTCAAATAGATTAATGCTAGATACATTCATTTGAGGGACAAGTTTGAGACAAGTTTTTCGGACGAAGGGAATATATAAAAGCAAACCGCCACGAGTTATACAAAGTTCAAACAGAGAATACAAACGCACACCCAAACACACATAAAAGTCCCACGAATAAGGTTTTGTTGAAGGCACTAGCTCAACAAGCCCAAGGTAGACCACAATTTCATATCAATGGGCTTAACCTTTTTAGGTGAAGGTGAACAAGACCATTATTTATATCTTAATGTAGGGGACATACAAAGATTGTTTGGTGGGATTAACCAGCCAAACATAATGACCAACTTCCATAGTAGTGGCCACTTGAGATAGCCTATGAGCCGGGCGAGAGGTTGTTTTGATCCCGAGCTCATGTAAGCTTGGAAGAACAGTTAAATCACATAAATTAGAAGAAAAAAATCAGAGTTTTTTGTGCCAAACATTGATAAGTGTTTTGACTACTTGTAAAATTTCATCACGGGATGACATACACGGAAAAGGTGGCAAAAAACACAATCAATGCTCTAAAAGGTTAGTTTCAAAAGCATTTTCGAGCATCATTTTTTCCACATCTTCCACGAATGTCATTCATGATGTAGCTTTGCAAGCAATAACAATATTTGTCTATGTTTTGCGCAAAAAAAGATTCAGAACTTCTTGAATATTTCCCTCCTTTTAATTTTACTATTCACCCAAGCTCTCATGAGCTCGGGATCAAAACAACACTTTTGCTATGAGCCTCCTTATTACAAGTGCGTCGTTCATGGCCAATATTAACTACTGTCAGACAGTTAGTTGCCATGCATAGCTTGTCCAGCATAAGATCTTCTCCCATAAGCCTCTAGGGTTGACGTAGTCGTCACCCCTTCGAAAACCACTACTGATGAACCCAAGTAGGCGCCCAGGTCATTTTGGTGTGATGCAGTGGAGGATGGTCGAGACCCGGTGAGGAAGGGGGCCAGATGTAGCTGGGTGGAGTTTCGAAACGAGGTGCACAATGCCACATCGGCAAAAACGCTTGCCAAAACCACTAGAATCAGGGTTATGGGTGATTCACATGGTTTTGGAAAGATGGAGGTTAAATACCATGTTTTAGACCTCAGGGGGTAAAATAGCCGATTTATGTACCCCAGGGGTTATGTGGACTTCTTTCTCGACGCTGACATGCCTCCTGCTCAATGCAGGTGAACGCCATGGAGCTCGCCATGTCCAACATGGACATGCCAAAGAATGTCCTTGCCCAACCTGCATTGCACGGGGTTTCCACTACAATAACGAGGGAAGGAGGGCTGACATGACCTGGGCTCCTGAGAGTGGTGATCGTAGCCGCACAGGAGCGGCACTGAAATTCCCAATTTAGCGCGGCATAAGTGGTATTTCAGATTTTTGGCACCCTTGAAACCAAGAATTGTTGCCACATCGTGGAATCGGTTTGGATGCCGAGTAATTAGATTCTTCTACTTCAAAATTTGTGGAATCTATTGATCACTGTTGAGTGCCTGCCACGCGTATTCTATGCACTGTGGAGTATGAGCAGTAATAGTTGGGGGTGAGCAATATGGTCTAGGAACAAAAAGAAGGAGATCTATGTATTTTCGCTGATGAATTGACATTTTGATCATGGGACGACAATTTGAAGCAATGCCACGGTGCTTTTTTTTCTTGCAACGAATGCCATGGTTCAAACAGTTTGCTACTCGAAGCTGACAAAAATGACTGAGATTGCTCTGAGAAGCAAAAATGGCAAGCAGTGGTCGTGCCGGAGTGGTTATCGGGCATGACTAGAAATCATGTGGGCTTTGCCCGCGCAGGTTCGAATCCTGCCGACCACGCTTCAAACTTTTATGCTTATATCCCCCTTTTTTTCTCTCTCTCTATGCTTTTCTGTTTTGGAAGCATGTCCACATTTTTTTACTAACTGGAGTTGTTGTTTGCCCAAGATCAGTTGTCATGCATATTGTTTACCCCAAAAAGTTGTGCGGAGAATAGCCCCAAAAAACTCAGAAGTTACACACCAGTGACATGAATGACCAGAAACTGATCAGGAACAGGCAAGGAAATGCGTACCTATAATGTCCACATTTTTTTACTAACTGGAGTTGTTGTTTGCCCAAGATCAGTTGTCATGCATATTGTTTACCCCAAAAAGTTGTGCAGAGAATAGCCCCAAAAAACTCAGAAGTTACACACCAGTGACATGAATGACCAGAAACTGATCAGGAACAGGCAAGGAAATGCGTACCTATAATGTCCACATTTTTTTACTAACTGGAGTTGTTGTTTGCCCAAGATCAGTTGTCATGCATATTGTTTACCCCAAAAAGTTGTGCAGAGAATAGCCCCAAAAAACTCAGAAGTTACACACCAGTGACATGAATGACCAGAAACTGATCAGGAACAGGCAAGGAAATGCGTACCTATAATGTCCACATTTTTTTACTAACTGGAGTTGTTGTTTGCCCAAGATCAGTTGTCATGCATATTGTTTACCCCAAAAAGTTGTGCAGAGAATAGCCCCAAAAAACTCAGAAGTTACACACCAGTGACATGAATGACCAGAAACTGATCAGGAACAGGCAAGGAAATGCGTACCTATAACACTTGACAAGAGAAGACCTCAAAAGATTTCACAAAAAATATAAACTGGTCAGGAACAGGCAATGAGAGACTCAGGATGAACAGCAAAAATAAACAAGAATCAACTTCACTGGGACTTCAGCCCGTATGAGTTTTACTGCAAGTGAAGACGATTGTTCACACCACTGCTAGGAGTGACCACAACAGTCTAGTATCCGTAATCGACCAATTCGTTAACATATGACTGAACCACCTTTTATGTTAACATAATGTTACAACTCATGTTTCAGAGGCAGTATTGCACTTTTTTTCCATATCAGCCAAGTTTGAACTGCTACTTTGTTTACCTAGGAAACATTTTTTTTTAGACGTGGGGCAAAAGATTTGCCCCTTTTCATTAATTAAGAGAGAAGAAGTCTGACGAAGTTACAAGTTAAAGCATACAATAATCTTATTTATGGCTTTTCCTCACGAGGCCGAAAGTGGGATTGGTCTCACCGCGCCCTGTATGCGACGGAATGCAGTGCTGATCCTTTCTTTCAGTGCAGCATTTTCACACTCGACATCACCACTCCTCCCGTCCAAATGCGCGACGTCTCCATCCACGGATATAACAAGCTTCCCTTCCTCTGCGACTTTGACATCACCGAAAAGCGACACCATGAGAGCATATACTACCTTCTGCACCACCTTCTCCATTTCTTCTTCTGTCTTTGCTGCTGCTTCGATCGGAACAGCCTTTGGGCCTTCACGGCCTATGTTCAAGATCGTGGCCACCACAGAATCGGACACCATGTCACTTACGGAATCAGAGGACCACTGCAGCGTAACATAGCTTTCTGATTCCAGGCGAATGGTCACCCTCTCGTGAACAATCAAAGTTGGAACATCAGGTTCTTCGGTTGATGATTCCACACTCTCGTATATCTGCTTCAGCCTGTACTTGATCACTTCAAAAGAACCAGAATACGGGACGGAGATCCGCTGAGTAATGTTAGTAGTAGATAACTGTGTGTACACACGGAGATCCTCAGGGGCCCCAAAAAACTCAGAAGTTACACACCAGTGACATGAATGACCAGAAACTGATCAGGAACAGGCAAGGAAATGCGTACCTATAACACTTGACAAGAGAAGACCTCAAAAGATTGCACAAAAAAAATAAACTGGTCAGGAACAGGCAATGAGAGACTCAGGATGAACAGCAAAAATAAACAAGAATCAACTTCACTGGGACTTCAGCCCGTATGAGTTTTACTGCAAGTGAAGACGATTGTTCACACCACTGCTAGGAGTGACCACAACAGTCTAGTATCCGTAATCGACCAATTCGTTAACATATGACTGAACCACCTTTTATGTTAACATAATGTTACAACTCATGTTTCAGAGGCAGTATTGCACTTTTTTTCCATATCAGCCAAGTTTGAACTGCTACTTTGTTTACCTAGGAAACATTTTTTTTTAGACGTGGGGCAAAAGATTTGCCCCTTTTCATTAATTAAGAGAGAAGAAGTCTGACGAAGTTACAAGTTAAAGCATACAATAATCTTATTTATGGCTTTTCCTCACGAGGCCGAAAGTGGGATTGGTCTCACCGCGCCCTGTATGCGACGGAATGCAGTGCTGATCCTTTCTTTCAGTGCAGCATTTTCACACTCGACATCACCACTCCTCCCGTCCAAATGCGCGACGTCTCCATCCACGGATATAACAAGCTTCCCTTCCTCTGCGACTTTGACATCACCGAAAAGCGACACCATGAGAGCATATACTACCTTCTGCACCACCTTCTCCATTTCTTCTTCTGTCTTTGCTGCTGCTTCGATCGGAACAGCCTTTGGGCCTTCACGGCCTATGTTCAAGATCGTGGCCACCACAGAATCGGACACCATGTCACTTACGGAATCAGAGGACCACTGCAGCGTAACATAGCTTTCTGATTCCAGGCGAATGGTCACCCTCTCGTGAACAATCAAAGTTGGAACATCAGGTTCTTCGGTTGATGATTCCACACTCTCGTATATCTGCTTCAGCCTGTACTTGATCACTTCAAAAGAACCAGAATACGGGACGGAGATCCGCTGAGTAATGTTAGTAGTAGATAACTGTGTGTACACACGGAGATCCTCAGGGGCCATAATCTGATACGTGAAGCCCTTCTTCACGAGTAAGCCGCTAACTGATTCTCCCACTTCTGGTACCTTTGCTGCCAATCTGCCAATTGTCTTGGCCATTTTCTCAGAGCTGAAATACATCTCCACTGATTGGCAATTCTTGGGAGACACGATTTTTGTGTTTGTTCCATCAAACTGAGTAATAAGCTTCTGTTTAAGCCTCCCCGTCTCATTTGCTTCTCCGTGCACAAGAATAATGTTGGGTGGGCGAAGCTCGTCCAAGAAGCCGCTCGTCTGTAGGAAATCAGCATGAGCAGAAAAGGAGATGTAGAAGATCTGCATATGAAGGGGAGCAGTGAGCCCATTCGCTAACGTCACTTCTCTCGGCTCGCTGATAATGGCCTTCGCAAGGGAACCTTCTACGGCAAAACCTGGAATAACACATGTGTTCTTCTTATCTGTGCACCACTTGTCAAAGAGCTGCCTGGAGAGGCCACTTTGGAGACTACCTGGACTTGCCATCACCACTGACGGACCCACATCATGGAAGTTGTCTATGCTATTCAAAGGCTCAATATGCTTGAAATGGAAGGGATTGGATTGTGCAAACTGGTTCCTAATCCTTTCATTCATGGAGTTTATGTATGTCTGGTAGACAGCCATGCATTTCTTCGCAAGAGGGGAGGCGTAATAGATTGGAATCTTATGGAGCTCTGGGTGGTTAGACCAATACTCATCCAGGATAAGCAACAGTTCCTGTGCTCTACCAAGAGCGTATGCTGGGATAAGAACACGCCCCCCTTGAGAAACTGTGTTGTGGATGGCATCAGTGAAGCGCTTCTCTCTGATATGACGAGGTTGGTGTTGCTGCACACCATAAGTTGACTCGATAATGCAAATATCAGGGGAGAACTGGGGGACCTCAGCAGCTTTCAGGTGCCGGTCTTCTTCACGGGAGTAGTCACCAGTGTAAAGAATGCGAACACCGGCAATATCCACCATGAACATGGCAGCACCAAGTACATGGCCAGCGGTATAGCACCAGAAGCGTATGCCATTAACTTCCAGTGTCTGGTGGAAGTCTATGACCTGCATCACAATTATATGTTAATACAATCTCCATTCTCCCTGTGGTAAATTAAGACTTGCAATCCTCACAAGCAGAATCAGGCCTTAGCTGCAAGTGAAAGAGTCCTTCTGTTTGGAAGCAATGCCCAGATAAATACAGGGTTCTCAATTTTACCAACAGCCCAGTGGCCTTTAAATGTTTTGACTTTTCAGAATTGTACGGACACATATAAGAATTCCAAAGGCGGGAAGCAGGAGCTAGCGACATGGGGAAAACTGAATCTAAGTTCACTTTAAAATATCAACCAGAACAACTCCAGCTACCAAAAGAACAGAGTTTGACTGAATTTGTAGGAAAAACTATCAAGAACTACGATACCAAATTAATATCATTGGATACACAACAAAAATATATTTTCGTATTATATCTATTTAGTATTGTAGTTGTTGATGATTTTTCGTACAAACATGGTCAAACTATGCACCATTTGAGTTTGACCTCGACAAAATTTATATGACTTCGTTTCAGAGACAGAGGGGAGTAGTATCTTTGTGTGTTCTTCTTTTTTCCCCTAAAATAGTGTGTCGAATTTTCTATCGACCAGGCATTATCGATCATCATCTTATTAGCAACAGGCATCTCAGACCAAACGAAATGGATCAATTCATTCACATTTGTTCCATTTACACATGCCGGAAACAAAGAGATGAGCGAAAACAAGGTAGTACCTCGATCTTGTCCATGGAACGGATGATGTCCTGCTCGTCAAACAGCATGTCCTCCACGGAAACCTTGCTGACCTTGACGTAATCCGAGAGCAGCAGCCTGTAGATGGCCTTGGTGGCGTGGGTCATGAACACGCGGCCCTTGAACGTCGTCTGCAAACAAAAACAGAGCAGAGCAGAGCAAATTCAGGCACCAAACAGCATAACAACATCGACCCCCGCCGAACCGAAGTTAAGAGTTCCAACGTGATTACCTACCTTCTCGAGGAAGTAGGGCAGCGAGGCGGCGTGGTCCAGGTGGAAGCTGCAATTTCAATCCAAGGCCGGAAATCAGGCGGTAGGGAAACGCCAAGATGCGGAGGTGGGGATGGAGGAGGTGCGGCTGCTTACTGGGTGACGAGGAGGACGTCGATGGCGGAGGGGTCGATCTCGTCGAAGTAGGGCAGCGCCGCCATGCCGGAGTAGGCCGGGTGGATGCCGCAGTCGAACTGGGCACCAGCGAAGATCCAGTCAGTGGGATTCCCCGAGAACAAGGAGAGCTAAGCGGCGAGAGGGAGGAGGGGTTTGGATGCGAACCAGGACGGTGCGGCCCTTGAAGGACATGTGGACGCAGGAGCGGCCGACCTCGCCGCCGGCGCCCAGTGGCGTGATCACCATGTGGTCGCCCTCCCGCCCGCCCGACGCCGGCCGCTTCCCCGCCGGCGGCGCCATCGCCACGGATGCCATCTTTTTTTCTCTTTTCCCCGTTGCTTATGACAGAGAGAGAAGAGAGAGAGAGAGTAGAGCTTTCGGTATCAGTGGCTTCCCTATTTCCCGAAGGGATTCGTTTTTCTTGTTTTTTAGTAAGATGTTTCTTTTTTTACCCGCAAATTTTAACATGTTCCCTCTTATATCCTCTTTTTACATGAGAGATAAGAGTAGATAGTAAATTTAAACGGTTGACTTCATTAAGCAGTGGATCCGAGTAACTCTTTCCTTCTTTTACCATTTATGTGAAAAGTGAAGGTAAGAGAAAGCATGTCAAAATTGCTTTTTTTACTACTTTTCAGTAAGTTTTACCTGATTGTCATTTGTAATCCTAAGATTTTGCTGTGTACATCATCTAGCCGCGCCACACATTTGTTGACCGTGTTCCTATCTTCTTGCTCACTTCCTTCGTGACCGCCCCACCGCTATCCGCGCGCATAAAAGGGTTTGCTCCTATCGCCGATCCTTGTGCTCGGCTCCCAATTATGACTGACGTCTACATCGGGCATCTCCAGCCGCGTCTTTAGGAAGGTCTTTTCAGACGTTTTTTTTTACGCCGGCGTCGAAAAATTAGCCCAGTCACGTCTCAAGAACTCGATTTTCGCCGGCTTGAGCCGAAAACAGCGCCGGCGGACCCAGGCCGAACCCGGCGCGCTGGGGGGCGCCCGGGGGCGAACTGTTTTGGCGCGAAACAGCCGCGGGCCCGCCGCGTCAGGGACACGGCTCTCTTCTCGCCCCTTCGTCGTCCTCATCGCCTCGTTTCCCGCGGCGAATCAATGCCAAAACTGCCGCGCTGCCGCGCCGGTCAGCCTGCGCCATTGATGCCTCACGGGCGGCGCAGTGAAGACCGGATGACGCGCGTCCCTCGCCCTCCCTCGCCCGCCACGCGTACTCACGGCGGCTCGCGCACGGGCGGCGCCTCGGCCTATATAAGACGCGCCCCAGCGCACTCGGCGACTCGCACTCTCTCGTCGTCGTCGTTCCTCCCTCTTCTCTCTCTCGCCGTCTCCAGTTCATCATACCCATGACCGAGCGCTTTCCAGGCGACGGCGCGGCGGCGAACGGCTTCGGCCGCCGCCATCTTCACGAGAACGAGGCTCGCCTCCTTTTCGAGGCCGAGTACCCGGTCCCGCCGGACATGCGGGTGCCCGGGGCGTGGAGGATCAGCGCTGGCGGCGTGCCGGTGCCCCCGGTACCCACCGGCACGGCGCGGCGTGCCGAGATCGCACGCATCTGCTCGTCCCTGCCGCGTGCGGCGAGGGAGGGGCCACGGTACGTCCCCGACAGCCCGCTCTGGGAGCCTTATTTCCGCCGCCGTCACGCCGAGCAGCTCGAGGCCACCAATGGCGTCGAGCCCTCCGGCAGGCTCAACGCCGTCGGCCGGCGTCGGTGATGGGGCGTGCCCGGGCGCACGTTGGAGGCCGTCCTCGAGTACATCGAGGGTAGCAACACGCCGCGCCTCGAGTACCCCACTCCTCCGTCCTTCCCACGCAGCTGGGGAAGCTCTTGGACCCCGAGGCGCATGGAGACCGGGGGGTCCTCCTCCTCGTCCGGCGGCTCCCCCTGCCTCCACCTCCGCCCCGTCAAGCCGGAGCCCCAGGGCACGCCTGTCAGCGCGCGCACCCGCAGCTCCGGCGTCCGCATCGGCGACAACGCCTCCCCCACCGGCCGCTTCGTCCTCGTTGAGCCCAAGCCGGAGCCCGGCCTCCCCGCGGAGTACGAGGAGATAGCCCGGCGTGGCTTCTCCGACGAGGACGCCCTGCGGTGGGCGCGGGACGACTACCTCCGCAACGAGATGGTCCGGCAGCGCCGGGCCCTGGAGGAGATCGCCGCCCGCAAGCGTGGGCGCGAGGACAAGCACGACGTCGTGGTCCTCGACAGCGACGACGACGACGACGCCCCCGGACCGTCCAACCCGCCGCGCCAACCGGGGGAGGGATGCAGTAGGGACGGCGGAGGCGTCGGCGGGGGCGACGACGACGGCGGTGACTACACGCGGTTCTACAGTCTCCTCGGCATGTAGAACCGCGTGGGCGGGCGGCGAGGGAGACGGCGGGGTAGCCCGCGGTAGTTTTTCCTTTTTTTATAAAATATGTTTAAATTTAAACAAACTCAAACATGTTTGCATTGTGTTTGCGCCGAATTTAAACATTTTAAAAATCCGTGGAAGGCCGCGACTGGAAGGCATCACGCCCCCAATGTGCGATTTAGCGTCGGTGCGCCCCAGGGGCCAACGGCTGGAGATGCCCTTAGCTCGTCGGCGGCGTGTGCCTCGCCATAAGCCACCGCCAGGTCCACATCCCACCTCCCGGCGTATGGGAGTCCGTGTGAAGGCCACGACCGACGCGTGCCGGCAGAAAACTTTAGCCTTGTTGGCGTGTTGCCCCCATCGCCGTTGTCTGTGTCCTCACCATCCACGTTGCATCGCTATTGCGTCAACGGTAGGAGGGTGAGAGCATGACAGGTACCTCCTTCTAGGTCTCTTGGTTGTGTGTCCTGCCACCAGTCTCTCAGACCCGATCCAGCCTCCTTTGTACCCCATGACACCGACGGCTCCTCCGAACCACAGCTCTGTGCCTCCCTGGTTTGGGTCCAATGACTATCTTTTGTTTCCCCGATCTCAACTTTAGTAACCTTTCTTCATGTGTGCGCCCCCATGTGATTTTTTTTTTGTTTGCTGCTTGATTCCACTGACATGATGACGTTGAAAGTTAATTGACCTGTCAGGCATTACAATTAGTGACAGTATGTCTTTTTTTCTTTGTAATGGTTTGCAGACAAAAAATATGCAACATGCTACACAAAGCAGAACATAGTAATGATAAAAGCCAATTGAGCAGAAGATAAGCAACTCTGGTAAGTAGGCATTCAAAAAGAAAAATGCTTAATCGATCATCTCTTGCTTATTGCAGTAACTAAATTGGTGACGAAGTAGGTATTTAGCAGCTACTCGATGTTATTTACAACTAACATATATGTGTATTGAAAAAGCTAGGGAAAATTCGTTTTGGAAATTCCGAAAAAAGCTAGGGAAAATAAAAAATGATTTTTTTCTGGAATTTGAGTTTCTGGATTTTTTTTGGAAATTCGTTTTTTTATTTTCCGTGTTTTTCGAAAATTGGATTTCTTATTTCTTTTTCTGGATTTTCTTCGATTTTACAGGTTGCTTCCTTGGAATTTTTGCACTTTTTTGCTGATGTGGCATGCTGACTGGACCTGTTGACTGGTCAAAACCGGTCAACCAGGTCAAAACCGGTCAACAGAGAGGGGAAGGTTGAATCTTGACCGGTTTTGAGAGTTGGGGGTTGTAATTTAGATGGTATTAGAGTTCGGGTTTGTAAATTAGACTAGGGCAAAAATTGAGGGTTGAAATATGCACTTCTCTCAAAAATGTATGTCTGGACCACCGAACGGATCGATGTAGACCCGCATTGGATGAGAAAGCACATTCGAACTGCTCGAAAGATCGGGAGATGCCCTTAGTCGCATTCTTCATCAAATTGTTGTCGAAGCTGGCCAGCCACCGTGTGTTGTAAAAAGGGAGGAAAAACACATGTAAATTCTGTTTGTGTTGGTTCTTTTGTTCCCTCCTAAAATATTGAGCAAGTACAGATCTGAGGTCGTAATGGTCGAAGCATGTGGCATTCGGCTTGGCAACATCGATTTTCCCTGCAGTATTTCGAAGGGAAATGTTAAGAAAAAAATAAAACATAAAAAAAGCGTGGTCGGCAGGATTCGAAATAGACTAGGGCAAAAATTAAGGGTTGAAATATGCACTTCTCTCAAAAATGTATGTCTGGACCACCGAACGGATCGATGTAGACCCGCATTGGATGAGAAAGCACATTCGAACTGCTCGAAAGATCGGGAGATGCCCTTAGTCGCATTCTTCATCAAATTGTTGTCGAAGCTGGCCAGCCACCGTGTGTTGTAAAAAGGGAGGAAAAACACATGTAATTTTTGTTTGGGTTGGTTCTTTTGTTCCCTCCTAAAATATTGAGCAAGTACAGATCTGAGGTCGTAATGGTCGAAGCATGTGGCATTCGGCTTGGCAACATCGATTTTCCCTGCAGTATTTCGAAGGGAAATGTTAAGAAAAAAAATAAAACATAAAAAAAGCGTGGTCGGCAGGATTCGAAATAGATTAGGGCAAAAATTGAGGGTTGAAATATGCACTTCTCTCAAAAATGTATGTCTGGACCACCGAACGGATCGATGTAGACCCGCATTGGATGAGAAAGCACATTTGAACTGCTCGAAAGATCGGGAGATGCCCTTAGTCGCATTCTTCATCAAATTGTTGTCGAAGCTGGCCAGCCACCGCGTGTTGTAAAAAGGGAGGAAAAACACATGTAAATTCTGTTTGGGTTGGTTCTTTTGTTCCCTCCTAAAATATTGAGCAAGTACAGATCTGAGGTCGTAATGGTCGAAGCATGTGGCATTCGGTTTGGCAACATTGATTTTCCCTGCAGCATTTCGAAGGGAAATGTTAAGAAAAAAATAAAACATAAAAAAAGCGTGGTCGGCAGGATTCGAAATAGACTAGGGCAAAAATTAAGGGTTGAAATATGCACTTCTCTCAAAAATGTATGTCTGGACCACCGAACGGATCGATGTAGACCTGCATTGGATGAGAAAGCACATTCGAACTGCTCGAAAGATCGGGAGATGCCCTTAGTCGCATTCTTCATCAAATTGTTGTCGAAGCTGGCCAGCCACCGTGTGTTGTAAAAAGGGAGGAAAAACACATGTAAATTCTGTTTGGGTTGGTTCTTTTGTTCCCTCCTAAAATATTGAGCAAGTACAGATCTGAGGTCGTAATGGTCGAAGCATGTGGCATTCGGCTTGGCAACATCGATTTTCCCTGCAGTATTTCGAAGGGAAATGTTAAGAAAAAAATAAAACATAAAAAAAGTGTGGTCGGCAGGATTCGAAATAGATTAGGGCAAAAATTGAGGGTTGAAATATGCACTTCTCTCAAAAATGTATGTCTGGACCACCGAACGGATCGATGTAGACCCGCATTGGATGAGAAAGCACATTCGAACTGCTCGAAAGATCGGGAGATGCCCTTAGTCGCATTCTTCATCAAATTGTTGTCGAAGCTGGCCAGCCACCGTGTGTTGTAAAAAGGGAGGAAAAACACATGTAAATTCTGTTTGTGTTGGTTCTTTTGTTCCCTCCTAAAATATTGAGCAAGTACAGATCTGAGGTCGTAATGATCGAAGCATGTGGCATTCGGCCTGGCAACATCGATTTTCCCTGCAGTATTTCGAAGGGAAATGTTAAGAAAAAAATAAAACATAAAAAAAAGCGTGGTCGGCAGGATTTGTGTTGGTTCTTTTGTTCCCTCCTAAAATATTGAGCAAGTACATATCTAAGGTCGTAATGATCGAAGCATGTGGCATTCGGCTTGGCAACATCGATTTTCCCTGCAGTATTTCGAAGGGAAATGTTAAGGAAAAAATAAAACATAAAAAAAAGCGTATTTCGAAGGGAAATGTTAAGGAAAAAATAAAACATAAAAAAAGCGTGGTCGGCAGGATTCGAACCTGCGCGGGCAAAGCCCACATGATTTCTAGTCATGCCCGATAACCACTCCGGCACGACCACTTGCTTGTCATTTTTGCTTCTCAGAGCTATCTCAGTCGTTTTTAGTCAGCTTGGAGTAGCAAACTGACTTGAACCAATACAATCAAACTTGTGAAAAAACAGGCAGTGTATTCGGTGTCAGAAAAGTAGCAGTTCAGCCATGTTTACCGCGATCAAGCAACCACATGAGGCTGTCCGAGGAAGCCGAGCAGTAGCCGCCAGGGCTCTACGCCGGGAATGCTGTCAGCATCGCGCCGCCCCATGAGTGCGACGAGCGCCCGGAAGAAGGCGTGCTTGCTGCGGTACGCCGCCGCTGTGGATGCCGAGAAAATAAAGTTCAGAAATGAAGCAAATGGAACTTGTGAAATTCAAATATGCTGCCTGCAACTCAAAGTTAAAACTAACTTTGAATTTGTAGGTCAGTAGGGCCGAGTACAGCAGAGCCACTTGTACTGTACTGAGGCGGCAACAACATGAGAACATGTCTAATTTGAACGACAAAATTAAGTTTGTAGTCAAACAGAACTATGAGCTGCTTGCTAAAATCCGTTTGGGCCAGCTAAAATTCATGGGAGTTCACTAATTAGATCAAACGGTTTATAGTTTCCCCAAAATGCACCGCCACATTGCTTCACATTGTTGTCCACCCACGATGAAAAAGTCGATCCATCAGCGAAAATGCATACATCTCCTTTATTTATTTTTGTTCCTAGACCACATTGCTCACCCCCAACTATTACTGCTCATACTCCACAGTGCACAGTCTACGCGTGGCAATCAACTCTGATCAATAAATTCCACAAATCTTGAAGTAGAATAATCTAATTACTCGGCATCCAAATCGATTCCACGATGTGGCAACTATTCTTGTTTTCGAGGGTGCCAAAAAAAATTGAAGAGCCACTTATCCTGCGATAAATTGGGAATCTCAGTGTTGCTCCCATGCGGCTATGATCACCACTCTCAGGCACCCACATCATGTTACGCCTCCATCCCTTGTTATTGTCGTGGAAAGATCGTGCAACACAGGCTATAGCAAGGACATTCTTTGGCACGTCCATCGTTGGACATGGCGAGCTCCATGGCGTTCAGCTGCATTGAGCAGGACGCATGGCGGCATCGAGAAAGAAGTCCACATCACCCCAGGGGTACATAAAATGGCTAATTTATCCCCTGAGGTCTAAAACGCGGTATTTAACTCCCGATCTTTCCAAAACCATGTGAATCGCCTCCTAACCCTGATTATGGTGATTTTGCTCACCTCGTTTGAATCTCCACCCAGCTGCATCCGACCTTCTTCCTCACCCAGTCTTGACCATCCTCCACTGCACCATGCCGAAATGACCAGCGTGCCTACTTGGGTTCATTGGTAGTGGTTTTTGAAGGGGTGACGACTACAACAACCCTAAATGCTTATGCTTACTGGGAATCACTCGCTTTGGGAGAAGATCTTATGCACTGCTATGCATAGCAACTAACTGTCTGAGAGTTGTTAAAGATCTTCAAGCACCAAAATAGTCAGGGGACACTACATGATTATGAAGGATATCTTAGCTCACATGAATAGTATTTTGGTTTGTAATATAGGCCATGAACCACGCACATGTTAAGGAGGCTCATAGCGGAAGTATTCTTCTGATCCCGAGCTCATATGAACAGTAAAAAATCAATGCTTGCAAAGCTTCATCATGAATGACAAATGTTTTCAATGCTTGCAAATCTTCATCATGAATGACATTCGTGGAAGATGTGGTAAAAAAATCAATGGTCAAAAGTTCTTTTGAAAGTAACATTTTAAAGCATCAATTTTTTTTGCCATGTTTTCCGTGAATGTCATCCAGTGATGAAACTTCGCAAGCAGTCAAAACATGATCAATGTTCGGCACAAAACATTTATGTTTTTTTTCATTTTATGTGATTTTACTGTTCTTCCGAGCTTACATGAGCTCGGGATCAAAACAGCCTCGTCCGACTCAAAGGCTAGCTCGAGTGGAGACTACTCTGGAAGTTGGTCATCATGTTTGGCTGGTTAATCCACCAAACAATCTTTCTATGCCCCTACTTTGAGATATAAATAATGGCGTTGTTTACCTTCACCTAAAAAAAGGTTAAACATATTCTTATGAAATTGTGGTCTACCTTCGGCTTGTTGAGCTGGTACCCTCAGCGGAATCTTATTCATGAGACTTTGTGTGCGTTTGCATTCTTTATTTGAACTTTGTATGCTCGTGGCGGTTTGCTTTATATATAAAACGGAGCGAAAGTCTTTTTCAGTTTGTAGAAGTTGGCAAGCCATCGTGCTACAAAACAGAGACGGAAAACACATGCAAATTTAGTTTGGGTTGGTGTTTTGGGCTTTTGGCCTTCGCAAAATAATTAAAAATCAATGGTAAAAAATGCTTTTGAAAGTAATATTTGAAAGCACTGATTTTTTTGCCATGTTTTCCGTGAATGTCATCCGGTGATGAAACTTTGCAAGCAGTCTAAACATTATCAATGTTTAAACATTATCAATATTTGGCACAAAACCTTTATGATTTTTTTCCATTTTATGTGATTTTACTTTTCTTCCGAGCTTACATGAGCTCGGGATCAGAACAGCCTCGTCCGACTCAAAGGCTAGCTCGAGTGGCTACTACTCTGGAAGTTGGTCATCATGTTTGGCTGGTTAATCCACCAAACAATCTTTACATGCCCCTAAATTGAGATATAAACAAGGTGCTGTTTGCCTTTCACCTAAAGAAAATGTTAAGCCCATTCTTATAAATTTGTGGTCGTTTCGTAGAAGTTGGCCAGCTATTGTGTTGTAAAAGGGAGAGGAAAAACACATGCAAATTTAGTTTGGGTTGGTGTTTTCGGCTTTGGCCTTTTCAAGGAAAAAAAATAGGAGAACAAAAAAGTGAAAGCGTGGTCGGCAGGATTCGAACCTTTATGATTTTTTTCCGTTTTATGTGATTTTACTTTTCTTCCGAGCTTACATGAGCTCGGGATCAGAACAGCCTCGTCCGACTCAAAGGCTAGCTCGAGTGGCTACTACTCTGGAAGTTGGTCATCATGTTTGGCTGGTTAATCCACCAAACAATCTTTACATGCCCCTAAATTGAGATATAAACAAGGTGCTGTTTGCCTTTCACCTAAAGAAAATGTTAAGCCCATTAAGCCCATTCTTATAAATTTGTGGTCGTTTCGTAGAAGTTGGCCAACTATTGTGTTGTAAAAGGGAGAGGAAAAACACATGCAAATTTAGTTTGGGTTGGTGTTTTCGGCTTTTGGCCTTTTCAAGGAAAAAAAATAGGAGAACAAAAAAGTGAAAGCGTGGTCGGCAGGATTCGAACCTTTATGATTTTTTTCCGTTTTATGTGATTTTACTTTTCTTCCGAGCTTACATGAGCTCGGGATCAGAACAGCCTCGTCCGACTCAAAGGCTAGCTCGAGTGGCTACTACTCTGGAAGTTGGTCATCATGTTTGGCTGGTTAATCCACCAAACAATCTTTACATGCCCCTAAATTGAGATATAAACAAGGTGCTGTTTGCCTTTCACCTAAAGAAAATGTTAAGCCCATTCTTATAAATTTGTGGTCGTTTCGTAGAAGTTGGCCGGCTATTGTGTTGTAAAAGGGAGAGGAAAAACACATGCAAATTTAGTTTGGGTTGGTGTTTTCGGCTTTTGGCCTTTTCAAGGAAAAAAAATAGGAGAACAAAAAAGTGAAAGCGTGGTCGGCAGGATTCGAACCTTTATGATTTTTTTCCGTTTTATGTGATTTTACTTTTCTTCCGAGCTTACATGAGCTCGGGATCGGAACAGCCTCGTCCGACTCAAAGGCTAGCTCGAGTGGCTACTACTCTGGAAGTTGGTCATCATGTTTGGCTGGTTAATCCACCAAACAATCTTTACATGCCCCTAAATTGAGATATAAACAAGGTGCTGTTTGCCTTTCACCTAAAGAAAATGTTAAGCCCATTCTTATAAATTTGTGGTCGTTTCGTAGAAGTTGACCGGCTATTGTGTTGTAAAAGGGAGAGGAAAAACACATGCAAATTTAGTTTGGGTTGGTGTTTTCGGCTTTTGGCCTTTTCAAGAAAAGAAAATAGGAGAACAAAAAAGTGGAAGCGTGGTCGGCAGGATTCGAACCTGCGCGGGCAAAGCCCACATGATTTCTAGTCATGCCCGATAACCACTCCGGCACGACCACCTTCTGCGATTAGTCTCTGAATTGTGATTAGAGTACTGAGAACTTATTTTTGTCTAAGCCAGCAGGAGAACGCGGGCGATAAAACAAGCAGGCAGCCTTTTCGGTTCGGTGCCAGACAAACAAAGTACGTACAACAAAGCCATTTCCAACGTACAGTATGTGATAAGAAGTAATGCTACATGTACAAACGAGTTATAAGGTTTTACAAAAAGGATTGATTTGATTGATCAACAGGTAGGGAGGCGGCCCACCTCCCCTGAAAATCAGAGGAAGGAGGGCAAGTTTATGATTGGTTAGTAGATAAAAAAAATCCTAATCAACATGTAATTGCGTGTAACTCTTTGTATGTTTATCTTATTCAAAAATGCTACACCTACGTAATGCGTGTTACGTATCTTACGTATGAGCTGATTTGGCAGATTTTTATTGGCCATTAGTCGGGGACGCGGGCCATCCTTGAAATCAGGGGGGAGTTTGATTAGTGGGGAGGGGATTACGTATGTTACGTAGAAGTTGTACGTAGGTGTAGCATTTTTGGATAAGATACCTACAAAAACCCAACATATCGATCGAATGTACACTTCAATTTCAACGCGAGACGCGAATCAACCCGTGATTGAGTTGGTTAGATGGACAGTGGTATCCCTAACCCACCAGAGTTCAAATCCTGGTACTCGCATTATTCCTGAATTTATTTCAGGATTTCCGGCGATGCGCTTTCAGTGTGAGGAGAAGGTGCTCATAGAGGTAGGGTGTGCGTGTGTGCGTTCATAGGGGTGAGTGCATGCGTGTGTATATGAGCGCTTGTGTAATGCAAAAAAAAAAAATTCAACGCGAGACTACATCACTGTTGTGTTCAAACACACATCATTCACCAACCACGAATCAGAACTATACTCCTCTCCAGTAAAAAACCATAGCATCAGCTCCTAATTTGATTTTGCCGCCTATGTTGTTATTGAGGCGAACCTCCTGACGTTTTCTTGGCCGACGAATGGCCGACCATGTATGACCCGAACCCCCACACGGTGATCACCAGCGACAGGATCTTGAAGCCGCTCATGGGGTCGTGGAACCACACCACCGCCGCCACGCTCGTCAGCGGCACCCTCACCGCGTTCAGCACGCCGGCCAGCACCGTCGACCCCAGGTACACCACCCCCGTCGCCCCCAGCACCCCCAACTGGAACGTCGCCGCCGACCACCCCATCACCATCGCGTACCCCGCCTTCCCTCCCCCTGCGGCACTGAACCCCGCGGCCTCCCGCCGCATCGCCGCGAACCCGTCGGTGGCCGCCAGCCCCGCCGACGTGAACGCGAACGCGCTCAGCGACACCGCCGCCTGCTGCTCCAGCACCACGTGGAAGCGGGTCGCGGCGGCACCGTCTCCGCTGCCGTTGCTGAGGTACTTGTCGAAGACGAGCTCCGAGAGCGCGAAGATGAGGCCGTGGAGCGCCGACCCGGCCACGTCCAGCGCGAACCCGAGCGCGTACTGCCGGCCCGTGACCCCCGGGTACCGGTCGGACCCCGAGTCCAGCGCGATGATCACCACGCCGGCGGTGATCACCACGATGGCGTTCAGCGTGGACAGGCCTATCCTGTTCTTCTTCCCCACGATGAGGCGGCCGAACACGGCGGAGAAGGCGAGCGAGGACGCGGCGACGAGGGACGCCGTGGAGGCCGGCAGGTACGCGTAGGCCCAGGCGTACATGAGGTTGTCGGCGGCGCTGAGCAGGCCGAGCAGGGCGTACCAGAAGCAGAGCCAGGGCGACGGCGGCCACGTCGGCGACGCGTCGCTGAAGAGGTAGCAGGGGAGCAGCAGCAGCGCCGGGATGGGCCAGCCGGCGACGGCGGACCACGAGAGGATCCACTTGCTCTGGCCGCCTCCGTTGTAGTAGAGGCGCGAGAGCAGGCTGGCCGCCGGGAACGCCGTGAGCATCGCGCCGCCGCTGAGCGCGAGGAGCGCCCAGAAGGAGGCGGGCTTGCTGCGGTACGCCGCTGCCGAGGAGGCCATGAGCGAAGACGCTTTCTGGCGCAGCGAGACGCTTGGCCCTCCGTTGCTGGTGATCTCCGAGCCCGAGCCCTCCATTGCTGCAACTTATGGCGAATATCACAGTTCAGTTCAATAGAAACAGCACGTTCAGAACTTCAGATTTGGCACCAGAAACTAAAAACTAAATCTAGCAGAGCCATGTACAGTACTGTATCGAGGCGGCAACATATTTTCAGTAACTCGACCAAAAAAACTATTTTCAGTAAGCAAAATAACTGAACTAAGAGGTACTAGCTGTCAGCTAAAATTCATTTGGCTAGCCAAAAATCCATGAAAGTTAATTAGGTAAATCAAGCTCCCCAAAATCCACCATAGCATTGCTTCAGATTACCGTCCAACAATCATTGCTAGTAGTATATATATTGTTTAATCAATAATAAAAAGGAAAGAAAAAAGGTTTATTTGATTCTTGGCTCCCCTCCCCACACTCTGCTCCACTGTAAAGCCACCGCAATCGATTGGCAATCAATCCTGAGCAATAAGTGGTAGGGTAGATTTCACAAATCTGGAACCAAAAGAACCTAACTAATTGCTGGGCGTACGTGCCCAGGGCCAGGAACCTTGGATTGATTCAACCGTTTCGCCCTAGGCAGGGATAGGAACGGATAGGATGGAGCAGAGAAGAGAAGCAACCAACAGAATTCCGGTCCGGTGAGCGGGGGCCGGATGGCGTGGTGGGCATCACCGCTGTCGCCGGATGACGAAGGGAGAAAGAAGTGGGGGAGAAGCGAATCGGACCTGCGAGCGGGAGCCGGATGGCGTGGTGGCGGAGGCCTTCGCCGCCGTCACCGTCCTTCTCCATCGCCGTGTGGTGTGGAGCTAGCTTAGGGGTAGAACTAGCCTGGAACACAGCGACGACTCCCAGCTCATCTAATTTATGTGGGCGAGCCTTGAGATTGATTGATTGATCTATACTACGACGATGGTAGGTCGAGTCGCAGTCGCATCGGAGCGTGCTCAACGTGGTTTCGTTTTTTTGCGGGTGAACGTGGTTTCTTTGGTCTCTCCCTACTCTATTTCAGGAGGATAATGCGCCAGCGTTTTTAACGTGTTTGGGCCTACACAATAAACCAGGACTCTCTCCAAAAAAAATAGAAGACAAACCAGGGCACTTGCGTCTGCGTCCTGGTTACATTGATAGTCCTTTTGTAAGGAATTTTTAGGGTATTATCTCTAGTCGCAGCCGCGGACCTAGAATGATGCCCCAGTTTAAATTACACTAAACATTATCATAATCTCAATAAATAGTCTGAAAATAGCAACAACTTTGATGAGTACTCAGTGTCAAATGTCTAGTAAAATTTATTTTGTAATTTTGAAGGGGGTGCCATGGCATCCACGACACCCCCATTAGATCTGCCCCTGTCTAGTCGGCTCCTTCAAAATCCTGAGAGTAGCAAAATAAGCGGCTAAGCGCACCTAGCCAAACTAAGTCTTTGGACAAGTACAAATTTGAAGGGATTTTTCCAAAAAGGCAGCCCAAGTATCTTGTTTTTACCCCTTCGACGTCACTTATCTATCTATATTTATATCAATATAAAATGACCCAAATGGGTAGATCTAAACCATCTTGACCGTCAAATCATACTATCTAGCGGTTCAAATCGTTCCAATGTTGAGCACCGAACATGTTTAACACTCTAATTACCCATCACTGCTATTGGTTATAAACACGTTTTGACTCAACGCTATCCCTTGGAATCTACCATGTAATTAATATCCTACCATTCCTGCGAAAAAGTAATTGATATCTCACCAAATACCAACGTACAACAGATATATCTTACCTAATATAACGTGCAATTAATATCCTATTTAATATAAACGTGCATTGCACGTACATTATTACTAGTGAGTACAAAATTTCTTCTCCTCCTATCCACATGCCACACCTCCGCCGCTGGCCGCCGCTACCCCGGGTATCTGAAAAATGTAACCCCCAACCCCCCCTCCCCCCTCCCCAAAAAAGCCTCCGACGACCCTCACCGACACTAGAATGACGCTGGCGCGTGTTCTATACGATGGTGGTTGTGCTTGTGCGCCTGTGTGTATGTCGACGGCTATGTGTGAACACCTCCGTGTGTCGCGTTAGATGCAGGACATGTTGTGTGTGTGTGCGCGCGCGTTAGCAGCAAAAGAAAAGCGGAAGGGTGTCGGCTAGATCTGGCATTGGTTGGAACTGTTGGTGCTCAACGAAGCGGAGTTGTGATGCACGGGGTGGCGAAGTTGGGAGGCAGCGAACTGCTGGAGATGAGTGTGGCTGCTGTTGGACCTGCTCGAAGACCTCCATGCTGAGCTCCACCGAGTTGAGCCGCGTGCAAAAAAATTGGGTGGTTTGCACACGTGCAGCTCGACGGCGAGTGGCTTCCCAATCCATCCAGTTCACCGTCTTATATGTGTGTTGTGTGTGGCCGGCATGCTGTTAGGTTGTGTGTGCATTGAGTGTTGCATTGTAAGTGTTTGATTAAATGCATGAATGAAATGTAGGCTATAGGGAGTTAAATTAGAGGGTTTAGTTAGGTCCGGCCACCGTTTAACTTCCGAATTATAAGGAGTTAAGTATGAAGAGTTGATTTTATAAGGAATGGACTAAAGATGCCCTTATGCTGGTTTTCAAAACAGGCTACAAGGACAAGACAACACCGTCTCCCTTTTACCTTCATTCCTTATCACTTATATTCATGACAGGGATGGGCGTGTCTCTGAAGATGGAATAAGGTTCTTCCCGAGTAGTATCGGTCCAAACGGTGCATTTAGTATCATTGGAAGGAGGAGGTGTGTCTCTGACGGATCTCAACGGGATTAGATCGGTGTTTGTTGTCGATAGGTCTGCTTGCGTCAGGTCTTCGTTCATCTGTGTTCGGATGTCTACATGTTAGATTCTTCCGATCTACGCTTCTCTTTATCGACAATGGTTGTTGTGCTGGTGTGTTAGTTTTTCGGGGCCTTAGCATGAAGGCTACTTGACTGTCTACTACAATAAAGTTTGCATCGAAGGAGGGGCGATGATGACGGCACACATTCTGTTCATTTCATTTCTTTGTAGTTATCGCTAGGTAGTCTACGGACATGGATGTAATTTTTCGTTACTTGTATTGCTCTTTATACTGCCATGATGTTTTTTTTGCGGGTGAATACTGCCATGATGTTTGATGCCTTTACGACGAATTTTCATCTGACGATTGTACTATCTATACCAATATAAAAAGACCTAAATGAGCAGATCCAAACCATCTTCACCGTCAAATCATGTTATCTAGCGGTTTAAATCGTTTCAATGTTGAGCACCAAACACGTTTAACGCTCTAATTACCAACCACTGCCATTGGTTATAAACACGTTTTGACTCAACGCTATCCCTTGAAATCTGCCATGTAATTAATATCGTACCATTCCCGTGAAAAATAATTGATATCTTACCAAATATCAACGTGCAACAGATATATCTTACCTAATATAACGTGCAACTAATATCCTACCTAATACTCCATCCGTCTGGAAATACTTGTAATCAAAATGAATAAAAAGGGATGTATGTAGATGTATTTTAGTTCTAAATACATCCATTTTTGCCTATTTTGATGACAAGTATTTTCGGACGAAGGGAATATAAACGTGCATTGCACGTACATTATTACTAGTGTGGGTAAATTACCGTGTACTAGTAAGTGTGCACGTGCAACACACGTCTATTTGAACTAATAAGTGTGCACACGCAATACGCATCTATTTGGATTAACATATTATGCTAAACTTAATACAAGACAATTTATTCATAAATTTGAAATTTCCCAATAAAGTACATGTCGTGGTTCTAACTCTGACAGTGATGTAGGGGGGTATGTATGGAGAGGCTAGATCTCAGCTATTGGGAAGTTGTAAACACACCAAGATGTACGAGTTCAGGCCCTTCGCGGAGGAAGTAACAGCCCTACGTCTCGGTGCCCGGAGGCGGTCGACTGGATTACTGGCGTGTGAATAACAGGGGTGCGAACCCTTCATACTGAGGAGGGGGGTGGCTTATATAGAGTTCGCCGGCCCTCTCCTGCCCTCAGTAATGCAGGGTTTAAGGTACATTTAAGGTTGGGCGTTACTGGTAACGCCCCTAATAGAGTGCTACAATGACCATAAAGACTACTTAATAGCCGACCGTTTGCCTGCGGAGTGACTTCAGATCTCCTGGCGGTCGAGTGGTAGCTTCTTGGTCGAGTGTCTTGAACCCGTCGAGTGAGATACCTTCAAGTCGATTGAAAGGTGACTTCTTCTAGGGATGTCCTTGGGTAGGGCTCTTTGGACGGGTCCGTGCCCCTACCCTAGGTACATAGTTTCATCATTAGCCCCCGAATGGATCGAGGTTAGAGTGGGGAAAGAGTTGGGGATCTTCCCGACTGGTTCTTTGGGCTACACGAGTGCCTCGTTTTGGGCCAATCGTCACGGATGACGTTATCAACCTCTTTCAGTCGCCTTGATCCATTCCAGGCCTATCGTCGAGTGAATTTCTTTACTTGTGACATACTGAGCGCCGGCGCGATCGGGGTCTCCTGTTTTGACAAGTTGTTCTGTGGCCCGCGGATGTCACAGGATTCGGATTTTGGGAAGCGCGCGGGACGGGAGCGGCCGTAGTAATCGGAAGCGATAAAGCGGAAGCTCCCCGATCCCTGCGTCGCCTTTTTTGCCACGTACTGCGCGCGCGTCTGCTGCAGGATTTGACTGGATAGCCTGGGCCTACCAGTCAGCCACTCGGAAGCGGCCCCTTATAAGTTGCCGGCTCGGGGTTTCCAAACAGTGCGCTCCCTTCTGCTTTCTTCTTCCTCTCTCCCTTCGCAAGTCCTTCCGCCACCTCCGTTCTCACCCTAGCGCCGCAAGCCCGTTCGAGATTTCGCCGGCGACGATGGTGAAGGGCAAGACGACTGCTTTGGAGCGCGCGAAGAAGGCGGCGGCGGCGGGGAAAGGGAAGAGGTCTGCTCGGGGCGGATCTTCCTCTAGGACCGCTCTGCCCAAAGGTTGGATCCAGGGCGACTGGATGCCGTCAGTGCTCCGGTAAGAGGATCTCGACGACATGGTCGAGGGGGGAGTCATTCCCCACGAAGCCGCGCGTCTTCCGGGGGGAGAGATCGAACCTCAACCCCGCGACGGTGAGTGCGTGCTCCTAGCCACCCACATCGACCGAGGGTTTTCTCTGCCGCCCCATCCTTTTTTCCGGAGCTTCTTGAACTTCTTCGGAGCGCAGCTCCACCACTTTACTCCCAACTCCATTGTATACCTTGCCGCTTTTATTTCCATGTGTGAGGCTTTCTTGGGTTGCCGCCCCCATTGGGGACTTTTCAAGAACATCTTTACCTGCCGTTCTCAATCGGTCAAGAAGGCCAAGTCGAGTGACGAGAGGACGCAAGTGATCCAGTTGTGCGGGGGCTTGGCGATCCAGATGAGGGGGAAGAGCTGTTTTCCATCCATTACTTTCTCGGAGTCGGTCCGTGGTTGGCAGGCGACCTGGTTCTACTGTCAGGACCAGGCGACCCCAGGACAGTCGACTGGTCTTCCTCCTTTCTCCCTCGACCGAGCTGAAAAACCCGCTTCTCTGAAAGTGACGCCAGAGGAAAGGGCCCAAGTCAAAGTGTTGGCTGGTCGAGTGGTCGAGCTTGTCCGTGAGGGTGTGACTGGGATGGACCTGCTGGAGGTCTTCCTCTAGAGGCGCATCCAACCGCTCCAGGCCCGTGACCACCCGATGTGGTTGTACTCGGGTCTCGATGACACCACTCGGATCCACCCGGAGGAGGTCACCGACGAGATGCTGGAAGGGTGGCTGTCGAGCATCACGGGGAACAAAGACAACCCTGAGGAGCCAGGAGGGTAACTCCACTCGACAACTCGTATGAAGTGGACCAGGTATGTCTTTATGCTCCCGACTGAAATCTTGTTTTCTGCATTGGTCTTCTTTGAGTTGGTCGATTGACTTTCGTCTTGTCTATTGCTTTCCAGGCGACCACCGAGATGTACTCGACGCCCAACGGGGCTCAGGAGCCAACTGAGGAAGGGGAGGCGAGCGGAGGTGAGAGTGGGGACGACCAAGGCGAGTGGGAGTCCGACGGTGAGGGAGAGGGAGACGACAACGTTGACTCCAGCGAAGAGGAGGAGGAGGAGGTCGAACCCCCTCGCCCAGAGGGGCGGTCCAAGCACACACATGACCCAGCGCGGGAACGTGGCAAGGCGACTGCTTCTGTTGGGCAGTTGTCGAAACGCCCTCGGACCTCTTCTCCTACGCCGACTGGGAAGGTTCCCAAGCACCCACGCACGACGCTGTCCAAGCCGCCCAAGGCTCTGCCCAAGATGAAGATAGCTGTCCCTACCATTTCCGGGTAATAATAAAACTTGCTTTCCTTCGTCGACCATGGACAGATCCTTGGTCGATTCATTGAGCCAACTGACTGACTTTCGAGATTTGCAGCGCTGCTACTTCTGAGGTCTCCGCCAAGGACGACGACCAAGAGATGGAGGATGCTGTTACCTCCAACCCTGGTACAATTACTGACGTTCTGCTTTGAGTCGACTAATCATTTATTGCAACTTTGGTCGATTGAATGTTTCTCTTGCAGCCCCTCCTCATGTTATCGACCTTCCGGATGACGACGACAACGAACCGCTGAGAATGAGGAGGAACAAGAGATCGTCGGCTGACAAGACCCCCCAACCTGCTCCGGCATCTGAGGCCATGGCTCGGGATGGTGGTGACACCACTCGGGCTTCTGTGACTTTCGCCATTCCTCTGACGAGCGTGCGGCCTTCGGCGTCGACTGCGGATCCACCTTCGCTTTTTGCTGCGTACCCCATCCCTGAGGACCAAGCGGCTGCTGCAAAGGAGGCTATACGCCAGGCGGGGATCATAATGGAGCAAGTGAAGATGGCTCGGGAGGCCAGCCAAGCAGCCTATGACGCGAGTTCGGCTCTTCAGAGCAACGTCCAGGTCAGTCGACTCAACACTTGGTTTGTCATGATATGCTGTTTGAAGAGTGTCTTTTCCGAAGATCTTTTGTATCTGTATCTGTACACCCACTGGGTGTGTCTGCTAATCCTTGGACGAGTGGGGGCACGCTAAGTGCACCCACTGGGTGTAGTCCCCGAGACTACGGTGGACTGCTGCCAGTCGACTGTAGTCTTTACATTGTGTTGCTGTAGCTGTATTTCTTCACTCGGTTTGGTCGGGCCAGGTCGAGTGGAACTGTATCCGGTCGACTGCGGGCAGTCGACTTTTTCTATCTTTCTCTTTTTTTTGGTCGAACCAGTGGAGGCACGCTGAGTGCATCCACTGGGTGTAGTCCCCGAGACTACTGTCGAATGTTTTTGATTCGGCTGTGGTCTTAGAAACGTCATCATTGTCTCTTAGTTACTCGGAAGCAACTTATCTTGGACGTCTGTCGACTGATTTCTCTTTTTATAGAAATCTTGCGAACTTGTAGCTCGCTATACTGAGTTGGAGAATCAGCAGATCCAGCTCAACCTTAACTTGAAGCTTGCTCAGGAGAATTTGAAGAAGGCGCAAGAAGAAGCAAAAGGTATGGCTGGTGAGGTTCTCCATTCTTAACGGGTGGCTTTTCTTTCTTGTCCATTCTTGATGTTGGTTCCACTCGACGCGCCGCAGATAAACTGGAGGAAGCTCTGAAGAAGAAGGATCAAGACCTTGCAGAGGCACAGAAGGAGGCCTCGAGCAAAACGAAGCTCGCAGAAGATAAGCTGGCTTCGGTCGGAACTCTTGAACAGGAGAACTCCAGACTGAAAACTGCTCTCGAGACAGCTAATCGAGATGCCAGTCGACTGAAGAAAGAAAAGATGGCTCTGCACGACAAGGCGAGTGAGCTGGCGGGGAAGGTAAAAGATCTGGAGGCTTATCTCGGTGGACTCGCCAAGAAGCTGTTCGTCATGCTCGAAGGTAATTATTCCAACCCAGCTGTCTTGTAGTTGCCGAGCCTGCGTACGGCCACTGTCTTATTCTTGAATCGTGTTTGCAGAATTCTGCCAGAGCTTCGAAGAGGAAACCAGTCGAGTGGAGCCAGGCTTGGATCCCGCCAATTCTCTCGTGAAGGACGAGACTGCTATGAACATGCTCCGACTGGAGTCTCGTGTTACCAGCGTTGTTGATTATCTTGCTCGGCTGAAGGTTGCGATGTTGCAGATTGACACATCACTCTGGCCCGGAACGACACTTCAGAACGACCTCGAGTCCCTGATGGTCCGACTGAATGAAGTCCCGGGTCGAGTGGCAGAATGGAAGAAATCTTCTGCTATATGTGGTGCTGATGTCGCTCTGTCTCTGGTCCGCGTCCATTGCAAGGAGGCGCGAGAAGAAAAGCTGGCCGCCATCCAAGTTGCCAATACCAGGAAGCACAACTTCCAGGACTTCATGGAGACTTTTATTGCTGCTGCCACTCGTATTGCAGACGGGATCGACTTGGACGAGTTCGTCGCCCCTTCCAGTCCTCCTCCTGAGGAATGAAAAACTTTTATGCTTCACTTTAAATTTGCCTCGGAATGCCGAGTGGATTTGTAACCGTTAAAATCCGCCGAGCCGAGGGCTTGAGTACTTTGATCTGAGGTCTGGGACCTTTTAGGCTTTATCTGATCTTGATTTCTCGTTTGAATATCTTCATGGTTTGATTCGTCGAGTGGATCTTGATCTTCACTCGGAATAACTAGTATTTGCGGCGCAGCTCCGAAGGGGAAGGTAGCAGTCGACTCGCGGATTGGGTTGTGTCTTGTACTTAGGCGAGCACTGGGCTGCAGCTAAGCCTCCGAGTGGGAGGTTTGCTCTCCACTCGGTAGGATTTTTAAACACTTAGGCGAGCGCTGGGCTGCAACTAAGCCCCCGAGTGGGAGGTTTGCTCTCCACTCGGTAGGATTTTTTCAAACTTAGGCGAGTGTCTGACTGCAGCTAAGTCTCTTAGTGGGAGAACTTAGGTGAGTGCTGGACTGCGGCTAAGCCCCCGAGTGGGAGGTTCGCTCTCCACTCGGTAGGATTTTTTTTCAAACTTAGGCGAGTGCTGACTGCAGCTAAGTCTCTTAGTGGGAGAACTTAGGCGAGTACTGGACTGCAGCTAAGCCTCCGAGTGGGAGGTTTGCTCTCCACTCGGTAGGATTTTTGAACACTTAGGCAAGCACTGGGCTGTGGCTAAGCCCCCGAGTGGGAGGTTTGCTCTCCACTTGGTAGGATTTTTTCAAACTTAGGCGAGCGTCTGACTGCAGCTAAGTCTCTTAGTGGGAGAACTTAGGCGAGTGCTGGACTGCGGCTAAGCCCCCGAGTGGGAGGTTCGCTCTCCACTCGGTAGGATTTTTTTTTCAAACTTAGGCGAGTGCTGACTGCAGCTAAGTCTCTTAGTGGGAGAACTTAGGCGAGTACTGGACTGCAGCTAAGCCTCCGAGTGGGAGGTTTGCTCTCCACTCGGTAGGATTTTTGAACACTTAGGCAAGCACTGGGCTGCAGCTAAGCCCCCGAGTGGGAGGTTTGCTCTCCACTCGGTAGGATTTTTTCAAACTTAGGCGAGCGTCTGACTGTAGCTAAGTCTCTTAGTGGGAGAACTTAGGCGAGTGCTGGACTGCGGCTAAGCCCCCGAGTGGGAGGTTCGCTCTCCACTCGGTAGGATTTTTTTTCAAACTTAGGCGAGTGCTGACTACAGCTAAGTCTCTTAGTGGGAGAACTTAGGCGAGTACTGGACTGCAGCTAAGCCTCCAAGTGGGAGGTTTGCTCTCCACTCGGTAGGATTTTTGAACACTTAGGCAAGCACTGGGCTGCAGCTAAGCCCCCGAGTGGGAGGTTTGCTCTCCACTCGGTAGGATTTTTTCAAACTTAGGCGAGTGCTGACTGCAGCTAAGTCTCTTAGTGGGAGAACTTAGGCGAGTACTGGACTGCAGCTAAGCCTCCGAGTGGGAGGTTTGCTCTCCACTCGGTAGGATTTTTGAACACTTAGGCAAGCACTGGGCTGCAGCTAAGCCCCCGAGTGGGAGGTTTGCTCTCCACTCGGTAGGATTTTTTCAAATTTAGGCGAGCGCTGGGCTGCAGCTAAGCCTCCGAGTGGGAGTCTGGCTCTCCACTCGGTAGGATTTTTCGAACTTAGGCGAAACGGATTCGCAGCTAAGTCACCCACTGGGGGATTTCGTAAGCAAACAGAAGTGACATCAATTATTGGAACACTCTTGTCTTTGATAAAAATAAACTACAGAAATTTTTCTTATTACATCTCGTCCAAGGGAGAACTCAAGTGTAAAAGGGGCGGAGTAGTTCCGCATTCCAAGCTCGTGGCTCGTCGATCTGGCGATCAACATTGTAGAGGTGATACGCTCCATTGTGGAGGACTTTGGTGACGATGAAGGGGCCTTCCCAAGTAGGAGCAAGCTTGTGTGGTTTCTGTTGATCCACTCGGAGGACCAAATCTCCTTCTTGGAAGGCTCGACTCTTCACATTCCGGGCATGGAATCGACGCAAGTCTTGCTGATAAATGGTCGATCTGATCATGGCCATCTCCCTCTCTTCTTCTAGGAGGTCGACTGCATCTTGCCGGGCCTGTTCTGCTTCATCTTCGGTGTAAAGCTCGACTCGGGGCGCGTTGTGAAGAAGATCACTTGGCAGAACTGCTTCGGCTCCATAAACCAGAAAGAATGGAGTTCTTTCAATCGACCGGTTAGGGGTGGTCCTCAATCCCCACAGAACTGACGGAAGCTCGTCGACCCAAGCACCTGCCGCGTGCTTGAGATCACGCATCAGTCGAGGCTTTAGTCCTTTGAGAATCAGACCATTTGCTCTTTCAGCTTGTCCATTCGACTGGGGATGAGCGACCGATGCATAGTCGACTCGAGTGCCTTGAGAGGCGCAAAAAGCTTTGAACTTGTCCGAATCGAAGTTTGACCCATTGTCAGTGATGATGCTATGCGGGACTCCATATCTGAATGTTAGCCCTCTGACGAAACTGATAGCAGTGCAAGCATCGAGATTCTTGATAGACTTAGCTTCAATCCATTTGGTAAACTTGTCGACTGCCACAAGCACATGAGTGAAACCACTTCTGCCTGTTCTCAATGGACCAACCATGTCTAGTCCCCAGACAGCAAAGGTCCAGACGAGTGGAATGGTCTTCAGGGCTGATGCAGGCTTGTGTGACATGTTGGAGTAGAACTGGCACCCTCCACACTTGTCGACTATCTCTTTTGCCATCTCATTTGCTCTAGGCCAGTAAAATCCCGCTCGGTATGCTTTAGCCACAATGGTCTGAGAGGACGCATGGTGACCACAGGTCCCCGAGTGGATATCATCAAGGATTATCCGACCCTCTTCTGGTGTTATGCACTTCTGACCAATTCCAGTCGCGCTTTCTCTATACAACTGCCCCTTTATGACTGTGAAGGCCTTGGATCGGCGGACGATCTGTCGAGCCTCTTCCTCGTCCTCTGGGAGTTCTTTCCTTAGGATATACGCGATGTACGGTATCGTCCAGTCGGGAGTGATTGCCAAGACTTCCATGATTAGGTCGATCACAGCAGGAACTTCGACTTCAGTCAGATCTGTGGCACTTTTCGGCTGCGGGGCTTCTTCTGTAAAAGGATCTTCTTGGACCGACGGCGAGTGAATGTGCTCCAGGAACACGTTGCTGGGAATGGCTTCTCTCTTGGAGCCTATCTTTGCCAAATCGTCAGCTGCCTGATTTTTCAGTCGGGGGATGTGATGAAGCTCCAACCCCTCGAATTTCTTTTCTAGCTTTCTCACTGCATTGCAATAACCAGTCATAGCCGGACTTCTGACGTCCCACTCCTTCATCACCTGATTAACCACCAAATCTGAGTCGCCATAGACCATGAGGCGACGGACGCCGAGTGAAATGGCCATGCGCAACGCGTACAAAAGTGCTTCATATTCTGCTTCATTATTGGAGGAATTGAAGTGAATCTGGAGAACATATCTGAGCTTATCTCCTCGGGGGGAGACTAGAACTACCCCAGCACCGGAACCATTCAGCATCTTAGATCCATCGAAGAATATGGTCCAGTGCTCCGAGTGAACTTGAGTCGGAAGTTGCTGTTCAATCCACTCGGCGATGAAATCTACGATTGCTTGGGACTTGATAGCCTTCTTTGCTTCAAACTTGATATATAAGGGAAGGAGTTCAATCGCCCACTTGGCCACTCGACCAGTTGCATCTCTGTTATGTAGAATCTCTGACAGTGGGGCGTCGCTGACGACTGTAATGGAGTGGTCAAAGAAGTAACGTGCAACCTTCTTCGTGGTCATGTAAATCCCATATACAAGCTTCTGATAGTGAGGGTATCTTTGTTTTGAAGGGGTCAAAACTTCAGACAGATAATAGACTGGGCGCTGAACTCTGAAGGCCTTTCCTTCTTCTTCCCGCTCGACCGTAAGTACTGTACTGACAACTTGTCCTGTGGCTGCAATGTAAAGCAGCAGAGGCTCTTTACTGATTGGGGCAGCAAGCACCGGCTGGGTGGAGAGCAGAGCTTTGAGCTCTGCAAATGCTGCGTCAGCTTCTGGAGTCCACTCGAACTTGTCAGACTTCTTCATCAGTCGGTAAAGAGGCAACGCCTTTTCACCGAGATGAGAAATGAATTGACTTAGAGCGGCCAAGCAGCCTGTAAGCTTTTGGACATCGTGCACGCGTACAGGACGCTTCATCCGGAGTATGGTGCCAACTTTTTCAGGATTGGCATCGATCCCCCGTTCGGAAACGAGAAAACCGAGTAACTTTCCACCTGGAACTCCGAACATGCACTTTGATGGATTGAGCTTGATACCATACCTCCTGAGGTTGGCAAAGGTTTCAGCAAGGTCAGCTCGCAGGTCGGAACCTTTCCGTGACTTGACCACAATATCATCCATGTATGTCTCCACATTCCGACTGATTTGAGTGAGTAGACACTTCTGAATCATTCTCATGAACGTGGCTCCGGCGTTCTTGAGGCCGAACGGCATGGTGACGTAACAGAAGCATCTGAATGGAGTGATGAAAGCTGTTTTGATCTCGTCGGGTCCATACAGACGGATCTGATGGTACCCGGAATAGGCATCTAGAAAATACAATCTCTCGCACCCCGCAGTCGAGTCGACTATTTGGTCGATGCGAGGGAGAGGAAAATGATCTTTCGGGCAGGCCCGATTGATATGTTTGAAATCAATGCACATGCGAAGTGACTTGTCCTTCTTGGGGACCATGACGACATTGGCGAGCCACTCGGAGTGGTAAATCTCTCGGATGAACTCCGCTGCTAAGAGCCGAGCTACCTCCTCGCCAATGGCTTGCTTCTTCTAGATGGCGGACCGTCGAAGATGTTCCTTCACAGGCTTGAATTTTGGGTCGACTCGTAGACGGTGCTCAGCCAGCCCTCTGGGAACTCCAGGCATGTCAGAGGGCTTCCATGCGAAGATGTCCCAGTTCTCACGGAGGAGCTGGACGAGCGCTTCTTCCTATTTGGAGTCGAGCGTCGTTGAGATGTGAGTCGGGGCAGCATCGGGGTCGGTCGGGTGAATGTGGACTGGCTTTGTTTCACCGGACGACTGAAAAGCTGATTCTGAAGCAGGCTTCTTGGCTCGTAGCAATTCACTCGGATCGGCAGTCTTTTGGTACTCTTGTAGCTCGACCACTGCCATCTGAGCATCAGCGATCTTTGAGCCTTTCTGAAAACACTCTTCTGCTTTATTTCGGTTGCCTGTAACAGTGATTACACCTTTAGGGCCAGGCATCTTCAGTTTGAGGTACACGTAACATGGTCGAGCCATGAAGTGTGCGTAAGCTGGCCTGCCCAAAATGGCATGATAAGCACTTTGGAAGTCCACAACCTCGAATGTCAACTTTTCCTTGCGGTAATTCTTTGAATCGCCGAAAACCACATCAAGAGCAATCTGGCCGAGTGATTCGGCTTCCTTGCCAGGAATGACTCCGTGGAAGCTCATGTTACTGGTACTTAGTCTGGACATCGGAATGCCCATTCCTTTCAAAGTTTCGGCGTACAGTATGTTCAGGCCACTGCCACCATCCATCAGGACTTTGGTCAGTCGAGTGCCTTCGACAATTGGATCGACCACCAAAGCTTGCCTCCCAGGGGTGGCAATGTGTGTAGGGTGATCAGACTGGTCGAACGTGATGGCAGTCTGAGACCACTTCAGATAACTGGGTGTTGCCGGAGCAACCATATTCACCTCACGGTTAATGACTTTCAGTCGACTTTTGCTTTCGACATCAGCAAAAATCATCAGGGTGGAATTGACTTGGGGGTATCCATCGTCACTGTCTTCCTTGTCCTCGACTCTGTCCGACTCTTTTTCCTTATCCTTGGACTGTTTGCCTTGAAACTGCTGGATTAGGAGCCGGCACTATCGAGTGGTATGCTTTGGGTAAATGAAATTACCCTCTTCATCTTTCTTGGTGTGGATGTGACATGGCAGATCCAAAACATCATTTCCATCTTGATCCTTGACTTTCTTAGGCTTCCAGGGGCCTTTGGGTTTTCCCTTGAAATTTCCCTGGGTTGCGGCCAGGGCCTCCCCAGGGGCGGCTGGCTCGGCCTTCCGCTTCTGCTTCCGACTGGAATTGCCTCCGGTTTCCTGGGCGACTGCTTTCTGCTTGCCACTCCGGAGTCGATCTTCATCTTCTCCGTTAGCGTATTTGGTGGCAATTTCCATCATCCGATTCAGGGACATTTCTCCGGTCCGACCGAACTTCAGGTTCAACTCTCTGTTTTTGACGCCTTCTTTAAAGGCACAAACTGCTTGGTGATCCGGTACGTTCTCAACTGTGTGATGCAAAGTGATCCACCTCTGGATGTAATCCCTCAGAGTTTCACTCGGCTTCTGCACGCAAGACCGCAATTCTGTAAGGCCTGCGGGTCGCTTGCATGTTCCCTCAAAGGTTGTGACAAACACTCGAGAGAGATCCTCCCAAGTGTAGATGCTGCTGGGCGCTAACTGATTCAGCCACGCTCTGGCCGAGCCCTCTAACAGGAGAGGCAAATGCTTCATAGCCACCTCATCATTGCCATCGCCAATCTGTACAGCCACTCGGTAATCTTCGAGCCAAGTGTCAGGCTTAGACTCACCGGTGAACTTGCTGACTCCAGTCGCCAACCGAAAGTTGGGAGGAATCACCGCGGCCCTGATGGCTCGACTGAAACACTCTGGCCCTGAAACACGTATTCTGCTGCTGGCGGGCGCATCTCTGTTCTGGCCTTCCCGATGAGCCCTGTTTCTGTCAACCAAGCCTTGAACGAGGACAGATCTCGCGTCAAAGCCTGGGTCCCTGGGGTCGATGGGAATCCTCTGCCCAACGCTATGAGGGCGCCTATCATCTTGATGTCGAGGCGCATATGACCCACTCCTCGGGGGAGGGGTTGGCACTCGACGTCGATCATCACGATCGGATCGGTGATCATACTGCTCATTCCTTCTGTACTGATCATGCCGGTCGCCACGTCCCTCACGCCTCGGGGGCTACCGCGGGCTGTGAGCCGACTGGACTGTATCTGTTGCCACGGATCGACTGTGGATCCTATTCCGCGATTGAGAAACAGAGGAATTCTGGTTTCCCGCCACCCGGAGCAACGCTCTGATCTGTAACAAGCCCCTGCCATCCTCCGACTGGGAGGGCTGAATCGATTCTGCTATACGGGCCGCGGCGGCCAAATTCTGAACTGGGGTTCGGTATACCTGCATCGGCGGGAAGAGCTGGCGTCGACTAGACTCGGGAGCCCGCTGACGCACTTGCTCGTCGAGTGCTCGCTGGAGATTCTCCAGTCGAGTGCGCTCGGCCAAATTAGCTAAGCGTGCGTCCTCTAAGGCTCGGGCCTCGGGGGACTCTCCGACGATAGGAGTGCGGAGTGCGTCCGTGTTCCGGCGGCGAAGCTCCTCTCGCTGTAATGACGTGAGAGGTTCGGGGAGATACTCATCGTGGGGACGCGACGGGTCGCCCCCACCCGCACCTCCATCAGCGCGAGGGAAAGCGGGAGGACTGTGCGTTCCATCGACCGCCAGGATCTCAGCCGCTGGGTCGCTGCTGTCGCACTCGGATGCGGTCTCCGCAGAGCCAGTCGAACAGGCCGCAGAGGGATTCGTCGGGCTCGATTGCCGCGACTTGCGGGGCGGCCGACTGGCGAGCCACGGCGTGCCTCACCCACCTCTGAAGTCTCGACCGACCGGAGCGCTTGCGCCGGTGGGAGACAGAGCGGGGAGACGATACGGGGGCCGACCGATACTGGGTCGACGGCTGCCGCAGGAGGACGCCACGAACGCATGCGCGAAAATGTGTCGCACCGCGGACGGGGAGCGCGTCGATGTCGAGTGGCGCCTCCTGAAGCCAGGCGGAGTTGTCGGCGATGAACGTGAGCGCGCCAAGGCGGATCTCGCGGCCCTCCATCAAAACTCCGCACGAAACCATGATCAAAGGGATCGGAAAAATCGCAACTTCTCCAATCAGGCGCTAAGATTCCTGCCCCACGGTGGGCGCTAACTGTCGTGGTTCTAACTCTGACAGTGATGTAGGGGGGTATGTATGGAGAGGCTAGATCTCAGCTATTGGGAAGTTGTAAACACACCAAGATGTACGAGTTCAGGCCCTTCGCGGAGGAAGTAACAGCCCTACGTCTCGGTGCCCGGAGGCGGTCGACTGGATTACTGGCGTGTGAATAACAGGGGTGCGAACCCTTCATACTGAGGAGGGGGGTGGCTTATATAGAGTTCGCCGCCCTCTCATGCCCTCAGTAATGCAGGGTTTAAGGTACATTTAAGGTTGGGCGTTACTGATAACGCCCCTAATAGAGTGCTACAATGACCATAAAGACTATTTAATAGCCGACCGTTTGCCTGCGGAGTGACTTCAGATCTCCTGGCGGTCGAGTGGTAGCTTCTTGGTCGAGTGTCTTGAACCCGTCGAGTGAGATACCTTCAAGTCGATTGAAAGGTGACTTCTTCTAGGGATGTCCTTGGGTAGGGCTCTTTGGACGGGTCCGTGCCCCTACCCTGGGTACATAGTTTCATCAGTACACGATCTCTTATTTCCAACTCGTATAAATAATTTGAAATATCGTTTCTCCTTAATCAACATCTCTCCTGTATTAAAAGACCACCCACTTTTCTTAATGTATAAAATTCAAAATTATTTAGAAGATTCATCATGATTTTTCATATGCACACATTTATGCAAGTATAGTCACACATGAAAATGTCACTTAGGACAAGCTAAGGAACCGTTTCAGTGTCAACAAATTCCAGTCAAGAATTACACAAGATCGTCATGAACATATACAGAGAAGTGACCTCTCTTTCTCCGAGATTGATCGAACAACAAGTTTTTGTATATATCTATCCGACACTACTACATATATACAATATAACATCTCTTATAGTCCCTAACATCTAAAATCAATTTCAACTTCCACATGGCATTCTCCGTCTTTATGTATGACATGGTCAAGAAAGAATCCCGCCAATTCCTCTTGAATTGCTCGTATGCGATCATATGGTATGAGTTCATTCCGCATCTGTCACATCTAATTTAAAGAAGAGGGCCAATACATACATATGAAAGAAACTCAACACAATTGATGGTAATAAAATAAAATTGTGAATATTATTTATGTACTAAATGACATGAGAATTACCATGACCACAAAATATCCTACATTCATCATCATCATAATCAACATGCAGTTTTTGCTTCTCTTGTATGTAGTCCAAGTTTTCTATCAGGAAAACATGTTAACTCAACTGTAGATAAGGACGGTATGAAAATACTCATGTAAAATTACAATTGCCATGTATCTGCTGGACAAACAAATACACTTATGCAAACTTCAGGCTTTTTTAGTAAAACTTATGCGAACTTTAGTTTTTTTCATTAAAACTTATGCAAACTTCTGAGTTTTTTTCAGTGAAACGTAATTTCATGACTGCAAGTAAGGTCTTGGTTCAGCGAATTTGTCTGTGAGTTCACTATGTAGTCGTGAGTTGGCCATGTAATAACCGGTAGTCAGTACTTAAAAAACAGGGATGTCTGTTACAGGTACGCGAAAATCAGTGAAAAAATAAAGAAAGAAAGAAGGCCAACGTCTCTGTGTGTGCTCCAGCGCTCCTCTGTTTCTCATTGCCTCATCTCTAGTTTCTGTACTTCTAGATGTGTCACCATCGGCGAGGTAGCGATGACAGTAAAAAAACAACACTCGATACTTACCTAATTAATGCGTGCGTGTGGTGCGTTTACGTGAAGGCGAGCGTCTCCGTCGTTCAGGCCTGCGAGCGGCCGCGGCGATCGTGTCCTCTCACCAGCTGGGCGGCATTGTCGACATAGGTGAGTCAGTCGTCCAGCTTTGAGGCGGTGGCCTCCACGCACCGGGATTAGCTTTGGACGACGTCGTCCACGCGAGAGTACCGGACAAGCGTGTCCAATGGATCAGCATGCGTCAGAGCTGAGGGAGTCGGCGGTGGCTTCAGGCGAGTGAGATGGGGCCATGATTAGCTTCACCTGTTGCACAGTGGCCGAGACCTGCACCGCCCTGGGGACGATGATGGTTGGCGACCAGGCGAATCTGCATGCATGGCTGTGGGGGCAGATTTTTTTTTGGCCCGCTTATACTGGTCCAAGATACTCAGCGTTGCCCCCACTTGAAGGACCTCAGCAGTTGGTGGTTGTCAGCGTGGGTGTTGTGGATGGAGCTGAAGTCGACGCGGATGCCGGTGGTTCCCGGAGAGCATGCCCAGGATGTGGACGAAGTCGTTGCAGTCAGTAGAAGTGTGTTCAGAGGAAGCCGCAGCTCCTCCTCGCGTGTCTCCCATTGTGGCTCGCTTGGGTAGTGGGCTGGTGACGGCTGGCGACTCGCGATCACGATTCCCTGATAGGAGACATAGGATGCGCTCGCGATTAGTTTCCTAATAATTAGATGCGTTCGTGGTTAGTTATCTAATATGATGCAGCCATGATTAATTTCCCAATAATTAGATGCGTCCGTGATTAATTTCTTAATATGATGACTCGTAATTATTTTTCTAATAATAGGATGCGCGTGATTTTTTTTCCTAATAAAAAGATGGGTTTGTAATTAGTTTCTTAATAGGATGTGTCCGTGATTATAGTTTCCTAATTGACCAGGATTAGATTTTTATATTTTCCTCCGCGGTGAAGTACGGTCAGTCAATGTAAATTGCTAAGTGCACAAAAAGAACAGATTCGGTTAAGGCTAGCCGTTAGATTGAGTTTAGTGGGACTAATCATACGGTGGTAATATATCCGTATATATTTTGTGGGATGCACTTAAAAAAGATAATGTTTGCTCTTTTATAAATAGTATAGATATAGATTAAATTGCTACGTCAGGCCAGGGATGAGGGAGGTGGAAATCGTACACAAAACAGGACTCTGCCGCCGTGCCGCGTGCGACGTACGCCTTGCACATGTTCGATGGAATGCATGCCCATGCACATGCAACGGTGTCGTCGGCGCATGCATGGAGAAGCACAGGGCCCATTGCCAGCGACGTAGGCCCATATAACCCAACAAGCAGCTGCAAAACAGATAAATGGGCCGCACAGTGTCCCTCGTCTGATTTTTCTAGTGCGTGCGATGCAACCCTAGCCGCCGTGTCGCGGATCTCTTTTTCTCAGGGAGAAACATCGATCGACCCAAGTACTGGAAGCGATCGATATCCAAACATGTCGCCCGAGCCGCCAAGATGGCCGCCGATCTCCCGCCGGAGCTCCTGGCCGTCGTCTCCTGCCGCCTGCACGACGCGGCCGACTTCGTCCGCTTCCATGCCGCCTGCACGCGGTGGCGGGACTCGCTGAGCCATACGACGGCGCTCCGCCCGACCTTCTTTCCCTGGCTCATCGCCCCGCCGTCCGGCTATGGCTCTTCCGTCGTCAAGCTCCGCTCCGTCTTCTCCAAGACAAGCTACCTCGCGGCGGCGCCCGAGACGTTCTCCAGTCGCAGGTGGCTCGGCGGCCTGGTTCTTCGCCGATGGCTCCGCGCTTACGCTCATCAACCCTCTCACAGGAGATGTTGCCACGTCCCTGCCGTCCTTCCCGGAGGACGACTGCAAGAGCACACGGAGGATGGAGATCTCCCGCGGCATCATCTATGCCGACGGCACGGTCTTCCTCTACAACTTCTCCTACTCCGACTACGACGGCGAGCTCGATGAGGACGACGACAAGTTAGATGAGCAAATCTACTTATGCTTCAATACGGCCATCCTTGGTCCCGGACATACCATGTGGAAGTTTTCCCAGAGAGAGTTGGACGTGTACACGAAGTGGGAGGCGATGAAGGGGCAGTATGAAATCGAGAAGAATCGTTTCCCGGCCGCATACCATGTCGACGACAGGATGAAACTGGTGTGCGTGGACGGAGAAGGTTACGATTTAAATGACACCTGGACGTGGCCCATCGTGCCCGAGCTGACAGGCGACGAAATCATGGACGAGGAAGAGGAGATCCTCATCAGTGGCATCCAAGAGGAAGAGATCGACACCACCGGCTTGTACCTTGAGTCTTGCCATATCCTTGAGTCCCGCGGCGAGCTGCTGCAGGTGTCCGTCCTGGTCGAACAAGACAGGAGCTTCATATATGAGGACGCAGCGGCCCAGGCGAGCGCGTTGGTTGTGTGGGCGCACGCGTTGGAGGAAGAGGCCGATGCAGACGGTGGACGGACGGTGATGCGGTGGGCGAGGAGGAATGATCGGAGCTTCGCCAACCGGGTCATGTTCTTGGGGTTCCCGACCAGCTTTGCCGTGGAAGCCACGAGGTTCCGCGGCGCCGGGGAGGGCGACGTGAGCGGCGGGTGCGTCTACTTGCTCCACCACAGAAGGTTGGACTTACATGGCTGGCCATCGTGTGGCGTGTTCAGGTACAATCTTCTCGACTACATGGCTACGTTCATTGAGCACCTGTCTCCGGAGTGGAGCGGCGAGAAGAAAACCGATGCTTGCCTGTGTGGTTCATACCCCAGCCTTCCATTGCTCCGATCCAGGTGCTTATCGAACTCATGTTGTATGTATCACTGCTCGGTTCATAAATATAATATGTTTTGGATATTTTAGTATGGATCACATATAGATTGCTAAAACATGTCAATATACATCTGCTTCACAAAAAAATTAGAACATCTTATTTGGGAGTGGAGGGAGTACGTGATAGTAAAATCCATGTAGAAAATAATCACTATAAATAATTCTAGTTTGTTACACATTAGAGTAGGACTTTATAATAGGGCGACAACTTGCAAAACAAGACAAGAGCCCACCTCGCACCATATTTACACTATTCAAGAGTACTAATTTCATTGCACACTTTGCACCAGGTTTAAGACAATTTAGATATATCCATGGCATCATCAACTTGCATGAAAATCGACTGTACGCGTGATAATTTCTTTTGAATAACTACTTGTTTTCACAGGTAACTAGAGAAAGGCTAGAGGCTCCAAGGGCAGACTATCCAAACATGAGAATTAGCACTTTCCGCATGGAAAACGACCAAAACAACCCATGGTTCTGTTCAGTTTCCTCGTGCAAAACCTACCTCCAGGTGTGGATAGCTCTCGGCTGTGCTCCTTCTTCGGTAAGCACGGCCAAGATGATCTCAGCAGTCATGGCATGTGTTATCGTGTTCATGGAGATGCTGGATAGACTAGATGACGCCGAGGCCACCCTCGATGGGCTAGTCTTGGATGGCTGCACCCTGACGTTGAAGTGCTGACAGCAAATTAGGGCGCCATTTGCAATTGTTTAAATAACCACCTACAAATTAAGAGCAAGTACACTTGTTAAAAAGGCATCATCATTCTCTTAAACCTCCACATCGTCTTGAGATACCAATTAATACGTTCAACAATACATTATATCTTTAAATGTTATCTCCAGTTCAGGTTTCTTCATCAGCCACAAACTTGATCTGCCTCGCCCAGGTTCTTTTCTGTTTCCGTGAGCGAGGAGAAGAAACATGAACTGGGGCGCTCTAGCTATTTGCTAGCATTTTGTCCACTCTCTTTTGGTGATAGGAATTAATGTCTGCATGTAAACATCTATACAATTTGATATGCTGAGGGTTTCACTGTGGCAAAACCGTTATGTATGAATGTGTGTTCTGCTATGCCCGGAGGTGCTGAGTAGATAATATGCACTTCAGTTATATTGTTGAGGATCTTTTAGAAATTTTGATAATTCGTTTGGATGGACTGTACAGTAGTTTGTTGTGCTTCGTTCCGCTGGGCCAACTACTGTATGGTGTGAGGAACAGTATCGGGACGGCAGGCAGTACTGGGAGTAGCACCGTGCCAGTGTGCCACAGCTTGATTTTCGTCGTCCATCGTCTTTTCAAATCCTGCCAAAGGCCTTCGTCTATGTTCGTTGGGGCTCGCGGGTTACTGCTCTATGTAGGTTCCTGCCACAGTGGTGTGTTCATGGATGTAGGATGTTCTAGCTACAATCATAACGCTAGTTCTTTTGTAATAAATTACTGGTGATTGCTGGTTTTAAGAACAGGCTATGACAAGGCAACACACTTTTCCTTCATAATTTTTTATCTCTATCATTATAAGATATCCTTCAGAAAATTATTCTTAGGGTGTTGGACAACGAGCTCTTGCCTCACACTTCGTCTCGGAACTTTTGTTTACCAATAATTTGGCTTAAACTGAACATTTCGCCTACACAAAATAAATTTGTGTGCCAACAATTTGGCACAGGACAAATTCATGGGTTACATGTCTGGAGGGTGTAGCCATAACGAATCATAGTCCCGACCCATAATGCAGTATCTTGTCCTCTCTATACCATCACCTATACTTTGATCTTCTTTGCAATACATATGGTAACCATGCTCCAATGTCACCGAGTACAATTCGTCACCAGGCAACCGGTCTTCTTTAGAGCGGCAATCTTCAGAGTAATAGATATGGTTTCTCATCAGACCACGTCGGTCAGCACCCATAGGCACGTGCACTGCCTTGGACCTTATGGGACCTAAGAATAAGGCATAGTCGTTGAATCTACCTCTGCCCACTTGTGCTCGTAATCCTCATCGACGAGCATGAAGAGCTTGAAGAAAGGCTCACGATCGGGTAACCACCGGGTCCTTATTGCTACTGATAGCTTGCCATTTAACTCAATGATGCAACCTTTGTATGGATCGAAATGATCCCACACGATGGGGCCGTGGCGCCTCCGAACGGCTAGCTGGTGGGTAGATGTGACCATGCATACCCCGTCTTCCTTGATGTCGATATTAAACATGAATACTTCCTCATCGGGGAACGTGAAACCATAGAGATGACCAGCGCAGAACACAATGTCTTGGAACATATTATTGGGACAATTTACTATGGTCCACCCAGTGTCGTGGCCAACTTTGCATAGTGTAATGTCGAGTGTAACAGCTCTAATGGCGGCAAGGATGCAGCCGTTAGAGGAGGTTGGGGCATCCGAGAAGATAAGTTTTTCTATAAAAATTTGGGACCTGGGTAAAGGCACCGCGACTTGGGCACCGGAGAAGAAGTTGGCAATCATGAGCTCCTTGTGGTTGTTGACCGTGGCGACCCAACCGCCGTCGTGCGAGCCGACAAACCATGGCGAGTCGTTGTCCACCTTGGCCGGGGCGCGCGTGACCCATGCGTCATCGGGCCCGCAGAGGTGCTTCCTCCAGCTGCATCGGCTTTTGCGCGGCCAGAGTAGCAGCAGCGGAACGGCAGGCTGCCCCGGGAGCTGCGCCACGGCGGCGAGGCTCGCGCGGTCCTTTATGGAGGCGACCCTGAGGAGGATGTTGCCCAGCAGGTCGTCCGGGAGGTCGGACCATGACGTTGAATCTGTTGAAGATTCGGTGCCTCCATCGCCATCGCCGGCGGGGTTCGTCCGTGTGGTCGACATCTCGTATCCTATTATAACGTGTATATGTATGTTGTCTCGGTCAATTACGTGTGGCGGCAGGGTATAAGTTGTAGAAGTCCCCACTTCCGAATTGTAGTTGTCTCCGGCTCCGGGGTGGATCCGTATCCTCCATGTCTTCTCAGAGTCGGAGACGAACTCATAGACTGACATGTCGAGCTCCCGGCGGTTGCATGCCCATTTACGGCCGGCGTCGGGGAGGCAGGAAGCAGCATCAAAGGCATGCATGTATCGGGTCGCAAGTATTCTGGCTAGCTACAATGTGCCTCCTGGAGTGAACTAATGATGGACATTCCCTGCAAAAAAAAATGATGGAGTCCCATGCAGGAATGCACTATATGACAAAGCAACACACTTTCCCTTTATACATTTCTTATTTCTATAATAACTTATCCTTCTACAAATTATTCTTAGGGCGTTCGTCAAGGATCTCTTGCCTCGCCCTTCATCTCGGAACTTTTGTTCACCAATAATTGGCTTAAACTGAACATTTCACCTACACAAAATCTTTTTGAGTGCCAACAATTTTCTGTTATCCTTACGCTCTTTTTAAGTAGCAGAGGAACATATTTGCTTTTGAATTGTTTGGATTCTCCTCCATCACGAGCATCAAGACCTCTCCACGCGCCACAAAGGATGTCCCAGCCTGGGCTCCGGAGAAATCCAGTGTCTTCTCCATTCGGTCAGCCTACCGCTTTGCCGTGGACGAGCGTGAGCGTCCATCGGCAAGCGCCTCGAACAGGGCTCCAGATGGTCGTCGCGCCATCTGAAGGACCATATGGGGGTGCCGTGCTCCCCCAAAGGTACGAGTATTTGCATGGCGGCTGGTCTCAAACTCCCTTGCTACTTGGGCAAATAAATTTTCTAGAACTCTGGAGCCTAATGATATGTGTCCACTTTGTGGTGTGGAACGCGAGGATGTTTTCCATGCTATGTGCAGATGTCCATGGGCAAAGGACCTATGGGGCACGATGGCGAAGGACTGGACTCTTCCGGACATCAGTTTGATCCAGAACATGGGGCCGGAGTGGTTATTCGGTGTTCTGGAGCCCCTCTCGGATACTTTCTCGCATGGTGGCCCTGATGATATTTTGAAGATCGTGGCATGTTCGTAATGAGATCATTCATGACAAAGAACCGCCCCCCACATAAGTTCCTGCAGATTCTTGCATAGCTATATTTCTTCGCTTCTCTGTATTCAGCAGCACCCCATGGGAGATGTTGTAAAAGGCAAAATGGTGCTCACAGACCCAGCATGCCTAGTTGGTGTAGTTGCTGCGCCAGCACCGAGTAGGAGAGGCGCAGACCCGCGACCAGCAGAGAAGTGGGAGCCTCCCCCTGCTGGATGGCTAAAGCTGAATGTCGACGGTGCCTTCTCCGAGCACGCGGGTAATGGTGGAGCTGGTATGGTCCTGAGGAACAGCGACGGCAACATTATCTTCACTTCATGTAGACACTTGTTTCCATGTGATAATGCACTGCAAGCTGAGTTGGAGGCGTGCAAAGAGGGAATTTCTCTTGCGCTGGAATGGAGTTCATTGCCTTTTATCGTTGAAACGGACAGCTCAGTGGCTGCAATGATCAGCCAAGCCGCTGTTGATCGATCCAAGGATGCTGCACTAGTCCAGGAGATCAAAATGCTAATCAGGGGTGATAGGAGGGTCCAGGTGAAGGCTATTAAACGTGAGAGAAATCAGGTTAGTCACGAGCTTGCTCGTATAGCTCGCACATGCATAAAAACTGCAGTTTGGCTGAGTTCTGGCCTTGAAGGGATTGTAAATCTTTGTGTACTGGATCAGCTTGATTCAGGTTGATTAATATAAATCCCTTTTCCATGCAAGAAAAAAGAAGAGGATTGTTTACCACATGTGTCATGTGGTTTTTAAAGTACATGTAGGGATAGAGATAACAGAAAATCTTTTTGGTAACCTCTGATAAACCAGACCCAGCTCCAGTGACGCACATCCGTAGACGCATGCAGAGTCTGGTTTTTTCTGCAGGTGCATGCAACCCTAGTCGCCGCGCGTGGATCAGTTTTTTCAACGAAGAATCAATCGACCTATCTACTCTGAGATTCCTGGAACCGATCTATGGTTCTATACCCAAACATGTCCGTGCCGCCAAGATGGCCCGATCTGCCGCCTGAGCTGCTCGCCGTCGTCTCCGGTCGCCTGCACGACGCGGCTGACTTCATCCGCTTCCATGCCGTCTGCACGCGGTGGCGGGACTCGCTGCCCCAGACGACGGCGCTCCGCCAGGCCTTCTTTCCCTGGCTCATCGCCCCGCCGTCCGGCTATGGATGTTCGCACGTCAATCTCCGCTGCGTCTTCTCCAAGACAAGCTACCTCGCGGTCGCGGGCGCGCCAGCGACGTTCTCCAACCGCAGGTTGGTGGCGCGAGCCGACGGCTCGGCGGCCTGGTTCTTCACCGTTGGCTCCAGGCCTACACTCGTCGACCCTCTCGCAGGAGGGGTCACGGCCCTGCCGTCCTTCCCGGAGGACGACGAGAAGACCGCGCGGAGGATGGAGATCTCCCGCGGCATCATCTACGACGACGACACGGTCTTCCTCTACAACTTCTCCTACTCCGAGGACCTCGATGAGGATGACGACGAGACAGAGCAACAAATCGACGTATGTTTCAACACGGCCGTCCTTCGTCCCGGAGATACCGCGTGGAAATTAGTCCACAGACCGTTGGAGGGGTACAACGAGGACGAGGTAGAGGGGGAGTACGAAATCTACGACAATCGTTTCCTGGCCGCATACCGTGTCGACGAGAGGAAGACCCTGCTGTGCGTGGACGGGGAAGATCACAATGACACATGGGCATGGTACTTCCTTGCAGAGTGGGGACCTAGTGCCGAAACAGATGACACATACTTGACGGAAGAGGTCGACGCCACCGGCTGGTACGTCGAGTCCAGCCACAACCTTGAGTCCCGGGGCAAGCTGCTGCAGGTGACTGTCGTGGTCCGACAAGACAGGGGCTTCATATATCAGGGCGCAGCAGCCCAGGCGAGCGCGCTGGTGGTGTGGGTGCACGCGTGGGAGGAAGGGGCGGATGCAAACGGTGAACGAAGGTTTCGGTGGGTGAGGAAGGATGGTCGGAGCTTCGCAGACCGCGTGATGTTTTTGGGGTTCCCGACCAGCTTCGCCGTGGAAGCCACGAGGTTCCGGGGCGGGGAGGACGACGTGAGCGGCGGGTGCGTCTACTTGCTCCACCACAGAAGGTTGGAGTTGCATGGCTTGGCATCGCGTGGCGTGTTCAGGTATAATCTTCTCGACGGCATGGCTAAGTTCATTGAGCGCCTGCCTCTAGATCTGGAGTGGAGCGGCCAGAAAAATGAGGCATGCCTGTGGTTCATGCCCCAGCCTTCCATTGCTCCCATCCAGGTAGTTATCGAACTCATCATTTCGTATGTTGGTACGTGATGGTACAACCCAACATGTAGAAAATAGTTACTATAATAATTTTAACTTTTACACATTACGGACAGCCCGGGTGGGCTCACTTATAGGATAGGTGTATCATATGTATGCATGTCATTGTCAAGTAGCCTGATAAACGACTCACTTGTTTTTCGCCAGGTAATCAGAGAAAGGCTAGTGGGGGCAGATCATCCAAATGTGAGAAGAATTAGCACTTGCCGCATGAATAGACAACCAAAACAGCCCAAGCCGCCCTTCTTCAGTTTCCTCGTGCAAAACCTACCTCCAGGCGCGGACAGCTCTCGGCTGTGCTCCTTCTTCGGTAAGCACGGCCAGGTTTCCGCCGCTGAGGTGATCTCACCAGGGACGGCACGTGTTACCATGTTCATGGAGACGGTGGACAGACTAGATGACGCCGAGGCCACCCTCGATGGGCTGGTCTTGGATGGATGCACCCTGACGGTGAAGTGGTGAAGACAAAAGGCGCCATTTGCCAATGTCCAAATGGCCACGTACACATTAAGAGCAAGTACATTTTTTTGTAAAGGCATCATTCTCTTAAATTAATCTTCACACCATCTTGATATTACAATTAACATCATCTTTTAGTGTTATATCCAGTTCAGGTTTCTTCATTAGCCGCAAGCTTGATGTGCCTCGCCCAGGACCTCTTTTGTTTCTATGACCGAGGACGAGGAGGGGCCCATGTTATTCTCAAACATGAAGAAACCTGAATTTGGGGTGCTCTAGTTATTTCTTAGCATTCGCATCTTATTTCACCAGGAGTACTTGGTCCTACATGATTGATGTAGACTTCCCCTCGGCATACATGATTGATGGTAGTTCTTCATGGTGCATTTGACACAACACGCGCGGAGATATACAAAATTATATGGCGCGTGTTAGGCTCTAGCCAGCTGATCCGCGCGTGAGATCAGCCGCATGGACTTCCCGCAAAAAGTTATGGTAGAGCATGTTATGAGTGTCCATTTTGCACAGAAACACACACAAAAGAAACCTTATCCAAGCGTTGCAACAATATTTACTCCTACTATGTATGACAAAAGAATATACATAAAACATGAAAAAATAAATTAGATCTTTTGCAGAAACCGTAGTAGTGTTGTGGTAGAGTCACACAATTTTTTAAGATTGATCTTGTTTTATCGATCTCGTCGGCAGGAATTCAAATATATAAAATATTTTAAAATACTGTTTTTTAAAAGAGATATCGATGAATTAATATCTCTCGAGCCAATAAATTGCTAGGTTTTCTAATGCTGACATAGCACTATTCCCCTGCTAATGCTGGCATAGAATTCTGTAGCATATCTGACAAGTTAGATGGGTATTGTAGAGTGCAATGTTAAGAAGAAGCATTCGAATATTTTCTGCTGCATTTCGAGCGGGCATCTCGGCGCCGGAATGAACGCATGTACTGAAGGTTCCGTGCAGCATAGATTTTCCACTTTGGACGTACTCCCTCTGTTCCAAATTACTTGACCTCTATTTGTCTAGACACGGATGTATCTAGACATTCGTATCTAGACAAATGAAGGTCAAGTAATTTGGAACGGAGGGAGTACATACTTGAGCGGTTCAACATTTTGTAAACTACTACGTGGGCAAGAGGCCAGGAAGCAACCTATGCCGTGCCGGTGCCTGGTTGTTCTAGGATTATCATCATCATACATAATTGATAGGTAGATACATGGATCTGCTTGGTCCTTTTTGGTGTAGGGCTGCTTTACGAGAGTTTTTAGCCTAGGATAGGATGGGAGGGGTGCAGTAGGGTCCCCTGAGCAGTGCCCCGGCGATCACCTTGTTAGCCGCCTCCGTAGGGTGGATGCCGTCCCAGCTGAGCCGCGCCGACGGGTGGCGGCACGCCACCGTGGCCCCGTCCATGCCGCACCTCGCGCTCAGGTCGAAGTTGTACTTGCCCCCTCCCGCCCCGCAGCAGGCCTCAAACGGAGCGCTAAACCCTAGCGCGCCAAGCCAAGCAATCACGTACTCAGCTTGTTGAATTGTTCAAGCTAGAGCTAGAGAAAGGAAGAGAACTTAGTAGGTACTACCAAACTTGTGGGGCTCCTGGACCATCTGGTACACGAGGCCGTAGTAGTCCGCGTACATGAGCCTCGTCGAGTTGTGGTGCCTCCGCTGGAGGGCCTCCACCTGCTTCCGGAGCATCCAGTTGTGGTACTTGCTCAGGAGGTTGTAGGCCTTGAGGCAGCCGGCGTCGTCCAGGTCGCCGTCGCCGTCGCCGTCCCCGAACAAGGACAGGAAGATCGGCAAGCAGCCGGTCGGGAAGATTCCCGGGACGACGACGTGGACGGCGCCCAGAGCAATCAGTTTCTGCACAAAAATAATTCGCCTTGAGTCTTAATTTCTTGGCTAGCTGGAACATACTATATGCATGCAAAATTAATTTGCTGTCAATGGCATAGAAATACCTCCACGCCGTCGGCGATGGCACCAACGATCTTTGGGGTGTAGTTCATTGCCTGCTCCGGTGTCAAACCGCGTTCAAGCAGCTGCACGTTGTAGTCGTTCCCGCCGTATGCACCGAACATGAAGAGCGATTTCCTCATGTATCCTTTGCAACCTAGTTAGTACATGCATGCAACACGTTTTTTTCTTTACCGTTCGGCATGAATTCATGATGAGCCTTTTTAAACGGCCGGGTTAAATTAAAATATCGATTTGTTCAGAATAGGTGCGTGCTCACTCTGCTCTGTCCCGCATATGGAGGGCAACAAGTCCTTGAACCATTGGATCTGCGTGTCTAGTGAGCCATGGTTCCACACCGGATTTTCAATGCCCAGAGATCTGTAGAAGGTGAAGTTCATGGCCGTGCCACCGGTGATGGCCATGTTTACGCCCCGACGGAAATCTTTGCCTTTCGCTTTCGACGGTGGGAGTAATGGAAGCCCAAGTGCTTGTGCTGGCATCCATGCATGGACACAAATAAAATTCAAGTTATAACAAACTTGTGTCTCAGTTGACGTGAAAGTAGATCAAACATTGAAACAAAATATCTCAGCATAATGGTCACACTTTTCTTGCAGGAAATGAATTGTTTCTTATGCTAATTTTTGGGTTTAAAAAAGACAAAAAAATCATTCATTTCCTTCATTTTATTGGTTGGTGAAAACAAATTGTTTTCCGGGATTGTAAGGCATTGTAGCAATTATTGTAGAAACTCTTTTTTGGCATTTATTTCCAAATGTAGTACGTGCATCTCTTAGTTAGTTAAACTACAAGATGCACCTAGTGGAAAAATGGTTTTGCTTCTTTTTTTTACACGCTTTCAACCAAACCTTTTAAACTTGGTCCAAAGTAGCCAGGTTTGTATGATTTATGATACCCATAAATATATATTATTATACTATTTACAGAGAAATCATTGTGAACTAAGAAAAATGACCAGAAATTTCAAAAAAAAAGTGTTCACTTATAAAAATGCTTACAAATTTTAAAAATGGTCACAATTTTTATAAAAGAATGATGAATTAATAAACATGTTCATGATTTTATAAAAATATTTGTGAATTTGGAAAATACTCATGAATTTTAAAAATGCCCATAAATTTCAGTCATTACTCGACGTATGTAATGTTAATTGATCGATGCGTAGCATATGCCCCATAGTTATTTCTCAACTGAACTGATACAGAAATACTAGCAAACCTCATATGTTGAGGAAAAAGTATGTATGCTTTGGAAAACTTGCGTAAAAACGGATTGAATTACCAACAAAATCAACAACCACGCGGCCGTCGCACCACCGGCAAGACGGCCTTCCGAAGTAGGTCTCGCCGTACGGCGGGTGGGTGCAGGTGAGCACGTTCAACTCCGTCTTGTTGCTGCTGGCGACGCATATGTTGCCTGTCTCATCCATCGAGTCACCGAAGGTGAACATGGCATTGTATTTCTTCGGTGCCGCCGCCGTCGACGATGTAGTAGTAGTACTGCTGCCGCCACCACTGGCCACCAGCACCACCGTGATCAGTTGGATGACTAAGGAAGCCATGAGCAGCGATGACCCTAAGTATAAGCTTGGGAGTTTCATGGTGACCTGAAAATATTTCGCTCGGACTTTTTAAGCTTAGTTGATGGTGATCTAATGGCGGCAATCGAGGTTGGCCGATATATATATATATATATATATATATATATATATATATATATATATATATATATATATATATATATATATATATATATATATATATATATATAGACACTGCCGACTGTTGTCCTTGCTAAATTAATGCTGAACAGTTGGCCGTCAATAAAGTGTCCAGAGTGGTTGGATTGCAACACAACATCGAGGCTCTATCATAACACCTTGCTCATTGGCACCATCAATTGAGCCGCGAGAGTGGTTGGATTTCAACATCACTACTCCCTCCATCTATGTGAGTAAGATGTTTAGGCGCCGTTCATTAACTTTTCATCTCGATGCCCGCCCTGCCTTGTTCGCCAGCGAGCGCTTTCACCTTTGCCTCGTTGTCTTCCGTGGAAACTCCTTTTCTCCTTTTTTTTTTTCGGACAAAGACCAATGCATGCAGCACGTCCATACGGTTATTAGGCAAGAAATAAAAACGCTTTGCATGCTATGAATTACGAGGGTCTGCATGGGTAGCTAATAAGGCATCCTCTTAACTGTTGTGATTAAATGTTGTGTTTAGAAGAGAGAATTATTCTTCTTTTCCCCCAATCTACTTGCACCTAGGACGTGATGCACCTTCTAATATGACTTATTCACCTAGACAGAGGGAGTAAAAGGATTGGCCGCTTTAAAACATGGTTAATGATACAACCAACGGCTGGCTATAAGAAGTTGTCATGTCATCTACAACCAACCTTTTAGCCGGCGCGTATAATAGTAAGTTTTAAATATGTACTAGTTTATCAATAGTTGCCCCACCTTACATCCTTACAAAGTGTCTTAGGTCTCGTGTTGCAGCTGGCTACTAATCAAGAACCCGCTTCTCTTCTCTCTCCTCTTTTCTTTCCTCCACCTAATCACAGATATATTATTCTATTCCTTATAGCATGCTTATGTCACCCTATTGTACTTGTTTTTACTGCGCCGTTCGTGTTGTTGAGTTTCTTAAAAAAGTAATCACTCTGTTTTAAAATATATGGTGTATTACTTTTTTGAAAAGGTAAATTTTTTAAGTTTGATTAAATTTGTAGAGAAATATATCAAAATCCATAATATTAAATCGGTATTTGAAGATTCACCATGAAATGAATTTCCATACTTTTTTGTTTAATATTGTGATGTCGATATTTTTACTTTGAATTTGGTCAAACTTAAAGAGATTTCACTTTCTAAAAGACTAATACCCCTTATATTTTTGAGCTGATGGAATATTTAGTTTGGCAAGTGGGGAGATGATACAGTGTGTTTTATTTTTATTTATAATGCATTGATTTGGTGGGTCTTTTATGGTGTGATTCTGTGTTATCCGTTAACCAACTTATATTTATGTATGGAATTTTGTGTCAGTGGTTGCATATACTACATTGGTGCTACAATATCACATGGTGGCATTTCTTTTTTCTAGGTAGTGGGAGGGTGCGTTGTATTAATATGTTTCTATAGGCCAGCTGCTGCTGATTAATTTGAAAAATCGTTGGCCCAGTCAAAATCATAAACCAAATTCCAAATTGAATACTCAATTGAATGAAAAAGTTTCAATATTAGGGAACATAATTAATGAATTAAAAGAATTGAATGGGAGAGTCTGAGACATTGTTGACCCGGTCAAAATCGGATGGCCCAATTCTAAATTGAATAAACTAATTGTGAGTTTCTAAAAATTAGGAAGCATAATGTATAGTATAAAAGAACTGAACGAGAGAGCTGTGAGAAATTGTTAACCTGGTCAAAATCGGATGACTCAAGTCTAATTAGAGACCTCAATTAAATGTGGGCTCTTTAAAATTAGGGAGCTTAGTGTTATAGAGGATACACTGCCCGTCAAAGATCTCCTCTATGCCGCTCGGTCCTCCTTCTCTTCCCCATTCGGCGGCCTTGTAGGCAGCAAGAGGAGTATAGACACATATGTTTCATCCCCCCCCCCCCCCGGCCGGTCCTGAGATTTTGGGGGCCGGGGCGAAAATACAATTTGGAGCCCCTCCCTTGTTATAAACATAATATGCATATTATGTTCAAATTTCCTTGTAAGATTCTTCGATGCAAAATCACTTGTGATTGTGTCAATGTCAATATCATCGAACGATTAGTTCTCGATGCATAATCTTGCATAACCATTTAAGCCCTGTTAGGTCATTGTTTATCCCAAATGGTTCTTCAATAATTTCAAATTTGAAAAGCTTCTTTTAGATGATGCAACAATCACATGCACGGTAATCTGAATAAATCTTTAAACACCATGACTTAAATACTTTCTTCAAGGGAGTGATTCATATCAAGCAGAACAGACAGATATTGAACATGAAACAAAATCCACCTCAACTTCTAGAATTTCTTCTTGGCAACTACTTTTTATCAAACTATTTCATTCTCAAAGCACCAAGTTTTACTTTAAATTGTAGTAATATGGGCATACCTGAGATTGATTAGATTGACGTCTGTCATTGGACGCTCGGTGATGATGTGATGTGGATTTCTAGTGGCAGACACTCGGCGATGTACGTGTGCAGCCCCGCCGGCAATGTTAATTTTCAGGGGTAGGTGATGTTAATTTTCAGGGGTAGGTGATGTTCAACCCTCAGCGATTTGGGATCTGGAGTTTGGAGCCAGAAGAGAACATAGAATATAGGGAATTAAGGATGAACTCACGTCACACAATTGTTTTTTTTAGAGGGAGAATGTCTCACGATAGTTAAGGAATAAAGAGAATGAGCCAACGTGATTTATGTGTGTACTCTGATTGGTTTCCGCACGATCGTATGCTTTTTATGTGCGTACGCTGCTACCTATCGTCCCTTCCTTCTAGGGGTTGGGCTACTTCTCTTTTTCTACGTGAAGCTATGGCCCATGAGATATTGTATACTTACCTTTATACGTACATTACATCTTTGGTTTAGAGAAATCTTGTAGGAATTTTATAGGATAGGATTTTTATAGGAAAAATTCCTTTAAAGCCCTTTGGTTTGTAGGAATGAAATCCTATTTCTGTGAAGGAATTCTTCCTATCCTCCACATTTTAAAGAAAAATAAATATTAGTCTAGACTCAATGGAAAAAATCCTATGATGTGAACCAAATGAAGGAAATATGCCCTAGAGGCAATATGTAACATCCCAAATTTTCAATTTGGAATGTTATACACTAGATCATATGCATATCATATTTTCTTGCATTTTGGTTGATCCTAGAAATTTCACGCAACTCAAGGACCCTCGGAGAGAGTTGGAGATTTCGTTATTTTCATATTTGAGAGTTCTCTCGAATTTTGAAAATAGGATCATTTGATTTATTTATTTCATCTTCAATAATTTTTCCGGTGTCAAAATATATGAGAGAGGGAATAATATGACTTTCCCAAATTTAGGAAAAATGAAGATATAATAAATAGATCAATTTTGCTTTCCGGTGTTTATTTGCATTTTATTTGGATAGGGAAAAATGCGCGTTTTCAAAAATTGCATTTTAGGTCCGGAGAACATTTTGTTCGGCTCATTTTTAGGAGTCGGGGAAAATTTACTTTAGATTTTTCGGAGTTCGTTTAGATCCCTTTTTGTTTTTTTTTCTGCGCGAGGAAACTATTTAAAAAAAATAAAAAATTTGAGCAGCGCCTTGGGCCAAAGGCCCAAGCCAAGCCACCTACCGCCGCGCTCCCAGGCGCCAGGCGCCGAGCCAGGAGCCGGTCGGCCGCCGCCGCCTCTTGCTAGGACCGAATCCTTTTAGGATTCTAGGGCGCCCCCTTGTCCCCTTTTCCTTATTTCGTTTTCTTTAGTCCTATTCCGTTTATTTTCTAGATCTTTCCTACTCCTATTCTAATTCCTTGTCCTCTACCCCAAGTAAACCCCTCCCCTCCCCAATATAAATACCCAAGCACCCCCCCCTCTAAACACATCAAATCAAAGCTCTCCTCCACACCGCGCCTTGCACCGCCGCCGCGCCGCATCACACCGCGCCCTGCGTCACCGCCGCCGCACCGCCACCCCACACCCGCGCCGCCGCCGCACCTTGCCGCCGCCACCCCACACCCGCGCCGCCGCCGCACCTTGCCGCCGCCACCCCACACCCCGTGCCGCCGCCGCACCTTGCCGCCGCCGCCCCACACCCGCGCCACCGCCGCACCTTGCCCACGCCGCCGCCCTACGCCGACGCCGCCGGAGCCCCGTTCACCGGAGACCTCGCCAAGGTTGCCCCGCGCTACATCTATTCTTTTTCTCGGATCGTCCTCTTCTAATCATTCCGATTCTTTTCTTCTCTAAACCGTTCCGGTTTTCTAGATCGGTTTTTCGTTCGGTTTTTCTTCTCCGAAACCCTAAATCGGATTCGTTTTCTTCTCCGATTTAGTTGCTTTGGACCGTTCGCCAGACCGTTCGTCCTAACGAACGTGATCACCGGATTCTTCTAGGTTAACGAACGTCCGTTCGTTTAACCGTTCTTCTTTTTCTTTTCGTCGGATTTATTCCGCGATCGCGATCTCAGATCCGATCTTCTTCCTAGTCTATCTTTTCGCTCGTTTATCGGAATCAGGTGATTCAAGCGCCTGGAGTTTCGTCTCGAAACCGCCGTTCCGTCTAATCAACTTGAACAAGCTTTTGTTACAGTAAAATTTTGACCTAGATTCAACTTGCTAGAACCGAGTTGTTTTCTTCCGCCGTTTGTTTTTCGTTCTTTCTTTGCAACCGGAGTTCTTAAGTTGAACTACCTGGTTCGTTCTCTTGTTCGAGTTTTACTTGTGCATTAGATGAGTACTTATTGTATGCTTGTTGTTTGTCTGCGATAGATTACCCGGATTGCGCCGCTTGTTACTTCGAAACCCTAGGACTCGCGGATCATCAGCAAGGCAAGTAACACTTTGATCATACCTTTTCTACAACCCATGTTTTATTGCATTAGATCAATCCTCACACATTGCATGATTAGGATATAATTAAATTGTGGGATGGGAAGTAGATGAGGTAGTACCTATTACCTGTATTATTATCAAACCTTTGGGAGTTACTCTACGTTTGCTTATTATGCCATGCTATGCTAGTAGACGTGGATTGGGTGAGTGATATCCATGACAGATGTGAGATTGATAATTTTAATGGTTTATCTAAGGTGGCAACTTAAACACACATCTGGGTGGATTGAGGCACCTGATGTCTATCAGGACTTGCCTGTTTTTTCTGGACCGCCACCCAGGCTCAAAGGGATCATAAGATCTTTCATGCTAGAAACTTCCGTGTGCAGCCACATGCTACTATGGGCTCTAGCATAGTTGACTAAGTTGTGCGAACTCTTACGGGGTGGACTAGCAGATGTAGGGGATGTAGGTGTACCGGTCTACCCCACATGTAAGGTGCTAGTGCTTCTGAAAGACTATGTCTCGGTCATCCGTTTCTCAAACACCATGTAGTGCGAGAAAACAAACGGAGGCGATCGAGTCATGTGGGGAAAAGTGCGCAACCTCTGCAGAGTAACAAACTAATCATGATTAGCCGTGTCCCCGGTTATGGACAACTTGAGTATCTAGTACTTGAATATCATTGTGAATCTCAACATGTTACTTCTAATTAATGTTATTGGGTTTTAATTACTTTTAATTGGGATTGAGAATGCTGTCAACCATTCTCAATGTTTCACAACCACCATGATAGTAAATAAAATTTATTCCTTTGCAGTAGGGAAAAATTGGCTTTACGCAAAAACTGTAACCATAGAGCTTTCCACCAGCCATATATGCATATAGTATAGTTGTTTCATTCCATTACTCTCTATGTGTTACTTTGCCAGCATATTCCATGTGCTGACCCGTTTTCGGGCTGCAACGTTAATGTTGCAGACTTTTCAGACGACGATTGAGGTGCGTTTAGGTCGTGGCCCTATACTCAGTGATGCCGCTGGAGTTGATGGACCCATTTATCTTCCAAGTCTTCCGCTGTTATCTTTAAAATATGGCCTTAAGTCATATTTATTGTAATAAGTTCTTTTTCAGCCATCGATGTAATAAGTGTGTGATTGCAACTCTGCTATAAAACCTCGATGTACTGTGTGGTGTCAGCATTACTGATCCAGGGATGACACCGTAGCACAGTAGACGTGATCCATTCGGGTCAGGTCGCTACACAATAATAAAGTTATTATTTATTTTCTTATATCATGATAAATGTTTATTATTCATGCTAGAATTGTATTAACCGGAAACATAATACATGTGTGAATACATAGACAAACGGAGTGTCACTAGTATGCCTCTACTTGACTAGCTCGTTAATCAAAGATGGTTATGTTTCTCAACCATGAACAAAGAGTTGTTATTTGATTAATGGGATCACATCATTAGGTGAATGATCTGATTGACATGACCCATTCCATTAGCTTAGCACCCGATCGTTTAGTATGTTGCTATTGCTTTCTTCATAACTTATACATGTTCCTATGACTATGAGATTATGCAACTCCCGTTTGCCGGAGGAACACTTTGTGTGCTACCAAATGTCACAACGTAAATGGGTGATTATAAAGGTACTCTACAGGTGTCTCCAAAGGTACATGTTGGGTTGGCGTATTTCGAGATTAGGATTTGTCACTCCGATTGTCGGAGAGGTATCTCTGGGCCCTCTCGGTAATGCACATCACATAAGCCTTGCAAGCATTGCAACTAATGAGTTAGTTGCGAGATGATGTATTACGGAACGAGTAAAGAGACTTGCCGGTAACGAGATTGAACTAGGTATTGAAATACCGACGATCGAATCTTGGGCAAGTAACATACCGATGACAAAGGGAACAACGTATGTTGTTATGCGGTCTGACCGATAAAGATCTTCGTAGAATATGTAGGAGCCAATATGAGCATCCAGGTTCCGCTATTGGTTATTGACCGGAGACGTGTCTCGGTCATGTCTACATTGTTCTCGAACCCGTAGGGTCCGCATGCTTAAGGTTTTGATGATAGTTATATTATGAGTTTATGAGTTTTGATGTACCGAAGTTAGTTCGGAGTCCAGGATGTGATCACGGACATGACGAGGAGTCTCGAAATGGTCGAGACATAAAGATTGATATATTGGACGGCTATATTCGGACACCGGAAGTGTTCCGGGTGATTTCGGAGAAAACCGGAGAGCCGGAGGGTTACCGGAACCCCCCGGAAGAAGTAATGGGCCATATGGGCCTTAGTGGAGAGAGAGAGGGGAAGCCAAAGGTGGGCCGCGCGCCTCCTCCCCCCTGGTCCGAATTGGACTAGGATAGGGGGGGCGGCGCCCCCCTTTCCTTCTCCCTCCCCACTTCTTTCCCCCTCCTAGTAGGAGTCCTACTCCTACTAGGAGGAGGACTCCTCCTTGGCGCGCCATAGGGGCCGGACGGCCTCCTCCCCTTGATCCTTTATACCCGGGGGCAGGGGGCACCCCTAGACACACAAGTTGATCCACGTGATCATATTCTTAGCCGTGTGCGGTGCCCCCTTCCACCATAATCCTCGATAATATTGTAGCGGTGCTTAGGCGAAGCCCTGCGACGATAGTACATCAAGATCGTCACCACGCCGTCGTGCTGACGGAACTCTTCCCGGCACTTTGCTGGATCGGAGTCCGGGGATCGTCATCGAGCTGAACGTGTGCTAAAACTCGGAGGTGCCGTAGTTTCGGTACGTGATCGGTCGGGCCGTGAAGACGTACGACTACATCAACCGCGTTGTGCTAACGCTTCCGCTGTCGGTCTACAAGGGTACGTAGATCACACTCTCCCCTCTCGTTGTTGTGCATCACCCTGATCTTGCGTGTGCATAGATTTTTTTTTGAAATTACTACGTTCCCCAACAGTGGCATCTGAGCCTAGGTTTTATATGTTGATGTTATATGCACGAGTAGAACACAAGTGAGTTGTGCGAGATAAAAGTCATACTGCTTACCAGCATGTCATACTTTGGTTCGGCGGTATTGTTGCACGAAGCGGCCCGGACCGATATTACACGTACGCTTACGCGAGACCGGTTCTCCCGACGTGCTTTGCACATAGGTGGCTTGCGGGTGACAGTTTCTCCAACTTTAGTTGAACCGAGTGTGGCTACGCCCGGTCCTTGCGAAGGTTAAAACAACACCAACTTGACAAACTATCGTTGTGGTTTTGATGCGTAGGTAAGATTGGTTCTTGCTTAAGCCCGTAGCAGCCACGTAAAACTTGCAACAACAAAGTAGAGGACGTCTAACTTGTTTTTGCAGGGCATGTTGTGATGTGATATGGTCAAGACATGATGCTAAATTTTATTGTATGAGATGATCATGTTTTGTAACCGAGTTATCGGCAACTGGCAGGAGCCATATGGTTGTCGCTTTATTGTATGCAATGCAATCGCGCTGTAATGCTTTACTTTATCACTAAGCGGTAGCGATAGTCGTGGAAGCATAAGATTGGTGAGACGACAACGATGCTACGATGGAGATCAAGGTGTCGCGCCGGTGACGATGGTGATCACGACGGTGCTTCGAAGATGGAGATCACAAGCACAAGCTGATGATGGCCATATCATATCACTTATATTGATTGCATGTGATGTTTATCTTTTATGCATCTTATCTTGCTTTGATTGACGGTAGCATTATAAGATGATCTCTCACTAATTATCAAGAAGTGTTCTCCCTGAGTATGCACCGTTGCGAAAGTTCTTCGTGTTGAGACACCACGTGATGATCGGGTGTGATAGGCTCTACGTTCAAATACAATGGGTGCAAAACAGTTGCACACGCGAAATACTCAGGTTATACTTGACGAGCCAAGCATATACAGACATGGCCTCGGAACACGGAGACCGAAAGGTCGAGCGTGAATCATATAGTAGATATGATCAACATAGTGATGTTCACCAATGAAACTACTCCATCTCACGTGATGACCGGACATGGTTTAGTTGATTTGGATCACGTAATCACTTAGAGGATTAGAGGGATGTCTATCTAAGTGGGAGTTCTTTAAGTAAATTAATTGAACCTAAATTTATCATGAAACTTAGTACCTGATAGTATCTTGCTTGTTTATGCTTGATTGTAGATAGATGGCTCGTGCTGTTGTTCCGTTGAATTTTAATGCGTTCCTTGAGAAAGCAAAGTTGAAAGATGATGGTAGCAATTACACGGACTGGGTCAGTAACTTGAGGATTATCCTCATTGTTGCACAGAAGAATTACGTCCTGGAAGCACCGCTGGGTGCCAGGCCTGCTGCTGGAGCAACACCAGATGTTATGAACGTCTGACAGAGCAAAGTTGATGACTACTCGATAGTTCAGTGTGCCATGCTTTACGGCTTAGAATCGGGACTTCAACGACGTTTTGAACGTCATGGAGCATATGAGATGTTCCAGGAGTTGAATTTAATATTTCAAGCAAATGCCCGGATTGAGAGATATGAAGTCTCCAATAAGTTCTATAGCTGCAAGATGGAGGAGAACAGTTCTGTCAGTGAGCATATACTCAAAATGTCTGGGTATAATAATCACTTGATTCAATTGGGAGTTAATCTTCCAGATGATTGCGTCATTGATAGAATTCTCCAATCACTGCCACCAAGCTACAAGAGCTTCGTGATGAACTATAATATGCAAGGGATGAATAAGACTATTCCCGAGCTCTTCGCAATGCTGAAAGCTGCGGAGGTAGAAATCAAGAAGGAGCATCAAGTGTTGATGGTCAACAAGACCACTAGTTTCAAGAAAAAGGGCAAAGGGAAGAAGAAGGGGAACTTCAAAAGGAACATCAAGCAAGTTGCTACTCAAGAGAAGAAACCCAAACCTGGACCTAAGCCTGAAACTGAGTGCTTCTACTGCAAGCAGACTGGTCACTGGAAGCGGAATTGCCCCAAGTATTTGGCGGATAAGAAGGATGGCAAGGTGAACAAAGGTATATGTGATATACATGTTATTGATGTGTACCTTACTAATGCTCGCAGTAGCACCTGGGTATTTGATACTGGTTCTGTTGCTAATATTTGCAACTCGAAACAGGGACTATGGATTAACCGAAGATTGGCTAAGGACGAGGTGACGATGCGCGTGGGAAACGGTTCCAAAGTCGATGTGATCGCAGTCGGCACGCTACCTCTACATCTACCTTCGGGATTAATATTAGACCTAAATAATTGTTATTTGGTGCCAGCGTTAAGCATGAACATTATATCTGGATCTTGTTTGATGCGAGACGGTTATTCATTTAAATCTGAGAATAATGGTTGTTCTATTTATATGAGTAATATCTTTTATGGTCATGCACCCTTAAAGAGTGGTCTATTTTTATTGAATCTCGGTAGTAGTGACACACATATTCATAGTGTTGAAGCCAAAAGATGCAGAGTTGATAATGATAGTGCAACTTATTTGTGGCACTGCCGTTTGGGTCATATCGGTATAAAGCGCATGAAGAAACTCCATACTGATGGGCTTTTGGAACCACTTGATTATGAATCACTTGGTACTTGCGAATCGTGCCTTATGGGTAAGATGACAAAAACACCGTTCTCCGGTACTATGGAGAGAGCAACAAATTTGTTGGAAATCATACAATCAGATGTATGTGGTCCGATGAACGTTGAGGCTCGTGGCGGATATCGTTATTTTCTCACCTTCACACATGACTTAAGCAGATATTGGTATATCTACTTAATGAAACACAAGTCTGAAACATTTGAAAAGTGTTGGAAATATGCCCTAGAGGCAATAATAAAAGCATTATTATTATATTTCTTTGTTCATGATAATTGTCTTTATTCATGCTATAACTGTATTATCCGGAAATCGTAATACACGTGTGAATACATAGACCATAATATGTCCCTAGTAAGCCTCTAGTTGACTAGCTCGTTGATCAACAGATAGTCATGGTTTCCTGGCTATGGACATTGGATGTCATTGATAATGGGATCACATCATTAGGAGAATGATGTGATGGACAAGACCCAATCCTAAGCATAGCACAAAGATCGTGTAGTTCGTTTGCTAGAGCTTTTCCAATGTCAAGTATCTTTTCCTTTGACCATGAGATCGTGTAACTCCCGAGTACCATAGGAGTGCTTTGGGTGTACCAAACGTCACAACGTAACTGGGTGACTATAAAGGTGCACTACAGGTATCTCCGAAAGTGTCTGTTGGGTTGACACGGATCGAGACTGGGATTTGTCACTCCATATGACGGAGAGGTATCACTGGGCCCACTCGGTAATGCATCATCATAATGAGCTCAGAGTGACCAAGTGTCTGGTCACGAGATCATGCATTACGGTACGAGTAAAGTGACTTGCCGGTAACGAGACTGAACAAGGTATTGGGATACAGACGATCGAATCTCGGGCAAGTAACATACCGATTGACAAAGGGAATTGCATACGGGGTTGCTTAAATCCTTGACATCGTGGTTCATCCGATGAGATCATCGTGGAGCATGTGGGAGCCAACATGGGTATCCAGATCCCGCTGTTGGTTATTGACCGGAGAGTCGTCTCGGTCATGTCTGCTTGTCTCCCGAACCCGTAGGGTCTACACACTTAAGGTTCAGTGACGCTAGGGTTGTGAAGATATGTATATGCAGTAACCCGAATGTTGTTCGGAGTCCCGGATGAGATCCCGGACATCACGAGGAGTTCCGTAATGGTCCGGAGGTAAAGAATTATATATAGGAAGTGCTGTTTCGGCCATCGGGACAAGTTTCGGGGTTATCGGTATTGTACCGGGACCACCGGAGGGGTCTCGGGGGCCCACCGGGTGGGGCCACCTGTCCCAGGGGGCCACATGGGCTGTAGGGGGTGTGCCTTGGCCTAGATGGGCCAAGGGCACCAGCCCCAAAAGCCCATGCGCCTAGGGTTCCACTTGAGGGAAGAGTCCCAATGGTGGAAGGCACCTCTAGGTGCCTTGGGGGGGAGGGAAACCTCCCCTTGGCTGCCGCACCTAGGAGATTGGATCTCCTAGTCTGGCGCACCATCCCCCTTGGCCCTCCTATATATAGTGGGGGAGAGGAGGGACTTGAGACACCACCCCCTGGCGCCTCCCTCTCTCCCCGTTACGTCTCTCTCTCGTAGTATAGGCGAAACCCTGCTACTGTGACGCCCTGCATCCACCACCACGCCGTCGTGCTACTGGATCTTCATCAACCTCTCCTTTCCCCTTGTTGGATCAAGAAGGAGGAGACGTCTCCCGTCCCGTACGTGTGTTGAACGCGGAGGTGCCGTCCGTTCGGCGCTTGGTCATTGGTGATTTGGATCACGTCGTGTTCGACTACATCATCACCGTTCTTTGAACGCTTCCGCACGCGATCTACAAAGGTATGTAGATGCATCTAATCACTCGTTGCTAGATGAACTCATAGATAGATCTTGGTGAAACCGTAGGAAAATTTTGTTTTTCTGCAACGTTCCCCAACAGTGGCATCATGAGCTAGGTCTATGCGTAGTTTTCTTGCACGAGTAGAACACAATTAGTTGTGGGCGTAGATGTTGTCAACTTTCTTGCCGCTACTAGTCTTATCTTGCTTCAACGGTATTGTGGGATGAAGCGGCCCGGACCAACCTTACACGTACGCTTACGTGAGACCGGTTCCACCGACTAACATGCACAAGTTGCATAAGGTGGCTGGCGGGTGTCTGTCTCTCCTACTTTAGTTGGAGCGGATTCGATGAACAGGGTCCTTATGAAGGGTAAATAGAAGTTGACAAATCACGTTGTGGCTTTCACGTAGGTAAGAAAACGTTCTTGTTAGAACCCTACTTCAGCCACGTAAAACCTGCAACAACAATTAGAGGACGTCTAACTTGTTTTTGCAGCAAGTGCTTTGTGATATGATATGGCCAAAGTTGTGATGAATGATGAATGATCTATATGTGATGTATGAGATGTTCATGCTATTGTAATAGGAATCACAACTTACATGTCGATGAGTATGACGGTGACAGGATGATCATGGAGCCCCAAGATGGAGATCAAAGGAGCTATGTGATATTGGCCATATCATGTCACTATTATTATTTGATTGCATGTGATGTTTATCATGTTTTGCATCTTGTTTGCTTAGAACGACGGTAGTAAATAAGATGATCCCTCATAATAATTTCAAGAAAGTGTTCCCCCTAACTGTGCACCGTTGCTACAGTTCGTCGTTTCGAAGCACCACGTGATGATCGGGTGTGATAGATCCTTACGTTCACATACAACGGGTGTAAGACAGATTTACACACGCAATACACTTAGGTTGACTTGACGAGCCTAGCATGTGCATAGACATGGCCTCGGAACACAGAAGACCGAAAGGTCGAGCATGAGTCGTATAGAAGATACGATCAACATGAAGATGTTCACCGACGTTGACTAGTCCGTCTCACGTGATGATCGGACATGGCCTAGCCAACTCGGATCATGTTATACTTAGATGACTAGAAGAGGGATGTCTATCTAAGTGGGAATTCATTATAATTTGATTAGATGAACTTAATTATCATGAACTTAGTCTAAAATATTTACAATATGTCTTGTAGATCAAATGGCCAACGTAGTCCTCAACTTCAACGCATTCCTAGAGAAAACCAAGCTGAAAGACGATGGCAGCAACTATACGGACTGGGTCCGGAACCTGAGGATCATCCTCATAGCTGCCAAGAAAGATTATGTCCTACAAGCACCGCTAGGTGATCCACCCGTCCCACAGAACCAAGACGTTATGAACGCTTGGCAGACACGTGCCGATGACTACTCCCTCGTTCAGTGCGGCATGCTTTACAGCCTAGAGCCGGGGCTCCAAAAGCGTTTTGAGAGACATGGAGCATATGAGATGTTCAAAGAGCTGAAAATGGTTTTCCAAGCTCATGCCCGGGTCGAGAGATATGAAGTCTCCGACAAATTCTTCAGCTGTAAGATGGAGGAAAATAGTTCTGTCAGTGAGCACATACTCACTATGTCTGGGTTACATAACCGCTTGACTCAGCTGGGAGTTAATCTCCCGGATGATGCGGTCATTGACAGAATCCTCCAGTCGCTCCCACCAAGCTACAAGAGCTTTGTGATGAACTTCAATATGCAGGGGATGGAAAAGACCATTCTTGAAGTATTTGCAATGCTAAAATCAGCAGAGGTAGAAGTCAAGAAGGAACATCAAGTGTTTATGGTCAATAAAACCACTAAGTTCAAGAAGGGCAAGGGTAAAAAGAACTTTGAGAAGGACGGCAAGGAAGTTGCCGTGCCCGGCAAGCAAGCTGCTGGGAAGAAGAAGTCAAAGTATGGACCCAAGCCTGAGACGGAGTGCTTTTATTGCAAAGGGAAGGGTCACTGGAAGCGGAACTGCCCCAAATACTTAGCGGACAAGAAGGCCGGCAAAACAAAAGGTATATGTGATATACATGTAATTGATGTGTACCTTACCAGTACTCGTAGTAACTCCTGGGTATTTGATACCGGTGCCGTTGCTCATGTTTGTAACTCACAGTAGGAGCTGCAGAATAAACAGAGACTGGCGAAGGACGAGGTGATGATGCGCGTCGGGAATGGTTCCAAGGTCGATGTGATCGCCGTCGGCACGCTACCTCTATATTTACCTACGGGATTAGTTATAAACCTCAATAATTGTTATTTAGTGCCAAGTTTGAGCATGAACATTGTATCAGGATCTCGTTTAATGCGAGATGGCTACTCATTTAAATCTGAGAATAATGGTTGTTCTATTTATATGAGAAATATGTTTTATGGTCATGCTCCGATGGTCAATGGTTTATTCTTAATGAATCTCGAACGTAATATTACACATATTCATAGTGTGAATACCAAAAGATGTAAAGTTGATAACGATAGTCCCACATACTTGTGGCACTGCCGCCTTGGTCACATAGGTGTCAAACGCATGAAGAAGCTCCATGCAGATGGACTTTTAGAGTCTCTTGATTATGAATCATTTGACATGTGCGAATCATGCCTCATGGGTAAAATGACCAAGACTCCATTCTCAGGAACAATGGAGCGAGCGACCAACTTATTGGAAATCATACATACTGATGTGTGCGGTCCAATGAGTGTTGAGGCTCGCGGTGGCTATCGTTATGTTCTCACCCTCACTGATGACTTAAGTAGATATGGGTATGTCTACTTAATGAAACACAAGTCTAAAACCTTTGAAAAGTTCAAGGAATTTCAGAGTGAAGTTGAGAATCAACGTGACAGGAAAATCAAGTTTCTACGATCAGATCGTGGAGGAGAATACTTGAGTCACGAATTTGGCACACACTTAAGAAAATGTGGAATAGTTTCACAACTCACACCGCCTGGAACACCTCAGCGTAATGGTGTGTCCGAACGTCGTAATCGCACTCTATTAGATATGGTGCGATCTATGATGTCTCTTGCCGATTTACCACTATCTTTTTGGGGCTATGCTTTAGAGACTGCCGCATTCACTTTAAATAGGGCACCGTCGAAATCCGTTGAGACGACACCGTTTGAATTATGGTTTGGGAAGAAACCTAAGCTGTCGTTTCTAAAAGTTTGGGGATGCGATGCTTATGTCAGGAAACTTCAACCTGAAAAGCTCGAACCCAAATCGGAAAAATGCATCTTCATAGGATACCCTAAAGAAACCATTGGGTATATCTTCTACCTCAGATCCGAAGGCAAGATCTTTGTTGCCAAGAATGGATCCTTTCTAGAGAAAGAGTTTCTCTCGAAAGAAGTAAGTGGGAGGAAAGTAGAACTTGATGAAGTATTACCTCTTGAACCGGAAAATGGCGCAACTCAAGAAAATGTTCCTGAGGCGCCTGCACCGACTAGAGAGGAAGTTATTGATGATGATCAAGATACTTCTGATCAAGCTCCTACTGAAATTCGAAGGTCCACAAGGACACGTTCCGCACCAGAGTGGTACGGCAACCCTGTCTTGGAAATCATGTTGTTAGACAACGGTGAACCTTCGAACTATGAAGAAGCGATGGCGGGCCCGGATTCCGACAAATGGCTAGAAGCCATGAAATTCGAGATAGGATCCATGTATGAAAACGAAGTATGGACTTTGACTGACTTGCCCGTTGAACGGCGAGCCATAGAAAATAAATGGATCTTCAAGAAGAAGACAGACGCGGATGGTAATGTGACCATCTATAAAGCTCGGCTTGTCGCTAAGGGTTATCGACAAGTTCAAGGAATTGACTACGATGAGACTTTCTCAGCGGTAGCGAAGCTAAAGTCCGTCCGAATCATGTTAGCAATTGACGCATTCTACGATTATGAGATATGGCAAATGGACGTCAAAACGGCATTCCTTAATGGTTTCCTTAAGGAAGAGTTGTATATGATGCAGCCGGAAGGTTTTGTCGATCCTAAGAATGCTGACAAGGTGTGCAAGCTCCAACGCTCGATTTATGGGCTGGTGCAAGCATCTCGGAGTTGGAACATTCGCTTTGATGAGATGATCAAAGCGTTTGGGTTTACGCAGACTTATGGAGAAGCCTGCGTTTACAAGAAAGTGAGTGGGAGCTCTGTAGCATTTCTCATACTATATGTAGATGACATACTTTTGATGGGAAGTGATATAGAACTCTTGGACAGCATCAAGGCCTACTTGAATAAAAGTTTTTCAATGAAGGACCTTGGAGAAGCTGCTTATATATTAGGCATCAAGATCTATAGAGATAGATCAAGACGCCTCATAGGTCTTTCACAAAGCACATACCTTGATAAGATTTTGAAGAAGTTCAAAATGGATCAGTCCAAGAAAGGGTTCTTGCCTGTTTTGCAAGGTGTGAGATTGAGCTCGGCTCAATGCCCGACCACGGCAAAAGATAAAGAAGAGATGAGTGTCATCCCCTATGCTTCAGCCATAGGATCTATTATGTATGCCATGCTGTGTACCAGACCTGATGTAAACCTTGCCGTAAGTTTGGTAGGAAGGTACCAAAGTAATCCCGGCAAGGAACACTGGACAGCGGTCAAGAATATCCTAAAGTACCTGAAAAGGACAAAGGACATGTTTCTCGTTTATGGAGGTGACGAAGAGCTCGTCGTAAAGGGTTACGTCGACGCTAGCTTCGACACAGATCTGGATGACTCTAAGTCACAAACCGGATACGTGTATATGTTCAATGGAGGAGCAGTGAGCTGGTGCAGCTGCAAGCAGAGCGTCGTGGCGGGATCTACATGTGAAGCGGAGTACATGGCAGCCTCGGAGGCAGCACATAAAGCAATATGGGTGAAGGAGTTCATCACCGACCTAGGAGTCATACCCAATGCGTTGGGGCCAATCAAACTCTTTTGTGACAACACTGGAGCTATTGCACTTGCCAAGGAGCCCAGGTTTCACAAGAAGACAAGGCACATCAAGCGTCGCTTCAACTCCATTCGTGAAAATGTTCAAAATGGAGACATAGAGATTTGTAAAGTACATACGGACCTGAATGTAGCAGATCCGTTGACTAAACCTCTCCCTAGGGCAAAACATGATCAACACCAGAATTCCATGGGTGTTCGATTCATCACAATGTAACTAGATTATTGACTCTAGTGCAAGTGGGAGACTGTTGGAAATATGCCCTAGAGGCAATAATAAAAGCATTATTATTATATTTCTTTGTTCATGATAATTGTCTTTATTCATGCTATAACTGTATTATCCGGAAATCGTAATACACGTGTGAATACATAGACCATAATATGTCCCTAGTAAGCCTCTAGTTGACTAGCTCGTTGATCAACAGATAGTCATGGTTTCCTGGCTATGGACATTGGATGTCATTGATAACGGGATCACATCATTAGGAGAATGATGTGATGGACAAGACCCAATCCTAAGCATAGCACAAAGATCGTGTAGTTCGTTTGCTAGAGCTTTTCCAATGTCAAGTATCTTTTCCTTTGACCATGAGATCGTGTAACTCCCGGATACCGTAGGAGTGCTTTGGGTGTACCAAACGTCACAACGTAACTGGGTGACTATAAAGGTGCACTACAGGTATCTCCGAAAGTGTCTGTTGGGTTGACACGGATCGAGACTGGGATTTGTCACTCCATATGACAGAGAGGTATCACTGGGCCCACTCGGTAATGCATCATCATAATGAGCTCAAAGTGACCAAGTGTCTGGTCATGGGATCATGCATTACGGTACGAGTAAAGTGACTTGCCGGTAACGAGACTGAACAAGGTATTGGGATACAGACGATCGAATCTCGGGCAAGTAACATACCGATTGACAAAGGGAATTGCATACGGGGTTGCTTAAATCCTTGACATCGTGGTTCATCCGATGAGATCATCGTGGAGCATGTGGGAGCCAACATGGGTATCCAGATCCCGCTGTTGGTTATTGACCGGAGAGTCATCTCGGTCATGTCTGCTTGTCTCCCGAACCCGTAGGGTCTACACACTTAAGGTTCGGTGACGCTAGGGTTGTGAAGATATGTATATGCAGTAACCCGAATGTTGTTCAGAGTCCCGGATGAGATCCCGGACGTCACGAGGAGTTCCGGAATGGTCCGGAGGTAAAGAATTATATATAGGAAGTGCTGTTTCGGCCATCGGGACAAGTTTCGGGGTTATCGGTATTGTACCGGGACCACCGGAGGGGTCCCGGGGGCCCACCGGGTGGGGCCACCTGTCCCGGGGGCCACATGGGCTGTAGGGGGTGCGCCTTGGCCTAGATGGGCCAAGGGCACCAGCCCCAAAAGCCCATGCGCCTAGGGTTCCACTTGAGGGAAGAGTCCCAATGGTGGAAGGCACCTCTAGGTGCCTTGGGGGGGAGGGAAACCTCCCCTTGGCTGCCGCACCTAGGAGATTGGATCTCCTAGGCTGGCGCATCACCCCCCTTGGCCCTCCTATATATAGTGGGGGAGAGGAGGGACTTGAGACACCACCCCCTGGCGCCTCCCTCTCTCCCCGTTACGTCTCTCTCTCGTAGTATAGGCGAAGCCCTGCTACTGTGATGCCCTGCATCCACCACCACGCCGTCGTGCTGCTGGATCTTCATCAACCTCTCCTTTCCCCTTGCTGGATCAAGAAGGAGGAGACGTCTCTCGTCCCGTACATGTGTTGAACGCGGAGGTGCCGTCCGTTCGGCGCTTGGTCATCGGTGATTTGGATCACGTCGTGTTCGACTACATCATCACCGTTCTTTGAACGCTTCCGCACGCGATCTACAAAGGTATGTAGATGCATCTAATCACTCGTTGCTAGATGAACTCATAGATAGATCTTGGTGAAACCGTAGGAAAATTTTGTTTTTCTGCAACGTTCCCCAACAAAAAGTTCAAAGAATTTCAGAGTGAAGTTGAAAATCATCGTAACAAGAAAATAAAATTCCTACGATCTGATCGTGGAGGAGAATATTTGAGTTACGAGTTTGGTGTACATTTGAAAAATTGTGGAATAGTTTCGCAACTCACGCCACCCGGAACACCACAGCGTAATGGTGTGTCCGAACGTCGTAATCGTACTTTACTAGATATGGTGCGATCTATGATGTCTCTTACTGATTTACCGCTATCGTTTTGGGGATACGCTCTAGAGAAGGCCGCATTCACGTTAAATAGGGCACCATCAAAATCCGTTGAGACGACGCCTTATGAACTGTGGTTTGGCAAGAAACCAAAGTTTTCGTTTCTGAAAGTTTGGGGTTGCGATGCTTATGTGAAAAAGCTTCAACCTGATAAGCTCGAACCCAAATCGGAGAAATGTGTCTTCATAGGATATCCAAAGGAAACTATTGGATACACCTTCTATCACAGATCCGAAGGCAAGACTTTTGTTGCTAAATTCGGAAACTTTTTGGAGAAGGAGTTTCTCTCGAAAGAAGTGAGTGGGAGGAAAGTAGAACTTGACGAGGTAACTGTACCTACTCCCTTATTGGAAAGTAGTACATCACAAAAACCTGTTTCTGTGACACCTACACCAGTTAGTGAGGAAGCTAATGATGATGATCATGAAACTTCAGAACAAGATACTACTGAACCTCGTAGATCAACCAGAGTGAGATCCGCGCCAGAGTGGTACGGTAATCCTGTTCTGGAAGTCATGCTACTAGATCATGATGAACCTACGAACTATGAAGAAGCGATGGTGAGCCCAGATTCCGCAAAATGGCTTGAAGCCATGAAATCTGAGATGGGATCCATGTATGAGAACAAAGTATGGACTTTGGTTGACTTGCCCGATGATTGGCAAGCAATTGAGAATAAATGGATCTTCAAGAAGAAGACTGGCGCTCACGGTAATATTACTGTCTACAAAGATCGACTTGTCGCAAAAGGTTTTCGGCAAGTTCAAGGGATTGACTACGATGATATCTTCTCACCCGTAGCGATGCTTAAGTCTGTCCGAATCATGTTAGCAATTGCCGCATTTTATGATTATGAAATTTGGCAGATGGATGTCAAAACTGCATTCCTGAATGGATTTCTAGAAGAAGAGTTGTATATGATGTAACCAGAAGGTTTTGTCGATCCAAAGGGAGCTAACAAAGTGTGCAAGCTCCAGCGATCCATTTATGGACTGGTGCAAGCCTCTCGGAGTTGGAATAAACGCTTTGATAGTGTGATCAAAGCATTTGGTTTTATACAGACTTTTGGAGAAGTCTGTATTTACAAGAAAGTGGGTGGGAGCTTTGTAGCATTTCTGATATTATATGTGGATGACATATTACTAATCGGAAATGATATAGAATTTCTGGATAGCATAAAGGGATACTTGAATAAGAGTTTTTCAATGAAAGACCTCGGTGAAGCTGCTTACATATTAGGCATTAAGATCTATAGAGATAGATCAAGACGCTTAATTGGACTTTCACAAAGCACATACCTTGACAAAGTTTTGAAGAAGTTCAAAATGGATCAAGCAAAGAAAGGGTTCTTTCCTGTGTTACAAGGTGTGAAGTTGAGTAAGACTCAATGCCCGACCACTGCAGAAGATAGAGAGAAAATGAAAGATGTTCCCTATGCTTCAGCCATAGGCTCTATCATGTATGCAATGCTGTGTACCAGACCTGATGTGTGCCTTGCTATAAGTCTAGCAGGGAGGTACCAAAGTGATCCAGGAGTGGATCACTGGACAGCGGTCAAGAACATCCTGAAATACCTGAAAAGGACTAAGCATATGTTTCTCATATATGGAGGTGACAAAGAGCTCATCATAAAAGGTTACGTTGATGCAAGCTTTGACACTGATCCGGACGATTCTAAATCGCAAACCGGATACGTGTTTACATTAAACGGTGGAGCTGTCAGTTGGTGCAGTTCTAAACAAAGCGTTGTGGCGGGATCTACATGTGAAGCGGAGTACATAGCTGCTTCGGAAGCAACAAATGAAGGAGTCTGGATGAAGGAGTTCATATCCGATCTAGGTGTCATACCTAGTGCATCGGGTCCAATGAAAATCTTTTATGACAATATTGGTGCAATTGCCTTGGCGAAGGAATCCAGATTTCACAAGAGAACCAAGCACATCAAGAGACGCTTCAATTCCATCCGGGATCTAGTCCAGGTGGGAGACATAGAGATTTGCAAGATACATACGGATCTGAATGTTGCAGACCCGTTGACTAAGCCTCTTCCACGAGCAAAACATGATCAGCACCAAGCCTCCATGGGTGTTAGAATCATTACTGTGTAATCTAGATTATTGACTCTAGTGCAAGTGGGAGACTGAAGGAAATATGCCCTAGAGGCAATAATAAAGTTATTATTTATTTCCTTATATGATGATAAATGTTTATTATTCATGCTAGAATTGTATTAACCGGAAACATAATACATGTGTGAATACATAGACAAACGGAGTGTCACTAGTATGCCTCTACTTGACTAGCTCGTTAATCAAAGATGGCTATGTTTCCCAACCATGAACAAAGAGTTGTTATTTGATTAACGGGATCACATCATTAGGTGAATGATCTGATTGACATGACCCATTCCATTAGCTTAGCACCCGATCGTTTAGTATGTTGCTATTGCTTTCTTCATAACTTATACATGTTCCTATGACTATGAGATTATGCAACTCCCGTTTGCCGGAGGAACACTTTGTGTGCTACCAAACGTCACAACGTAAATGGGTGATTATAAAGGTACTCTACAGGTGTCTCCAAAGGTACATGTTGGGTTGGCGTATTTCGAGATTAGGATTTGTCACTCCGATTATCGGAGAGGTATCTCTGGGCCCTCTCGGTAATGCACATCACATAAGCCTTGCAAGCATTGCAACTAATGAGTTAGTTGCGAGATGATGTATTACGGAACGAGTAAAGAGACTTGCCGGTAACGAGATTGAACTAGGTATTGAAATACCGACGATCGAATCTCGGGCAAGTAACATACCGATGACAAAGGGAACAACGTATGTTGTTATGCGGTCTGACCGATAAAGATCTTCGTAGAATATGTAGGAGCCAATATGAGCATCCAGGTTCCGCTATTGGTTATTGACCGGAGACGTGTCTCGGTCATGTCTACATTGTTCTCGAACCCGTAGGGTCCGCATGCTTAAGGTTTCGATGACAGTTATATTATGAGTTTTGATGTACCGAAGTTAGTTCGGAGTACCGGATGTGATCACGGACATGACGAGGAGTCTCTAAATGGTCGAGACATAAAGATTGATATATTGGACGGCTATATTCGGACACCGGAAGTGTTCCGGGTGATTTCGGAGAAAACCGGAGAGCCGGAGGGTTACCGGAACCCCCCGGAAGAAGTAATGGGCCATATGGGCCTTAGTGGAGAGAGAGAGGGGAAGCCAAAGGTGGGCCGCGCGCCTCCTCCCCCTGGTCCGAATTGGACTAGGAGAGGGGGGGGCGCCCCCTTTCCTTCTCCCTCCCCACTTCTTTCCCCCTCCTAGTAGGAGTCCTACTCCTACTAGGAGGAGGACTCCTCCTTGGCGCGCCATAGGGGCCGGCCGACCTCCTCCCCTTGATCCTTTATACCCGGGGGCAGGGGGCACCCCTAGACACACAAGTTGATCCACGTGATCATATTCTTAGCCGTGTGCGGTGCCCCCTTCCACCATAATCCTCGATAATATTGTAGCGGTGCTTAGGCGAAGCCCTGCGACGATAGTACATCAAGATCGTCACCACGCTGTCGTGCTGACGGAACTCTTCCCGGCACTTTGCTTGATCGGAGTCCGGGGATCGTCATCGAGCTGGACGTGTGCTAAAACTCGGAGGTGCCGTAGTTTCGGTACTTGATCGGTCGGGCGTGAAGACGTACGACTACATCAACCGCGTTGTGCTAACTCTTCCGCTGTCGGTCTACAAGGGTACATAGATCACACTCTCCCCTCTCGTTGCTGTGCATCACCATGATCTTGCGTGTGCGTAGGAATTTTTTTGAAATTACTACGTTCCCCAACACCAAAGAGCATCTCCTTTCCTATTCCTACTCATAGGATTTGAGGTACATGTCATCTCATTTCCTATGACTTTCCTATTCCTATGATTTTCCTACCCTATAAAACAAAAGAGGCCGGGGAGCCCTTGAATCTTGGGGGGCCGAGGTGGTGGCCCCCTGCCCCCTCCCCCCTCTCTCCCTCTTAGGTCTCTTTTGGTTCATAGGATAAGATTATCGCAGGAATAGGAATTTTGTAGGAAATGAGATGGCATGTATCTCAAATCCTATGAGTAGGAATAGGAAACGAGATGCCATTTGGTTGACACCAAAGGAATTTTCTCATTGAGTCTAGGCTAATTTTTATTTTCCTATGAAATGTAGAGGATAGAAACCAATCCTATGTAGGGGTAGGAATCTATTCCTATGAACCAAAGGGCTCTAAAGAAAAAAATCCTATAAGAATCATATCCTCTAGAATTCCTATGAAATTCCTCCAAACCAAAGGAGGCCAGGGTTTGTTTTGTGACAACATTCATGAGGTGGTGGCGGTGAGATGTCGCGTTGGCCTCTCCGACCTGTACCTACCTCGACGACGTCTGCTCCGACATTGACAAAGTGCCTGTGAGAGTTTGTGTCATCAGATCTGCTGGCTCTCTTTTGATCTTGGCAGTTGGTGTGCCTATCAAGGAGCACAAGTGGCTAGCTATTGGTGCGGCGACTTCAACATTTTCTTCCGATTGTTCTACAACATGGTTCATTTTCTCCAACTCTCTGAATGAATGGTGATAGATTGCAAGTCTGTGCTGCATGGGGTGATGGTCCAGCCGATGCTTCTTTCAGCGATTTCTAGATCTCGTCTTAAGCGGCGAGTGGCTATTGCAGTATTTACATCATCTAAATACATCATATGTTTGAGTAGGAATTTTACATCACCTAAATACATCATTTGTTGGAGTTTTACATCTCCAAAAATACATCTTTTATTAAAGATGCCTTTTTGGATTATTATTATTCTAAAACAAAAATGACCAAATCCAATAGTGGTATTCCTTTGCGTCTGTTTCATTTTCACCGTTGGATCTGCTCCATCTGGATTGGAGGGATACGCTAGGTTGCAGTGTGACTTGGCTTCTATTTTCCCCGTTCTTCCTCCGGCGAGATCTAGGGTTACGGCCACCGGCGCTTCCAGAGTTGGGAGGGATGGCGGAGGGCAGGTGGAAGCCAGTTATATGGATGCGTCGCAAGAGGCTCCGAGACGACGCGCCTACCGAGGCTGAGGCGGAGGCGGTGGTGGGCGAGAGCTTCGAGTTCGCCTTCGACAACGAGGCCTTCTCCGACCGGGTGCTACGGGTAGAGGTCGTCGGCAGCGAGGAGGAAAATGGTGAGTGCAGGGCCTCCTGTGTCAGCGCCCTCTGGCCTATTTCGGGTTTTCAGTTCTGTTTGCTATTTCGAGCTCTACTCTAGAATTAAAATGCAGCATATCTGCAGTCATATGTTTCGATGCAGCAGTAGCGTTGGTGTTCAAGATACATCATACCATTCAAATTGAGAATTGCCACTGGGCGACTAAAAGGATTTAGAATAATTTGTATGTTATAGTTCTGTAGGCTGGTGAGATGCATGCTGTTTAAGGGTGCTTAATTGCTTACAAGTGATTGGTGTACCCTGTCGGTATGCAGCACAACACTTCAGCCTTGGATTAAGGGATATATAGGGTGATCAATTTGTTCACATCTTTCAGAAGAAAAATGAACCGAGGGGAAATTTGCTTGATGGCTAACAATCGTTATATCTCTAAATGTAACTCCAAGAGGTCCAAGAACAAATACAAGAACAGATTATATACTATGAAATGTGTCATTGACTTGTTGAATGTACACTTGGAACATGAAATGGTTGTTTCATGCAATGAGGATGTGTGTACTGAGGGGCTCCCTGTTCCGCATTTGAGTTCAACATTATTCTGTGCTTTGTTTTTGGTTCGCCTGCATTTCAGTTGTTTTTTCATTGAACATTTACTGTATATATTAATATGCCGATAATCACTTGCCTTTAAGTAGTACAAATACATGTGGACCATGGTGCACACAGTATGTCACAGTCCGTTGATCAAATAGGTAGGACCTGGTTGCCATTTTCTTCGTTCGAGCAACATCCTGTTTACAGGCCAATCCTGGCAAGATAACATGCTACTGCTACTTGTTACTTTTGGAGGTATGAGATACTATTTTTAATTTGATAAAATTAGACCGGTCTTGTTTTCCACTTTATTACATCGGGTGCAGTTATACAAAAACCTAATAAGATCCCTGGGGCAACATTTATGATTACTGTACCCACTGACACGGGATCATGCTTATTATGACTTATGCAACCAAATTAGCATCAAGGTTCCGTGATGTTCAGCATTTTGTTGTATTTCTGAAGGTTGACTGAATGAATCCGCCCACATAGAGAACATGGTGCTTCAAATATTTTTGCATATTTCTCTATTAATCTGACCTAGGTATTTTTCAGGCGCTGATGGAAAAGGTATTGACTCCTCTTGTACCGTGATGGATACACCAGTTTTACGGGTCAATACCATACATGTTAGTTCGGCGATTCTTGCTGCAAAAGTCCTTTCTTTCTCAAGGTAATTCTGATGACCTGAAATAGATTTGTTATATAGTCAGTGGACTTAGCTTTCTGATAAGCTTCATGCTTCTTAGCTTTTCTCAAATGGCATGAAAGAGTCTGATCAGAGACATGCAACACTTACAATTGCTGATTCAGGTAACAGTGTTTTAGTGTAGTACAATCTTCATCTTATAACTGATGATTCTAGTTTGCTATTGTTATTTTTTTAAATATTGTTGATTTTTTAATTTAAAAGATGACTACTTGTAGAAGTTAAGAAACAATTACTTCTTGTTGAGAGGTGGACTGCTTTGGGGTTTCCTGCCACACTTTTTTTCATGACGAATTTGTTACTCTCATTTCCCCTATAGACCCTACACTCGATATTTTGTTTTATTATTTGCACACTATAGTTTTAACCAACTGATTCTTAAAAGTCACTGGTCATACTACATACTCATCCATGCATAAAAGATAGCTATCGCTTTTCTTTTGTACTCCTCCGCCTCAAAATGTAAGACGTTTTTTAGGCCTAAAAAAACGTCTTACATTTTGAGGCGGAGGTAGTACTTTTTTATTTAACCGATACCGGTTGATATTTATTGAACTGTTTCGTTAGACCTTATGCCTCCTTTCCTTTCATTTCATACTTGGAACAGAGGAAAAGGCCTTCATGGCGCTTTTACACTTAATGTATACCGGAAAGTTGACACCAACAACTGAGTCCACTCTTCTGGTTGATATGTTAATGGCCGCGGACAAATTTGAGGTTGTTTCTTGCATGAAGCTTTGTAGTCAAAGGCTCATAGACCTGCCTATGACCCTAGAATCGGCAGTGAGGTGCCTAGATCTCCCATGTACCATTCCATTGGCAGCTGCCATCAGAGAGGCAGCCAAGACCTTCTTTGCTGAAACTTACAAGGAATTCCTGTCAACAAAGTAAGTGATCCCCGTTTGATTCAGATATCTCCTTTTCTTTTTGAGGAAACATTTGGACATTGTTGTTATAAAATTACTATCTTAAGGCATTGCATGGTTTTATCGCATTTCAGGTTCCAAGATGAACTGATGAGGGTCCCTCTCGCTGGAATTCAGGCCATCTTATCAAGGAATCGCCTTGGGATTGTATCTGAAGGAGACGTCTATGAGTTCATGCTTAGGTGGGCCTGTTCACAGTACTCTAATTCAGAAGAAAGACACAAGATTTTGAGTTCACGGTTGCTTCCACTAGTACCACGAGTCCTCAGTATGAACGATTCCATTCTAATTGATCACCCGTCTGGTATAGTTAACTTTACTATCAAGCGTGAGAAGTGTTACGGGCTCTTCCCGTTAGGATCGATGCGTTCGCCGCCGTTCCATTGTGCGGGCCGCCGCTTCTACCTCTCGGCACGCTGTATGGCGACGGAGCAGCTCCAGATTTTCGGCCTTTCAGTAAATATGCTGGAAGACAAGGGGGCAGTAAGGGGGACAGTGGATTATAAGATTGGAGTAAAGACAAGGCCGTCGCTGCAGTTTGTCACCAAGCACATCAGCAGCAGCACCACCGATAGTAAGCAACTTGTTGGATGTAGGGTTCCTTGGTCGGAGTTGATCGCTGATGACAACCCTTACTTCATTGATGACAAACTCCATCTGCAAGTTCACGTGAAGATAACACCACAGACGGAGTGATGCATACCCGCAAGCTTTATGGTCCTCGCTTAGGTCCCTCTTTGTTTCTGTGAGCGAAAAGGGAAGCCCCTGTTATTCTGAAATCGGAAGAAACCTGAACCGGACACTCTAGTTATTTGCTAGCATTTGCTCTGCTCTCTTGTTGGTGACCGGAATTAATGTCTCATGTAAATATCTTAGAATTTGATGCTCGAGGTTTCACCATCTCGCATACTCCTACCAGTCGCAAAAATGTTATGTATGCCCTGAAGGTTATGCTATCATCCTTGTAATCTAAGTTATGCTATGGCTTGTGTGCTCTATGGTAATACTTTGGCAACATGTGCCCCTGGGATGAAATAATGCTGCTGTATAGTATAGGTCAATGTTCACAAATCTGGTGCTCTGCAGATGAAGAAGCCTTGATGCAGTGAAATGTTTGAATGTTTGCTCAGTTAGTCGAGTGTCTAGTTCCCTTACCTGAATGTTGTTATTGTTGTCATAGGTTGCCACTTGCCATTAAACTGCAACTGGAGCAAAACTTCAGCTGAAAGTCACCTTCAAGATCCATGTTTTCTGCGTATATTCTTCTGTTGCTGTGTACCTTTTTAGTATCTCAGTACATGGTTGAAACTTAAAAAGTGTTGCTGACAGAGCAGGATATTATGTTTGTGCTTCCAGACCTAGTGCAAATTACTTTGTGGGGCGCGGGAAAGAATCCAGGGTCAATCCGTTACAAGTACGGATTGGACATTGCATAGTCACAATCGTGCACAAGGAGAGGTATTGACGCCGCAATGGGGCTACAACATTTTCGCTCGGTTCTTTTAAACCAAGGAGTTTATAATGTAAAATTAGAAATAATGTTCTCAATGGCAAATGAATTGTGGATATTATGTCATGGAAGACTTTGATATTCCATGCATTCCATTTCCGAAGGATGGTAAGCAGCACTATGGGCCAGATGCCCAGATGGAGTCATCGGGGACTCACGACAGAGTTAGGTTCCGAAGGAGGCTGATCTTTGAGCCTGAAACCGAACGGCAAGGTGTTGCCAAATCTCGATGGAGTGCGGGCAGGGGTGGGAGATGTGCTTGATGTCCTCAAAGAGGTGACTGTTTGTGTGAGGGATCGTTACTTGGAGCGATGTATTTTATGCTGCATGTTTGCCTTGAAGTTTAACCTGTCCCGAAATAGAATCCAATCATTCTTAACCTTTGTTGAAACCATGCCGCCAAATTAGGTTAGCGTTGGAAAAAGCTAATGAAGCCATCAATCGACTAGGAATTGTAAGATACAAGGATGTCGAGAAACGGCTTACAACACAACACACGATGCAACATAAAAACCTAGAAAACAATATGCAGCTTAAGATGGTGTCACCCTTAGTGCTCAAACACTAAAACAGTAGACATAAACTACATCACATGAGCAACCATAGCTTGAACGCGATCACGTTGGCGACAACTTTATAAGTTGAGCAAACCATGCACCCTCCTTCACCCTTGCCTTGTTGATGAGGGACCCTTGCCCCCTCGTCCTAGCTCGAGGATGCCGTACCATCAAACTAAAGGAGGAGCTCACCCTAGAACAGGGAGAGGTGCTGATCTTCGAGGCCACCATCAGCTGTCAACCGCAGACGACCTCCTCACCGAACCGGGCAAAGCATGTTGGTCGCATATCATCTACTCACGACAACCCAAAAAGAAAGGGGACAAACTTTTGGCACTGGAACAATGGATTAGAAGGCACAAAAAATTAAAAGGAATGATTAGCATCACGAGTGAGGCCAACCGTCATTGTGAAGGTACATGTACACCACGTGTCGTCGCAACAATACTATTAGAGCCCCTCTCTCCAAAGATCAAGGGTGGCGGCTCATCGGCGGGCATAAGGACACATACAACTGAGCACCAGAACAGATGATAGCAAACACGACAGACTCACGGGACTGCAATAATAGAGATGCCTCCTGAACCTTGTTGTCGGTCGGCACCTACAGACCATAACACCACAAGTATGCACCCCTTACCCTAGTCAACACCCCCAAGGAGTAGGCGACACCGCCAAATTCAAACCGATAGTAGGTTTCACCAGGGCGGAGGGAGGGGCGAGGGGAGAATTGACATAGTCGATGCTTGCAACATCCGTTAATGTGTCTGAAAGTGCGTTATATCGACTAGAGGGGGGGTGAATAGGCGATTTTTATGAAAGTCTTCAAAACGTGGAAGTTATGAAGACAAACAGTAGAGATATGCCTATCACTATGCAGCGGAAGTTAGATTACACTAGACAAGCCATGGTCAAGTATTCAATAGAGTAAAAGCACAGTGACAAGTAGCTGCAGTGTAATAAGGATCAGGTAGGAAGAAGTTATGAAGCCAAACAGATCATACAGTCACGTTGTGAAGACAGAAGATATAGCAAGCATGCAATGACTTCACAAAGAGTAACAGTAAGAAAAAGGAAGTGAAGATGAAACTAGTGACTCGTTGAAGACAATGATTTGTTGGACCAGTTCCAGTTGCTGTGACAACTGTACGTCTGGTTGGAGCGGCTAGGTATTTAAACCAAAGGACACACAGTCCCGGACACCCAGTCCTGAACACGCAGCTCAGGACACCCAGTCCTCACCGTATTCTCCTTGAGCTAAGGTCACACAGACCTCGCCCAATCACTCTGGTAAGTCTTCAAGGTAGACTCCCAAACCTTCACAGACTTCGTTCACCGGCAATCCACAATGTCTCTTGGATGCTCAGAACGCGACGCCTAACCGGCTGGAGGATGCACAGTCCTCAAGTGTAATAAGTCTTCAGATCACTCAGACAAGAAGACTTAAGTGATGCCCAATTCTCTCTGGCTCTGGGTGGTTAGGGCTTTTCTCCTCGCTAGGAATTTTCTCTCAAAGGCTTCGAGGTGGGTTGCTCTCAAACGACAAAAGCCGTGCACTGAAATCTGAGCAGCCAACCGTTTATGGTTGTAGGGGGTGGACTATATATAGCCACTGGGTAACCCGACCTGATTTGTCCTAAATGACCCTGGGTCACTAAGGAACTGACACGTGTTCCAACGGTCAGATTTCAAACTCACACGGCAACTTTACTTGGGCTACAAGCAAAGCTGACTTGTCCGACTCTGGACAAGATTTGCTCTCATAGTCTTCACTCGAAGATATAGGTTTTGAATTAGGCATCACTTCAGTCATTCTGACTGGTTCTCTTGGACCCCACTTAACAGTACGGTGGTTCCTATGACTCAACACAAAAGAAAAAGAACTACGAAAGATCCAAGTCTTCGAGCTCCATAGGCTTCATATCGTGTCTTCTCCTTTCATAGTCTTCAATGTGAATATCTTCATATACCACCATTGGCTTCAATGTCTTCGTACATTTTTAGGGGTCATCTCTGGTAGTAAAACCGAATCAATGAGGGACTTCTACCTGTGTTATCCTGCAATTCTCACAAACACATTAGTCCCTCAACTAGGTTTGTCGTCAATACTTCAAAACCAACTAGGGGTGGCACTAGATGCACTTACAATCTCCCCCTTTTTGGTGATTGATGACAAACTAGTTGAAGTTTTCAACGAGGAATATAATTTGTGAAATTGTAAAGGAATTGTCTTCATAAGCTGCAAGGGCTCCCCCTGAAGATGTGCATATAAGTAATTTGCTTCTAGAATGCAAATGCACATGGCAGGTTGTACTTGTGGAGATCCACTTCAACTTATGATGACAATCCACTATGCATGTAAAAGTATATGAAGATAATGACATGTATAATGGAAAATGGACGTCTGCAGAATGATCTAAGTGCGGAATTTATCATCGCACATGCGGAATTTATCTTCGCAAAACACAGTGGCAAACAAGTAGCAGACGACCATCGAGTTTAAGTGTTACAACTCAAAGAAGAAAATGTAGCAGAATGGGAGTTGTAAGCACGAAGCAAAATATAGCAAAATAAAGGCACCCGCCCATATTGACCCGTTTGAAGACTATCAACATCATATGCTTCTCCCCCTTTTGTCAGTGAGGACCAAAAAGATTTGAAGACATAGAGTTTTCTACTCGTTCCCATGAGCAGCAGGGTCGTTGGAGGTGTTTGGCGGTGCTGAAGAGCTTGGTGCAGAGTCGACTCGCGCTGAAGGAGGTGGAGGTGATGTAGCGTCGTCTTCTTCCTCGACAATCCTTGCAGACACCGTGGCAGAAGATGAAGAGAACTCCGAGTCTTCGAGGGATGGAGTTCCTCTCAGCACAGCCCTTCTGGGAGGTGTGGAGTCAAACTTGAAACGCTCTTTGAAGCCATCCTCTTGAAGATCAGGTTCAGAACACAGCATGGTGAGTCCTTTCCAGGTGCGGCGACAGGTCTCATGTGCAACGAATGCATTCTTGGTGGCAAGATTTCTGATGCGATTTACATCCACCAAGAGGCTTTTCATCTGTCTCTTCAGCCAGTTGTGATGCCTATCCTGCTTTTGATGAAGTGCCACAAGAAGCTATCGGTCATTGAGAGCGCGAGCGCGCTTCTTGGGTCTCTGAGCAGTTGTGCTGTCAGTGGCTTCAGTTGATGCAGGGCGTGGTGCACGTGTAGTGCCAGCCAACGGATACACCCTGGAGATGGCTTCAACACCTTCAACATTCTGAGTGAAGCTCTGGTGTTCTACATTTTGAAGACTCGGAGGTTGCTTGGCAGGCTCAGGATATATGGCTTCAGCAGAGGTGTCCACATCTGGCAAGAAGATCCGATGGTTGCGGCTGAGGGCTGATATGAGATCGAAGAATGAAGTTTGATCAGCCTCATTACCCATGGAGCATAGAACTTCAAACCAAATAAATCTGAGCCTGATGCAGCAAGTTGGCGTATGAAGAAGTCTTGAGCGTTGAAGCATTTGCCATGAAGTATACAAAATATCAGAGTCTTCATTGCACCCTCGATCTTGGCATGTGGAGAGTACCCTTTGATAGGCCAGAGAGTCCGCCGGATGATGTGATAGATGGTTCTGGGAAGGTACTCAAGGTCTTCAACGAAGAACTCTGTTGGATAAGGAGCATCGTGGGGCAATGGCTTCATCATTGAGAGCATCTGACTCATATTCGGTTCAGGCCTCTGGAATATGCTCTCAAGAGCTTCAGTGTGGAGTTGACAGCCCTCTTCGAAGAATTCGCCAGGAGTGGGCAGGCCGGTGAGCTCAATGACATCAAATGCATTGGCTTCGTGATGAACATTTCCGGTCATCCACTCCAGGACCCAAGTCTTCGGATCTCTGTTGTATCCTTTGATGTGGAGGGTGGCATAGAATTGCAGCAGAAGCTCTTCATTCCGGTGCTCTTCATCAGTGATAAACTGCAGCAGACCCACTTGTTTGAAGCAGTCTAACGCCTCCTCTAAACAGGGCAGACCAGCAATGGCTTCAACATCAAGGCGCTTGTGCGGGAAAATGCGACCTTGGTTGTATAGGATGCATGAATAGTAGCTGCGCTGAGGATAGCTCCAGAACCTATCTGATGAAATCCTTTCCCTGGAATAGGGGTTCTTGGAGCTGTTGAAGAACGTATTATCTGCCTTGAAGCTATTGATGTTAAAGGAGCCAGGTGCTGATGCAGGACCTGGGAACCTCGGCAGTCTTGGGACTGGCTTCTGGACCTGAGGCTTGTGCTCAACATGGTAATCAAATTGAGGACCTGCAGCAGACTCAGGAACAGACATGTCAGGTTCAGTAGCTTCGCTGTCTTCTGAAGCTTTTGGTGGGGAGGGCTCCACATTGGCTTCAGTGTTGGTTGTGGCAGCCTCAACATTTTCAGCCTCCACTTGACTAGCTGGAGGGTCAGACTCAGGCACGTTCTCCTGGAGAACTGTGACACCCTAAATTTTTGGCCTTGTTTTATTATATTAAAATTTTGCCAGGAAATAAAAAAAACTTTTATTTTCTGGGCTCCCTTTTGATTTTTTTGAACCATTTTCTCCCTTGTTATTATGGAGTTTTTCCCTAAAGTGAAAAAACTTTCAAATATGTTATTGGACTTGTTTAACCTCTCAAGAAAAACTTTTCTTTTATCAGTATAACTAATTACCTAATTAAATTGCTTGATCTTTATTTTCTTGAAAAATGGTTTTTCAAGGTTATACGGCCATATTTGAAATACAACCATTTGATAAATTCACCTAAAATTCTAACCAAAATTTGGAGATGTCATGTGGTGTTTTTAAATCACTTTTATACAAAAATATCTCTTATTCATGAAATATTTTGAGCTCTACACTCATTTTTTCTTCTCTGGTCCAGAGTGCAATTTTGCACTACAACCCATTTAAATAATTCTTTCTAGCCTCCACCAAAATTATGGGATATTGGTAGTAGCATATGATTCAACTTTATGCAAAAACCCAGTGATGTTATTTGAAAAATTTGAGTGAATCAACCTCATTTTCATTCTGGTCCAGCCTTGTGAGTTCTACTACAACCCTATTTATTTTTGCTCTAATGATCTTGTGCTTTCTCCTACTTGTAGACAGCCCTACCAAACCCCTAAGTCCAGGAGCATGCACCCATTGGCAAATTTTTGGTTCATGAAATAATGTCATTTATTTCCTGTCCAGAATTGTAGTTTTGCAAAACTTGCACTAGCAAGTTTCTGCTTTTGGCAAACTAACCTCACCACTCTCTCTTGCATCTAAGGAGACCCTGATCTGGAGAATTTGGCCACTCCAAGAAGAGCCTAGGTACCTGTGGCATTTTGTCAAACACCTGGAGACCATGGCCAGATTTGACATGATCTTGAATTTGCTTTGTGAACTTGGTCTCCTGACCTAACCACCTTGTCCCTTGATCGCCCCACTATCCCTAACCTAGCCCTGTTTCTCGCCAGCCCCTCCCGCAACCTCTAGCGTGCTCTGGCATTGTGTCGAGCACATCCCGTGCGTGCCCAGAGCGCGAGCAGAGCGTGCGTTTGGCACGCGTTTTGCACGTGCCTCGCCCGAGCCGACGCGTCGCGCCCTTGGCCTTGCCACCACTGCAGAGCCACGCCACGCACGTCCCTCCTCACCGCTACGCGCCAAGCCGCCCCTCGCCACGCCCGGCAGGCCAAGAGCTAGCCGCCGCAGCCGCCCGACAGCCTCTGCTCATGTCGGCGCCGCCGAGCCTTTCCCCGCTCGCCACCTGCCTCCTGGAGCAGCGCGTGCTCATCCGCGAGTGTGTCCACTAGCGCTCGTCGCCGCCACGACGCCCTAGCTACAGAATGGCGGTCGCCGGCGACCTTATCCGTGGCCGCCGCGGAACCGCCTTGGCTCGCCCATTTAAGGAGCCCCGAAACTCATCTCCGCACGCAGGTAGTCCCAAGCCATCTCCCGAGGACCCCCATTTGGCAGCCAATCGATCTGGGGAGGTCTCCTTCCTCATCTCCGGCCGGTTCGGCCGCCACCACGTCCCAGCTCCATTCACCGCAACCAGGGCCTCGCCCTCTCCGTTCTCTTCACCAGGAGCCTTCTCTTCCTCCCGCGAACACTTTCCCCTGCTCGATTTTGATCGGGAACCACCGCAGCCCCAAACACACCTTGCTCCCGAAGCTCCCTCCGCCGCGAAGCTCGTCGCCGGCAACTCCGTCCACGTCGGCGACCATGGCGGGTACCCCCGAGTTCGTCTCGGCCTCCTGAGCACATCGATGCACTCAGATTAGCGAGGGACGCCGCCATTCGCCGGCGAGCCTCGCCGGAGCTCCGCCCCTGTTCGGTCAGGGGGAGACGACGCGCGCGTGGACCAGTCAAACCTGACCGGTGGGCCAGGCGGGCCCACTGTCAGTGACCCACGCGCCGTCCACGCTGGAGTAAGTGGAGGCGTAATACCCGTAATACGTCTTCTCTGTCCGAAAGCGTAATCTCTTTGAAACGTTTTCTTTTTCCTGATTTTATTAAAAGCAGATTTTGACCACAACTTTGACTGCCTATAACTTTTTAAATATAACTCCAAATGAATTGATTCTTTTTCCTACATCTCTCAAATTCTGTCTAGTTTATTTTAAGATTTATTTGAAAATTTTCCAAACAACTTTTTTGTACTGTTTTTGAAATATGTGTTATTTGCATATTTTTGGAAATAGGATTTTTGGGAGAGAAGGAAGCTTTCAAAAAAATTTGGAGAGCACCCCCACCTCTCCACACCATTAAAGGCAAGCATTCTTAACCCCGGAATAATATTTTTGGTGTGTTAGTTGACACGTTTATAACACCACCTTATATCGGAGAGCTTGTTATTTCATGTGATATGATCATTTGCATGAGGCATATTAGTGATTTCCTTGTTGTTGGAAATGAATATACTTGTGATGGTAATCACCCTCATGTGCCTTGCATGCATGCCGGAAGGGAATCCGGGAAAGCCTCTGCCATGGGTAGGAGTGAGCTTGTCGCCGGTCCCCGTCGGGACGGTTATGTCCGGTATGGCATGATAAGGTATATAGAGTGGTGATTTGTTGGTTGAAATATATTTGTTATACATGTCATGCAGGGAATTTATAAAACTCCTGAGTCGACCGTAGACCGAGTCTTGTTCCAGTAACCCCCATACTTGCCTCGTACTACCACTTGTCCCTGTCGCAGGTAGGGTACGGTTCAGTAAGTCGTCAACCCCTTTCCAGCACACACCGTACAGAGAGGCCATGGTGGAAGATACCGGTTGTAGCCGGTAGGCAGGCCATCTAGTCCGGGGGCATGGGTGTTTCCGGTTGGGACCGAGAGGGGAGGCCACCCCTTAGAGCGCGCGATAAATTTGATCCCATGCTACGCGAGGTTGTAACCTCCCCACTTAGAGTTTTGCTTAACAAGTGTCGTGGGTGATTCCAGACACCAATGAGTTAAGCTAGTGTGTGCAAGTTAGGCGTGTTTTCAACAAAAAGGCCGTAGACGGAATCAGTCCCGATGGACTAAAGGAATCCGTTACTCGTGGGTAAAGAGTACACCCTCTGCAGAGATTAAACCTATTCCAATAGCCGTGTCCATGGTTAAGGATTACAGTCCGGGATGGGTCAAGTGTTGGTCTTAGTGTCGGTCTTCGGAGGAGATATTGTTAAACCAAACTTGGATACCGACTAGTTACTTGTGAGGACCATGATTATTATTTTGTGATGGACTAACCCGTTACATTATTTGTATCCCTGGGATGGTTCTACCTCCTGGATATTCATTGTGATCATTTCTTTTAAAGCCCTTTATGTGGTGTCGCTCAGACGCCTGACTGTGGCATTTCTTTTAAAGCCCTTTATGTGGTGTCGCTCAGACGCCCGACTGTGGCATTTCTTTTAAAGCCCTTTATGTGGTGTCGCTCAGACGCCCGACTGTGGCATTTCTTTTTAAAGCTCTTTATGTGGTGTCGCTCAGACGCCCGACTGTGACATTTCTTTTAAAGCCCTTTATGTGGTGTCGCCCAGACGCCCGACTGTGGCATTTGTTTTAAAGCCCTTTATGTGGTGTCGCTCAAACGCCCGACTGTGGCATTTCTTTTAAAGCCCTTTATGTGGTGTCGCTCAGACGCCCGACTGTGGCATTTCTTTTAAAGCCCTTTATGTGGTGTCGCTCAGACGCCCGACTGTGGCATTTCTTTTAAAGCCCTTTATGTGGTGTCGCTCAGACGCCCGACTGTGGCATTTCTTTTAAAAGCCCTTTATGTGGTGTCGCTCAGATGCCCGACTGCGGCATTTTATTCCCACTCTATTACTGCTTAGTCATGTTGCATGAAAATAACCTGCTTGCATGCATAATAGATGTTTTATTTATGACCGACGATGTGAACATGGAATTTTTTTTAGTGCATGATTATCAATTATATTATACCTGTGTTCTTAATGTTTGCGAGTACATTCAAAGTACTCACTGGCTTGTCCCTGGCTATTGTCTTGGCCAGATTGCTTGCTTGGAGAGGAGCGTGGCGATGACAACCTCGGGACCTAAGCAACGGTGATAGCAGCCTCGCGAAGATAGGAGTTAACCTGGTCAGCTGTTCCTGTGGGAAATGGAGTCCCATAGACACTGATGTCTCACAAACCGCTTCCGCCATCGACCACTAGAAACCCAATTGTTGTACTCACAGGCCAGAATGGTCTTGTACTACATATGTTGTATTTTGCTTGGAATTTCTGTATCAAGTTGGAGCCTCATCAGCTAACAGTAATCCTGGGGCTGATGAGCACGACGGTCTTTTTCTGGAATTTAAAACCTGGAAAATCCAGTCGTGACAGACTTGGTATCAGAGCCAGGCTGACCATTGGCTAATCCTATCTTAACCGGGTCTATAAACTTAGGCAAACTAACCCACCAAACCATAACCAAACCCCAGCCAAGCTTCTCGCGCAAGATAGCCACACAGTGACCCAACACTTTTGGCAGTCGGTGCCCAACCTATCAACCTAACCTGTCGCTCATGCGCCAGTGATCGAATCTTAAATAGTCCTTTCTCGCAGGCGTGCAAGGGAAGACTCCGTCCCCTTTTTTCTATAAAAAGGGGCACGCTAGCCCCAACACAGCACAGCACAGCCTCTACCCCAAACCAAGCTTCAATGCCTGGCCCTGTCATGCACAATGAGACCACAGCAACCAACCTTGGAGGCTTTGTGACCATACTCGCAAACCTCACCCATCGTGCCTATGCGTTAGAAGAGCCCCCAGAATATGTTGTGTACCAAGGACCCATGAGCGGTGAGAACCGTCAATTCTGGGCCACTGTACACATCTACGGTAGGGGTCTAGAGCCCGAGCGCCCCTACAGGTTCACCGGAAGAACAACTTCCTTTGAGCTTCAAGCCATCCAACTAGCTGCTCGAGAGGCTATAGTTCATCTCCGGCACTTGTCGCCCAGAGCTAACTGTCGCTCGTTCCACTACTACCCCAGACATGAAGGGTATGGTAGGCCACCCCAAGTTGCCAACGGAGATCACGAGACGGATCCTGCATTGTTGCACCTAGTGCGCTATGTAAGTGCACTAGAGGAACTGTGCGATCAAATCACTATTGATCTAATCGCAGCTCGTGGAGAGCTGGTTCGTCGAGCCCCGGCGAGAGAAGAAAACGAGCCCAACGCCGACAACCCAGTCATGCTGTTTGGACACCCGATCGAGTCCCTGAGGCCTGCCCCAGCCATAGGCCAAGGTGCTGCGATAACCCCAGAGGTGCTTCGTCGCATATTGGGAGCACACTCCAACGGGATTGTGGCCAACAATCCCCGAGATGGTCCTCATCGCTACCCCGAGCCTGCAGCCCCTCAACCCACTCCAGCTAATTTCGACGACGAGACCCGTGGAGGAGCCTCAAGGCACGCCCGCTTGGATGTAAACGAGGTAGACTAAGTCACCCGAGTCGTATCGAGTCCCAGTGTACCCTCGCTTTGTAATCGTGTGGTCTTGTAATTAAATGCCGCCTGTTGTCGTGCCTCTGTTTTAATGGTAGCCTTGCCTGGATACGCCAGTATGCAGTATAAGATTTCTATCCCGGACGCAATTACCAAAAATCACCCCGTCAACCCCACAGTAACACATCACTATAGTGAGATGTGTGAATCTGTGGCTTGACCCCGACCCTTGGAGCAGGGCTGAAAATTTTCTTTACCATTCACCTCGGTAAAATGACCCAGCTCCGGTGCTATAAAAAGGCCACCACGTGACCTTGCCAAGCACCTCTCACCTTGTGCACCACCCTCACAACCATTTCCTAGCCATGCCGAGCCCTAGCATTTATCTGAGAACCCGAGATGCAACCCCGGGTAGTTTTGTCAAGATATTGCGGGATTTTACCTGCAGTACCATGGGCGCTACCCAGCCACCCCAGTACGAGCTGTTCAAATCAAGAATTACCCCTTCCACCTCAAGATATTGGGCAGCAGTACACATCCCTCCCGTAAACTCAAACCAAGATCCAACGGAAGTCTCCTTCGTGGGGAAATCTATGCCAACCCCACATATGGCCATAGAAGCTGTTGCATACGAAGCGCTTGCTCACCTTCGATTCGTGGTACCCTATGCCAGCGAACGAGGGTATTATTACTTCCCGAGCCGTGCAGCACCCGGAGGGGTGACATCTTTTCCCGGTGGACGCATTGAGAGAGACCCAGTCCTGGCCAACCTTGTTCAGTACGTCATCGCTCAAGAGCGTTTAACCCAACGTATGATGGGTTATCTCCAGAGCCTCGCAGATTTAAATTCTCAGATCGCCATCGGCAGAGCACTAAGGCCCGACCAGGAGAGACACGTACATCGACTGGTCAATCCACTTCCCCCGATAGAAGAGGAGTGTATCGCAGTACCAGAGACGTTTTCTAGGGACCCCGTCCAGTTACCGTTTCCATTTTAGAACATCGCTGCGGTGTTCATTATTACAACATTTATTTATGTGTGTGACTTATGCGTGATACCCTGAGTTTGTACGACGAGTCAATTATTTGGTTTCTACTAATGTGTGTAGTTTTTGTTGTGGTTTATACTCCTTTAAATTAACTGTTTTTCCCTCGCAAAATTCTGGAGTGAGATTTCTTTTCCCTGAGTTGCTACATCTACACTTTCTCACGGCATGGATTTATTAATTTCACACAGCACCACGGCAGCAGACTCACAACCATAATCATTCGGACACATACACTGTTTGCAAAACTTTGCAACAGTGTTGCATCCAGCTAATCACCCCCTAACAACGGTTAGCACCCGGCACACCCCACCTACTCCTCGTGATCACCACCACCACGGAGAGCCAACACCCGAGCAGCAGCGTCGCGACGCTCGTCGAGGATCATCGCGCACAGGAGCACGGAGAGCCCCAGCAGTGTCGCCAGCCCTACGCATATCAAGATCGCAAACCAATTCGGCATCGCCTCCGCCATTAGAGCCTAACCCGAGCTTTTGTAAGCAGTAATGGAGGGAGAAGGAGGAGGAGAAGTGAGGCCAGGTGTGAGGAAGAAGAGAGAGGCACCCCGGCCGTTTTATAGCTCGAGCTCGGTGTACGGTGGGCGAAGTCCACCAACGCCGCTCGTCGCCGATCGCCGGTGTTCGGAGTCGAATCCGCGAGCAGTGCCGACAGCGCGCTGGCCCGCGAGGTGAGTGCACGCTGCACCGGCAGCTAGCACGCCGCGCACTACCGCGGTACGGCCTAGATGCCCTACGCGCTAGACATCGCCGGTGGAGAAAGCGCGGGAAAGCGCACGGGAGAGAGGAAGAAGAGAGAACCAGAGGGAGAAGAAGAGACTGACAGTGGACCCCGGGTCCACCTGTCAGCCAGAGGGAGCACTGTGCTCTTGGGTACGACCAGCGTATATTTAAATTTAGAAGTTATTCTAAATTTATATCCAGCATAGAAATCTCACGTTTTTGTCCCGAACCGTAGATTTTTCCATGCAGCACCAGTATTCACACTGTGGTTTTTCACCACTTATTGCCCTCTCACTGTAGCCAAATTTTTACTGCTTATAGTTTTTCTTAAAACAGCTTTTAACAAATCTCGAGGACGAGATTTTTTCTTAAGGGGGGTAGTGTTGTGCCACCCCAAATTTTTGGCCTTGTTTTATTATATTAAAATTTTGCCAGGAAATTAAAAAAAACTTTTATTTTCTGGGCTCCCTTTTGATTTTTTTGAACCATTTTCTCCCTTGTTATTATGGAGTTTTTCCCTAAAGTGAAAAAACTTTCAAATATGTTATTGGACTTGTTTAACCTCTCAAGAAAAACTTTTCTTTTATCAGTATAACTAATTACCTAATTAAATTGCTTGATCTTTATTTTCTTGAAAAATGGTTTTTCAAGGTTATATGGCCATATTTGAACTACAACCATTTGATAAATTCACCTAAAATTCTAACCAAAATTTGGAGATGTCATGTGGTGTTTTTAAATCACTTTTATACAAAAATATCTCTTATTCATGAAATATTTTGAGCTCTACACTCATTTTTTCTTCTCTGGTCCAGAGTGCAATTTTGCACTACAACCCATTTAAATAATTCTTTCTAGCCTCCACCAAAATTATGGGATATTGGTAGTAGCATATGATTCAACTTTATGCAAAAACCCAGTGATGTTATTTGAAAAATTTGAGTGAATCAACCTCATTTTCATTCTGGTCCAGCCTTGTGAGTTCTACTACAACCCTATTTATTTTTGCTCCAATGATCTTGTGCTTTCTCCTACTTGTAGACAGCCCTACCAAACCCCTAAGTCCAGGAGCATGCACCCATTGGCAAATTTTTGGTTCATGAAATAATGTCATTTATTTCCTGTCCAGAATTGTAGTTTTGCAAAACTTGCACTAGCAAGTTTCTGCTTTTGGCAAACTAACCTCACCACTCTCTCTTGCATCTAAGGAGACCCTGATCTGGAGAATTTGGCCACTCCAAGAAGAGCCTAGGTACCTGTGGCATTTTGTCAAACACCTGGAGAGCATGGCCAGATTTGACATGATCTTGAATTTGCTTTGTGAACTTGGTCTCCTGACCTAACCACCTTGTCCCTTGATCGCCCCACTATCCCTAACCTAGCCCTGTTTCTCGCCAGCCCCTCCCGCGACCTCTAGCGTGCTCTGGCATTGTGTCGAGCACATCCCGTGCGTGCCCAGAGCACGAGCAGAGCGTGCGTTTGGCACGCGTTTTGCACGTGCCTCGCCCGAGCCGACGCGTCGCGCCCCTGGCCTTGCCACCACTGCAGAGCCACGCCACGCACGTCCCTTCTCACCGCTACGCGCCAAGCCGCCCCTCGCCACGCCCGGCAGGCCAAGAGCTAGCCGCCGCAGCCGCCCGACAGCCTCTGCTCATGTCGGCGCCGCCGAGCCTTTCCCCGCTCGCCACCTGCCTCCTGGAGCAGCGCGTGCTCATCCGCGAGTGTGTCCACTAGCGCTCGTCGCCGCCACGACGCCCTAGCTACAGAATGGCGGTCGCCAGCGACCTTATCCGCGGCCGCCGCGGAACCGCCTTGGCTCACCCATTTAAGGAGCCCCGAACTCATCTCCGCACGCAGGCAGTCCCAAGCCATCTCCCGAGGACCCCCATTTGGCAGCCAATCGATCCGGAGAGGTCTCCTTCCTCATCTCCGGCCGGTTCGGCCGCCACCACGTCCCAGCTCCATTCACCGCAACCAGGGCCTCCCCCTCTCCGTTCTCTTCACCAGGAGCCTTCTCTTCCTCCCGCGAACACTTTCCCCTGCTCGATTTTGATCGGGAACCACCGCAGCCCCAAACACACCTTGCTCCCGAAGCTCCCTCCGCCGCGAAGATCGTCGCCGGCAACTCCGTCCACGTCGGCGACCATGGCGGGTACCCCCGAGTTCGTCTCGACCTCCTGAGCACATCCATGCACTCAGATCAGCGAGGGACGCCGCCATTCGCCAGCGAGCCTCGCCGGAGCTCCGCCCCTGTTCGGTCAGGGGGAGACGACGCGCGCGTGGACCAGTCAAACCTGACCGGTGGGCCAGGCGGGCCCACTGTCAGTGACCCACGCGCCGTCCACGCTGGAGTAAGTGGAGGCGTAATACCCGTAATACGTCTTCTCTGTCCGAAAGCGTAATCTCTTTGAAACGTTTTCTTTTTCCTGATTTTATTAAAAGCAGATTTTGACCACAACTTTGACTGCCTATAACTTTTTAAATATAACTCCAAATGAATTGATTCTTTTTCCTACATCTCTCAAATTCTGTCTAGTTTATTTTAAGATTTATTTGAAAATTTTCCAAACAACTTTTTTGTACTGTTTTTGAAATATGTGTTATTTGCATATTTTTGGAAATAGGATTTTTGGGAGAGAAGGAAGCTTTCAAAAAAATTTGGAGAGCACCCCCACCTCTCCACACCATTAAAGGCAAGCATTCTTAACCCTGGAATAATATTTTTGGTGTGTTAGTTGACACGTTTATAACACCACCTTATATCGGAGAGCTTGTTATTTCATGTGATATGATCATTTGCATGAGGCATATTAGTGATTTCCTTGCTGTTGGAAATGAATATACTTGTGATGGTAATCACCCTCATGTGCCTTGCATGCATGCCGGAAGGGAATCCGGGAAAGCCTCTGCCATGGGTAGGAGTGAGCTTGTCGCCGGTCCCCGTCGGGACGGTTATGTCCGATATGGCATGGTAAGGTATATAGAGTGGTGATTTGTTGGTTGAAATATATTTGTTATACATGTCATGCAGGGAATTTATAAAACTCATGAGTCGACCGTAGACCGAGTCTTGTTCCAGTAACCCCCATACTTGCCTCGTACTACCACTTGTCCCTGTCGCAGGTAGGGTACGGTTCAGTAAGTCGTCAACCCCTTTCCAGCACACACCGTACAGAGAGGCCATGGTGGAAGATACCAGTTGTAGCCGGTAGGCAGGCCATCTGGTCCGGGGGCATGGTTGTTTCCGGTTGGGACCGAGAGGGGAGGCCACCCCTTAGAGTGCGCGATATAAATTTGATCCCATGCTACGCGAGGTTGTAGCCTCCCCACTTAGAGTTTTGCTTAACAAGTGTCGTGGGTGATTCCAGACACCGATGAGTTAAGCTGGTATGTGCAAGTTAGGCGTGTTTTCAACAAAAAGGCCGTAGACGGAATCAGTCCCGATGGACTAAAGGAATCCGTTACTCGTGGGTAAATAGTACACCCTCTGCAGAGATTAAACCTATTCGAATAGCCGTGTCCATGGTTAAGGATTACAGTCTGGGATGGGTCAAGTGTTGGTCTTAGTGTCGATCTTCGGAGGAGATATTGTTAAACCAAACTTGGATACCGACTAGTTACTTGTGAGGACCATGATTATTATTTTGTGATGGACTAACCCGTTACATTATTTGTATCCCTGGGATGGTTCTACCTCCTGGATATTCATTGTGATCATTTCTTTTAAAGCCCTTTATGTGGTGTCGCTCAGACGCCCGACTGTGGCATTTCTTTTAAAGCCCTTTATGTGGTGTCGCTCAGACGCCCGACTGTGGCATTTCTTTTAAAGCCCTTTATGTGGTGTCGCTCAGACGCCCGACTGTGGCATTTCTTTTTAAAGCTCTTTATGTGGTGTCGCTCAGACGCCCGACTGTGACATTTCTTTTAAAGCCCTTTATGTGGTGTCGCCCAGACGCCCGACTGTGGCATTTGTTTTAAAGCCCTTTATGTGGTGTCGCCCAGACGCCCGACTGTGGCATTTGTTTTAAAGCCCTTTATGTGGTGTCGCTCAGACGCCCGACTGTGGCATTTCTTTTAAAGCCCTTTATGTGGTGTCGCTCAGACGCCCGACTGTGGCATTTCTTTTAAAGCCCTTTATGTGGTGTCGCTAAGACGCCCGACTGTGGCATTTCTTTTAAAGCCCTTTATGTGGTGTCGCTCAGACGCCCGACTGTGGCATTTCTTTTAAAAGCCCTTTATGTGGTGTCTCTCAGATGCCCGACTACGGCATTTTATTCCCACTCTATTACTGCTTATTCATGTTGCATGAAAATAACCTGCTTGCATGCATAATAGATGTTTTATTTATGACCGACGATGTGAACATGGAATTTTTTTTAGTGCATGATTATCAATTATATTATACCTGTGTTCTTAATGTTTGCGAGTACATTCAAAGTACTCACTGGCTTGTCCCTGGCTATTGTCTTGGCCAGATTGCTTGCTTGGAGAGGAGCGTGGCGATGACAGCCTCGGGACCTAAGCAACGGTGATAGCAGCCTCGCGAAGATAGGAGTTAACCTGGTCAGTTGTTCCTGTGGGAAATGGAGTCCCATAGACACTGATGTCTCACAAACCGCTTCCGCCATCGACCACTAGAAACCCAATTGTTGTACTCACATGCTAGAATGGTCTTGTACTACATATGTTGTATTTTGCTTGGAATTTCTGTATCAAGTTGGAGCCTCATCAGCTAACAGTAATCCTGGGGCTGATGAGCACGACGGTCTTTTTCTGGAATTTAAAACCCGGAAAATCCGGTCGTGACAAGAACTGCTTCTTGGTGGAGCGGGGGAGTGGGTTCTTGTGGTACTTCTTCATTGTCTTCGGCTGATGCAGCTGGAATGTCGTCAGCAGAGTCTTGAGGCCGTGGTCCTTTGCGAAGCCTGCGGAATGCAGACGACGCCTGTGGGGTTGGAGTGGGCTGGGCCTCAGATTCTTCTTCCATTTATGGGCGATCCGCCCATGACGCATCCTGTGCAATTGGCGTCAGAGGACGACCAATGCTGATGAGTTCGCTGGCTTCAAGCTGAGGAAGGGCTGCATCATCTTGCACATTGTCATGATGACCAATGTCTTCAGCAGCGATGGGGTCGGCTGCTGGAATCTCTTCAGCTTCAGGAGCCTCTGTGGGAGCAGGCTCATGAACTATCAGTTGACGTTCTGCGTCAGGATAGACGACAGAAAGGGGTTCAACCATGGAGGGCTCTGTGGGAGTAGCCCGAGCTTTCTTGATCTTTCGCTTCTTCTGGGTGGGGGCAGAAGGAGAGGCTTCAGAGTGTTTCCTCTTCCTGGCTTCAGCCTCGGCAGTTCTTGTCTTCTTTAGCTCTGAAGCGGTTGACCGGCTCTTTGGCTTCGAGCCAGTCATTGCAGTTGGGAAGACAATCGGAACAGCTTCTTCCCTTGGTGTATCAGATTCAGCCATAGCAGGCTTCCTCTTCTTCTTCTTCGCTGCCATCCTGGGGTCGATGCCAGGACGCCCAAGTGCCTTGCGCTTCTCGGCCTCATTGTAGGCCTGCACACATCTGTCAGCCAGAGTCTTCATTCGCTCCCGCGAACCTTGAGCTTCTGCATGCTTCTTCAGAAAGTTTTCCTTTAGTTCGTGCAGCATGATCTTGAAGTTCTTTACTTCTTGCACGCTGAGCTTGGCCATGTGCTTCTTGAACTGAGCCTTTTCATGATCAATTTTCTGCTTCAGTTCAACAATGTGCTGGGCAATTGCAAGTTCTGAAGCAATGGCGCCTTGGAAGGCGACGCTAAGGCCAACGGGCAGCTGCAGATCTTCGAAGCTGATGTTTGGTGTGGCAAACCACTCGTCGATGAAGTTGTGGATGATGGCGACATCAAAGAGAGGCAGATTGTTGAAGATTTCAGCTTCTTCTTTGCTCTTGATGAGCTGCTCGAGAGCGTCATCTCCAAGATCTTCATCACTTGACAGATCAATGGTTTCGCTGCGCGGAATGGCAGCAGCTGTGAGCTCTTTGCCGGTGTGTGGCTGAGGCATCTTAGCCTTCTGGGGCTTGGAGACGCGTGATAAGTCTTCAGACTGCACACTGTCTTCAGGAGGTGCAGTTGCCAATGGCTTCGCCCTTGAGATTTTTGGTGAAGGGGCCGGCTTTGAAGCTTTCGGTTTCTTCGACTGCTTTGGCTTCGGTACAGCAGGCGCTTCATCAGACTCAGAGTCAGCTGGAGGGTCATTCACGGCAGTCCCTTGGACTAAGATGCGGGTGATGAGGCCCTCAAGATTTGCATACAGACCGATGATATTGGGTTCTACGTCGCGTGTGCCATCTGCCCTTGGTGCGGAGGGACCAGGGTTGAAGTCTAACCCCATCTTCTTCTTGTTCTGCTTCGCTGAGTTCTGGGCAAACTGGAAGTTGCGCTTGAACAGATGGTCATCACGACACCAGAGTAGTGACGACGGATGTGCTTCAGCAGGTTGTGGTCCTCGGACCATGCACGGGTAGAAGCCTTGAGCAATGGCTTCATCTCTGGTCCTGGGTATGAGGTTTTTGTATAGGACATCTCCCCACGGTCTTTTGATGGCATTTTTCTCCGCATACTCCTGGGTGACGAAGCGGTATTGGAACCATTGTTCTGCCCAGTAGCGTCGAATCCATTGGATTCGGGTCTTGCGCTGACCATAATTCTCTTCAGGATCTGTTTTGTACATTTCTGCCAATTCATCAGGCAGATCTTTGGATGTTCCTCCACGTCTCTGTCTGCCCCCCTTCCTTGCTGCTGTTTCTGAAGCCATAAACCTTAACTTGGAAGGCTTCAAGATGTTCAAAGGCTTCAAAGGCTTTCTTTTGCTTGACCAACAGGAACTGGCTTCAGGAGAATTGATGTGATGCTGTAAGAACTCTGCAAATGAATGCATACTATGAGAACCAAAGGATTCTCCCACGGACATGTACCTGTGACAGCATTAAGGTGCGAGGGAAGGGGAAGAGGTCATATGCATTCTCAGAAGATTTTGAAGATAAATCAGTTTAGAAGACATTGACCTCATCGTGCGAAGACATTCACTCATAGAAAAGAAGTTGGTTCCAGATTTGTACGAACCCACAGATCAGTACAAGTGAGGAATCTAACTACTTCAAGAAGCACAAGTGAATATATTAGGCATGTTATGAGATGCAGATTGAGAGAGATCTAACTTGTGTGAGTAGAAACTTCTTATGATAGAAAGTGACAGAACCATAGGATCAAAAGGGGTTGTAAAAAGAAATTTTATTTACCACACTTGGAACTGCTAGACGGAGTGGGAGATGATGCCGAGCAGTTCAGTCCTCCGTGCCCTAACTTGGCGACGGAAGACACCTACGGGGACGGCGGAGAGGTCGATGTCCGCGATCGGCGTGAAGACGGCGCCGGAGAGGTTGTGGCAGTGAAGCGCTTCGTCGCCGGCATCGTCGAGAGCTAGCGGTGGCGCTAGGGTTCGTGCGAGGGTAGAAGAAGAGATAATGACCGCGGTAAGTGTGAATTTATAGTCACAGGGGCGGCACTGCGCTATTACTCAGGTGCCCCTGGCGATTCGCATCTGAGTAGCACGTGGCCATCATGCGGTATTTTGGGGGTAGTTCCACATCCCACGCACGCCTGGATTGTCGGGTGGTCGTTCCTACTTCTCTGGATTTCTTGTGGATGAATGAGCATTGAAAACGGTTTTAAAGGTTGTCTCTATGTCTTCTGCTGACAAGGACGCAGAGAAGACATTCGACAGTTTCAATAGAATGCATATGACTTGGAGAGATAGAATTTGAGATAGAAAGCATAGAGAGATAAGGGTCCGATCACATTCACTTAGTCCAAAAGATTCAAACAAGAAGACATAGCTATAAGTGAATGCTGTAGAGGACAGAACACTAGTATGTATATATATCGACATAGTGAAGGTAATCATGAAGACATGTTGAGATTGAAGCCAAATCAAATGTGAAGACATTGCAAGATAACGCCATGAGTGAAACACTTCAAAATAGAACGTTTGGTGGTGGCGTTACCCACCGTATAGGAAGTATTAGACCCAGACACGGCGCACAATTATCGTGGCGCTCCGAAGTCAAATTCCACATTAATGTATTCACACTTAGAATGTATGTCTTCATTGATTGAAGATGTACGTTACTTCGTGTGTTGCACAGCTAAGTCATCAATATGCATAAGTGTTAGGATGTGTGCCTGATCATAGGACATTTGAGGATTCCAGGATATTTAGCTCACACCGTAACTTGCAAAATCTCTTCTCATCCAAGGGCTTGGTGAAGATATCTGCCAATTGCTCTTCAGTGTTGACGTGTATGATATCAATATCTTCCTTCACAACATGATCTCTGAGAAAGTGATGACGAATTTCAATGTGCTTTGTCTTCGAGTGCTGAACTGGGTTGTTGGCGATCTTGATGGTGCTTTCGTTGTCGCAGTAAAGTGGCACTTGCTTCAGATGAACGCCATAGTCCTTGAGAGTTTGCTTCATCCACAGAAGCTGAGCGCAGCAAGATCCAGCAACAATGTATTCAGATTCAGCAGTGGAGAGGGATACACAGTTCTGCTTCTTTGAAGACCAACATACAAGTGATCGTCCCAGAAAGTGGCATGTGCTTGATGTAGACTTCCGATCAACCTTGTCACCAGCATAATCAGCATCCGAGAATCCAACCAGATCAAACTCTGAGCCCTTTGGATACCCTAATCCTAGAGTTGGGGTGTGAGCCAAATATCGAAGAATTCGCTTCACAGCTAAGTGATGCGACTCCTTTGGTGCCGCTTGAAATCGAGCACACATGCAAACACTAAGCATAATATCTGGCCTAGATGCACATAAATAAAGCAAAGAACCAATCATGGAGCGGTATACCTTTTGATCGAACTCTTTACCATTATCGTCGGGACCCAGATGATGTTTGGCTGGCATTGGTGTTGTGAAGCCTTTGCAATCTTGCATACCAAACTTCTTCAGGCACTCTTTGAGATATTTCTCTTGAGATATGAAGATGCCGTTGCGTTGTTGCCGTATTTGAAGACCGAGGAAGAACTTCAGCTCCCCCATCATAGACATCTGATATTGCTCTTGCATCATATAGCCAAACTCTTCACTATACTTCTGATTGGTGCAGCCGAAGATAATGTCATCCACATATATTTGGCACACAAACAGTTCACCATCATATGTCTTCGTGAAGAGAGTGGGATCTAGGGAACCAGGTATGAAGCCTTTGCTCTTCAGGAAGTATTTGAGTGTGTCATACCAGGCCCGAGGGGCTTGTTTGAGGCCATACAGTGCCTTATTGAGCTTGTACACCATGTCAGGATGTTTTGGATCTTCAAACCCAGATGGTTGTGCAACATACACTTCTTCTTCAATCTTGCCATCGAGAAAGGCACTCTTCACATCCATTTGATACAGAAGTATGTTATGATGATTTGCATAGGCCAGCAGTATTCGTATGGCTTCAAGTCTAGCCACAGGAGCAAAGGTTTCCTCGAAGTCAATGCCTTCCACTTGAGTATATCCTTCAGCAACGAGGCGAGCTTTGTTTCTGACGATCTGACCATGCTCATCTTGCTTGTTGCGGTAGATCCATTTGGTGCCTATTATATTGTGCTTCCGTGGATCAGGACGCTTAACCAGTTCCCATACATTGTTCAGCTCAAACTGTTGAAGCTCTTCTTGCATAGCTTGAATCCATTCAGGTTCCATGAAGGCTTCTTCAACTTTCTTGGGTTCTGAAATTGAGACAAATGCGAAGTGCCCACGGAAATTTGCCAGTTGAGTTGCCCTTGAATGAGTGAGTGGACCAGGTGCATTGATGCTATCAATTATTTTGTCAATCTGCACTTCGTTGGCAACACGATGATGTACAGGGCGAAGACTTTGCTCTTGTTGATCTGTGTTGTCGTTGGGAGGAATGTCTTCAGGCTGAGCATTGTCTTCATGTGGATCAGGTGCTGAGATGATAAGTTCTTCTTCAGGATGAGCTTCAGAAGGTATAACCTCTCCAGTTCCCATAAGCTTGATTGATTCACTAGCTGGAACTTCATCTAGCACATTTGGAAGTTGCTCTCTTTGTGAATCATTGGTCTCATCAAACCGCACATCCACTGTTTCAACCACTTTGTAGTGAAAGAGATTGAAGACTCTGTAGGAGTGCGAATCCTTTCCGTATCCAAGCATAAAATCCTCATGTGCTTTTGGTGCAAACTTTGAGGTGTGGTGTGGGTCCTTGATCCAGCATCTTGCGCCAAATACTCTGAAGTAACTGACATTTGGCTTCTTGCCAGTTAGGAGTTCATAAGATGTCTTGTTCAGAAGTTTATGAAGATAAACACGGTTGACTGTGTGGCATGCAGTGTCAATGGCTTCAGGCCAGAATTTTCTTGGAGTCTTGTATTCATCTAGCATCGTTCTGGCCATCTCAATGAGTGTTCTGTTCTTGCGTTCAACGACACCATTCTGCTGTGGCGTGTACGGAGCTGAGAATTCATGTGTGATGCCCAAAGTATCCAGATATGTATCAAGGCCAGTGTTCTTGAATTCAGTGCCATTGTCACTTCTGATGTGCTTTATCTTGGCGCCATAATTGTTCATAGCTCGATTGGCGAAGCGTCTGAAGACATCCTGCACTTCAGTCTTGTAAAGGATTATGTGCACCCAAGTATATCTGGAATAATCATCAACAATGACAAAGCCATAGAGGCAAGGAGTAGTGGAAAAAGTTGAGTAGTGAGTGGGACCAAAAAGATCCATGTGAAGCAGTTCGAAGGGTCGAGTAGTGGTCATGATTGTCTTCGAGGGATGTTTTGCCCTCGTCATCTTCCCTGCTTCATAGGCACCACATAAGTGATCTTTCTTGAACTTGACGCCTTCGATGCCTATGACATGCTTCTTCTTTGCAAGGGTGTGGAGGTTCTTCATGCCAGCATGACCAAGCCTCCGATGCCAAAGCCAACATTCTGAAGCCTTTGCCAGAAGACATACTGCAAGCTGTGGCCCTGCTGAGAAATCTACCACATACAAATCATCTTTCCGATACCCTTCAAACACTAGAGACTTGTCAGATTCCATTAGTACCAGGCAACGATATTTTCCAAATATTACGACCATGTTCAAATCGCAAAGCATTGAGACAGACATTAAGTTGAAGCCAAGGGATTCAACAAGCATGACTTTATCCATGTGTTGATCCTTTGAGATTGCAACTCTACCTAGACCCAATACCTTACTTTTACCAGTGTCAGCAAATGTGATGTGACTCTTGTCGGATGGACGTAAGGTTGAGTCCGTAAGAAGGCTTCTTTTGCCGGTCATGTGATTTGTACACCCACTGTCAATAATCCATTCTGAAGACTCTGAAGACGCTGGTGTCGTACCCTACAGTGCAGTTAGGGGGATAGGCTTCACGAAGAGAATTGTGAAGCAAAAACATTTGACGAACCAGTGGGTTATGAAAACTTAGATCCAGATTAGGACTAATAGGGAGAGTAGCATGCGATTCAGGAACGAAATACATAGTGATGCCATTCGGGCATTTGATCTTGCGCCCTACAAGATTTTTAAGGTCCCCAGCAATAGTGTCAGGAGATTTTGGTTTTCTGCTGGAGACCTTTCCCTGCAAAAGAGAGTTAAGCTTTCTTAACCACCCACATCTTCAAGGGTGGCTTAGAAGCAATAAGTCTGAGTGCAGCATCTGAGAATTTTGGCTTTGGAGCCCTAGCAAATAGTCTAGCAGGCGAACAATAGTACTCATAAGAATAGGCAGAATAATTCTTGGTCATATGAACATGGCGGTTTGATGAACCGCTCTCATATTCATATGCCTGAGTATGGTTTCCCTGCAAAACATCTGCGTTAGTGTGACTCAGGTGAGTCCTCTGTCTGTATGAAGCCTTTGGACTGTATGAAGCCTTTGGTCTGAGGTTTGTCTTCTTCATGTGAGGTGTCATGAAGACATTCACAGGAAGATTCTCCAGACACGTTTTTGGAACCCAGATCTTCTTCATAGGCGGTCCATTCCTGCAGTTAGTACCAATGTACCTGGCAAACACTTCACCATTCTGATTTTTAAACAGTTTATAGTTTGCATCAAAGGATTCATCAATGATAATTGGGTTAGCACAAGTGAAGCCAGATAGATTGGATGGATCTGCTGAGGATTCCTTTGCAGCAACCCATGTGGTTTTGGGGTACTGCTCAGGTTTCCAGTAAGAGCCATCTGCATTTATTTTCCTTACGAACCCAACACCCTCTTTCCTAGGGTTTAGGTTCAGAATCTGCTTCTTGAGGACATCACATAATGTCTGATGTCCTTTGAGACTTTTGTACATCCCTGTTTCAAGCAATGTCTTCAATCTAGCATTCTCATCAGCAATAGCAGTGGTATCCTCAGCAGAGGGGTTAGTTACCACTTCAACAGTTGAAGATATTGCAACAGCAGTAGCAGTGGAACATTCAGCAACAGAAGTAGCATTATCACGCTCAATGCATTTAAGACATGGTGGTTCAAATCCTTCCTGAGCGGAACTAGTCTGTTCGGCGCGAAGTGACTCGTTTTCCTTTTGAAGATCTTCATGAGCCGCTCTCAATTTCTCAAGTTCTTGCTTCCTTTGAAGATAATCATAGGAAAGCTTTTCATGAGTTGTTGAGAGAGTATCATGACGATCTTCAAGTTCCTGATACTTAACATGAAGATTTTTTATGTCTTCAATTAAGGATTCAGATCGAGTCATTTCAGCACCCAACAGATCATCGCTTCTGTCTAACAATTTTTGAATATGTTCCATGGCTTTCTGTTGTTCAGTTGCAATTTTAGCAAGTGTTTTGTAACTGGGTTTTGAATCACAATCAGAGTCATCGTCACTAGATGTTTGATAGTGAGTAGTGCGTTTGTTTACCTTGGCACCGCGTGCCATGAAGCAGTAGGTAGGAGTGGAGTCGTTCTTGTCATTTGCATCGGTGTCGGTGATGAAGTCATTGTCTTCAGTGTTGAAGATGGACTTGGCGACGTATGCTGTAGCCAGACTCGCAATGCCAGAATCAGACTCCTCCTCAGACTCCACCTCTGCCTCCTCAGAAGCGGACTCCTCCTCTGAATCCATTTCCTTGCCAACAAACGCACGTGCCTTGCCAGATGAACTCTTCTTGTGTGATGAAGACTTTGAGGAAGACTTGGAAGAAGACTTTGAGTATTTCTTCTTTTTCTTGTCGTCAGAGTCATATTCCTTGCTCTTCTTCTTCCTTTTGTTCTCATTTGTTGGGGAACGTAGTAATTTCAAAAAATTTCCTACGCACACGCAAGATCATGGTGATGCATAGCAATGAGGGGAGAGTCTGATCTACATACCCTTGTAGATCGCAACGGAAGCGTTGACACAACGTAGAGGAAGCAGTCGTACGTCTTCTTCCCGATCCGACCGATCCAAGCACCGTTACTCCGGCACCTCCGAGTTCTTAGCACACGTACAGCTTGATGACGATCCCCGGGCTCCGATCCAGCAAAGCTTCGGGGAGGAGTTCCGTCAGCACGACGGCGTGGTGACGATCTTGATGTTCTACCGACGCAGGGCTTCGCCTAAGCACTACAACGATATGATCGAGGTGGAATATGGTGGCAAGGGGCACCGCACACGGCTAAGGAACGATCTCAATGATCAACTTGTGTGTCTAGAGGTGCCCCCTGCCTCCGTATATAAAGGAGCCAAGGGGGAGGGGTGCGGCCAGCCCTATGGAGGCGCAGGAGGAGGTCCTACTCCTACCGGGAGTAGGACTCACCCCCCCCCCCAATCCTATTCCAACTAGGATTCCCAAGGGGGAAAGAGGGAGAGGGGTGGCCGGCCACCTCTCCTAGTCCTAATAGGACTAGGGGAGGGGGGGAGGCGCGCAACCCTTATGGGCAGCCCTTTCACCTTTCCACCAAGGCCCACTAAGGCCCATATGATTCCCGGGGGGTTCCGGTAACCTCCCGGTACTCTGGTAAAATCCCGATTTCACCCGGAACACTTTCGATGTCCAAACATAGGCTTCCAATATATCAATCTTTATGTCTCGACCATTTCGAGACTCCTCGTCATGTCCGTGATCACATCCGGGACTCCGAACAACCTTCGGTACATCAAAATGCATAAACTCATAATAACTGTCATCGTAACGTTAAGCGTGCGGACCCTACGGTTCGAGAACAATGTAGACATGACCGAGACATGTCTCCGGTCAATAACCAATAGCGGGACCTGGATGCCCATATTGGCTCCTACATATTCTACGAAGATCTTTATCGGTCAGACCGCATAACAACATACGTTGTTCCCTTTGTCATCGGTATGTTACTTGCCCGAGATTCGATCATCGGTATCCAATACCTAGTTCAATCTCGTTACCGGCAAGTCTCTTTACTCGTTCCGTAATTCATCATACCGCAACTAACTCATTATTTGCAATGCTTGCAAGGCTTTAAGTGATGTGCATTACCGAGAAGGCCCAGAGATACCTCTCCGACAATTGGAGTGACAAATCCTAATCTCGAAATACGCCAACCCAACATCTATCTTTGGAGACACCTGTAGTACTCCTTTATAGTCACCCAGTTACGTTGTGACGTTTGGTAGCACCCAAAGTGTTCCTCCGGCAAACGGGAGTTGCATAATCTCATAGTCATAGGAACATGTATAAGTCATGAAGAAAGCAATAGCAACATACTAAACGATCGGGTGCTAAGCTAATGGAATGGGTCATGTCAATCAGATCATTCAACTAATGATGTGACCTCGTTAATCAAATAACAACTCATTGTTCATGGTCAGGAAACATAACCATCTTTGATTAACGAGCTAGTCAAGTAGAGGCATACTAGTGACACTTTGTTTGTCTATGTATTCACACATGTATTATGTTTCTGGTTAATACAATTCTAGCATGAATAATAAACATTTATCATGATTATAAGGAAATAAATAATAACTTTATTATTGCCTCTAGGGCATATTTCCTTCAGTCTCCCACTTGCACTAGAGTCAATAATCTAGATTACACTGTAATGATTCTAACACCCATGGAGCCTTGGTGTTGATCATGTTTTGCTCGTGGAAGAGGCTTAGTCAACGGGTCTGCAACATTCAGATCCATATGTATCTTGCAAATCTCTATGTCTCCCACCTGGACTAGATCCCGGATGGAGTTGAAGCGTCTCTTGATGTGTTTGGTCCTTTTGTGAAATCTGGATTCCTTTGCCAAGGCAATTGCACCAGTATTGTCACAAAAGATTTTCATTGGACCCGATGCATTAGGTATGACACCTAGATCGGATATGAACTCCTTCATCCAGACTCCTTCGTTCGCTGCTTCTGAAGCAGCTATGTACTCCGCTTCACATGTAGATCCCGCTACAACGCTTTGTTTAGAACTGCACCAACTGACAGCTCCTCCGTTTAATGTAAACACGTATCCGGTTTGCGATTTAGAATCATCCAGATCAGTGTCAAAGCTTGCATCAACGTAACCTTTTACGGTGAGCTCTTTGTCACCTCCATATACGAGAAACATATCCTTAGTCCTTTTCAGGTATTTCAGGATGTTCTTGACCGCTGTCCAGTGATCCACTCCTAGATTACTTTGGTACCTCCCTGCTAGACTTATAGCAAGGCACACATCAGGTCTGGTACACAGCATTGCATACATGATAGATCCTATGGCTGATGCATAGGGAACATCTTTCATATTCTCTCTATCTTCTGCAGTGGTCGGGCATTGAGTCTTACTCAACTTCACACCTTGTAACACAGGCAAGAACCCTTTCTTTGCTTGATCCATTTTGAACTTCTTCAAAATTTTGTCAAGGTATGTGCTTTGTGAAAGTCCAATTAAGCGTCTTGATCTATCTCTATAGATCTTAATGCCTAATATGTAAGCAGCTTCACCGAGGTCTTTCATTGAAAAACTTTTATTCAAGTATCCCTTTATGCTATCCAGAAATTCTATATCATTTCCAATCAGCAATATGTCATCCACATATAATATCAGAAATGCTACAGAGCTCCCACTCACTTTCTTGTAAATACAGGCTTCTCCGAAAGTCTGTATAAAACCAAATGCTTTGATCACACTATCAAAACGTTTATTCCAACTCCGAGAGGCTTGCACCAGTCCATAAATGGACCGCTGGATCTTGCACACTTTGTTAGCTCCCTTTGGATCGACAAAACCTTCCGGTTGCATCATATACAACTCTTCTTCCAGAAATCCATTCAGGAATGCAGTTTTGACATCCATCTGCCAAATTTCATAATCATAAAATGCGGCAATTGCTAACATGATTCGGACGGACTTAAGCATCGCTACGGGTGAGAAGGTCTCATCGTAGTCAATCCCTTGAACTTGCCAAAAACCTTTTGCGACAAGTCGAGCTTTGTAGACAGTAACATTACCATCAGCGTCAGTCTTCTTCTTAAAGATCCATTTATTCTTGCTTGCCGATCATCGGGCAAGTCAACCAAAGTCCATACTTTGTTCTCATACATGGATCCCATCTCAGATTTCATGGCTTCAAGCCACTTTGCGGAATCTGGGCTCACCATCGCTTCTTCATAGTTCATAGGTTCATCATGATCTAGTAGCATGACTTCCAGAACAGGATTACCGTACCACTCTGGTGCGGATCTTACTCTGGTTGATCTACGAGGTTCAGTAGTATCTTGATCTGAAGTTTCATGATCATTATCATTGGCTTCCTCACTAACTGGTGTAGGTGTCACTGAAACAGTTTTCTATGATGAACTACTTTCCAGTAAGGGAGCAAGTACAGTTACCTCGTCAAGTTCTACTTTCCTCCCACTCACTTCTTTCGAGATAAACTTCTTCTCTAGAAAGGATCCATTCTTAGCAACGAATGTCTTGCCTTCGGATCTGTGATAGAAGGTGTACCCAACAGTTTCCTTTGGGTATCCTATGAAGACACATTTCTCCGATTTGGGTTCGAGCTTATCAGGTTGAAGCTTTTTCACATAAGCATCGCAGCCCCAAACTTTAAGAAATGACAACTTTGGTTTCTTGCCAAACCACAGTTCATAAGGCGTCGTCTCAACGGATTTTGATGGTGCCCTATTTAACGTGAATGCAGCCGTCTCTAGAGCATAACCCCAAAACGATAGCGGTAAATCAGTAAGAGACATCATAGATCGCACCATATCTAGTAAAGTACGATTACGACGTTCGGACACACCATTACGCTGTGGTGTTCCGGGTGGCGTGAGTTGCGAAACTATTCCACAGTTTTTCAAATGTACACCAAACTCGTAACTCAAATATTCTCCTCCACGATCAGATCGTAGAAACTTTATTTTCTTGTTATGATGATTTTCAACTTCACTCTGAAATTCTTTGAACTTTTCAAATGTTTCAGACTTATGTTTCATTAAGTAGATATATCCATATCTGCTTAAATCATCTGTGAAGGTGAGAAAATAACGATATCCGCCACGAGCCTCAATATTCATCGGACCACATACATTGGTATGTATGATTTCCAACAAATCTGTTGCTCTCTCCATAGTACCGGAGAACGGTGTTTTAGTCATCTTGCCCATGAGGCACGGTTCGCAAGTACCAAGTGATTCATAATCAAGTGGTTCCAAAAGTCCATCAGTATGGAGTTTCTTCATTCGCTTTACACCGATATGACCTAAACGACAGTGCCACAAATAAGCTGCACTTTCATTATCAACTCTGCATCTTTTGGCTTCAACATTATGAATATGAGTATTACTACTATCGAGATTCAATAAAAATAGACCACTCTTCAAGGGTGCATGACCATAAAAGATATTACTCATATAAATAGAACAACCATCATTCTCTGATTTAAATGAATAACCGTCTCGCATTAAACAAGATCCAGATATAATGTTCATGCTCAACGCTGGCACCAAATAACAATTATTTAGGTCTAATATTAATCCCGAAGGTAGATGTAGAGGTAGCGTGCCGACCGCGATCACATCGACTTTGGAACCGTTTCCCACGCGCATCGTCACCTCGTCCTTTGCCAGTGCCCGCTTATTTCGTAGTCCCTGTTTCGAGTTGCAAATATTAGCAACAGAACCAGTATCAAATCCCCAGGTGCTACTGCGAGCTCTAGTAAGGTACACATCAATAACATGTATATCACATATACCTTTGTTCACCTTGCCATCCTTCTTATCCGCCAAATACTTGGGGCAGTTCCTCTTCCAGTGACCAGTCTGCTTGCAGTAGAAGCACTCAGTTTCAGGCTTAGGTCCAGACTTGGGTTTCTTCTCCTGAGCAGCAACTTGCTTGCCGTTCTTCTTGAAGTTCCCCTTCTTCTTCCCTTTGCCCTTTTTCTTGAAACTAGTGGTCTTGTTAACCATCAACACTTGATGCTCCTTCTTGATTTCTACCTCCGCAGCTTTCAGCATTGCGAAGAGCTCGGGAATAGTCTTGTTCATCCCTTGCATATTATAGTTCATCACGAAGCTCTTGTAGCTTGGTGGCAGTGATTGGAGAATTCTGTCAATGACGCAATCATCCGGAAGATTAACTCCCAATTATACCCAGACATTTTGAGTATATGCTCACTGACAGAACTGTTCTCCTCCATCTTGCAGCTATAGAACTTATTGGAGACTTCATATCTCTCAATCCGGGCATTTGCTTGAAATATTAACTTCAACTCCTGGAACATCTCATATGCTCCATGACGTTCAAAACGTCGTTGAAGTCCCGATTCTAAGCCGTAAAGCATGGCACACTGAACTATCGAGTAGTCATCAGCTTTGCTCTGCCAGACGTTCATAACATCTGGTGTTGCTCCAGCAGCAGGCCTGGCACCCAGCGGTGCTTCCAGGAAGTAATTCTTCTGAGCAGCAATGAGGATAATCCTCAAGTTACGGACACAGTCCGTGTAATTGCTACCATCATCTTTCAACTTTGCTTTCTCAAGGAACGCATTAAAATTCAACAGAACAACAGCACGAGCCATCTATCTACAATCAACATAAACAAGCAAGATACTATCAGGGACTAAGTTCATGATGAATTTAAGTTCAATTAATCATATTACTAAAGAACTCCCACTTAGATAGACATCCCTCTAATCTTCTAAGTGATTACGTGATCCAAATCAACTAAACCATAACCGATCATCATGTGAGATGGAGTAGTTTTCAATGGTGAACATCGTTTATGTTGATCATATCTACTATATGATTCACGCTCGACCTTTCGGTCTCCGTGTTCCGAGGCCATATCTGCATATGCTAGGCTCGTCAAGTTTAACCTGAGTATTCTGCTTGTGCAAAACTGGCTTGCACCCATTGTAGATGGACGTAGAGCTTATCACACCCGATCATCACGTGGTGTCTGGGCACGACGAACTTTGGCAACGGTGCATACTCAGGGAGAACACTTCTTGATAATTTAGTGAGAGATCATCTTATAATGCTACCGTCAATCAAAGCAAGATAAGATGCATAAAAATATAAACATCACATGCAATCAATTTAAGTGATATGATATGGCCATCATCATCTTGGGCTTGTGATCTCCATCTCCGAAGCACCGTCATGATCACCATCGTCACCGGCGCGACACCTTGATCTCCATCGTAGCATCGTTGTCGTCTCGCCAATCTTATGCTTCCACGACTATCACTACCGTTTAGTAATAAAGTAAAGCATTACATCGCGATTGCATTGCATACAATAAAGCGACAACCATATGGCTCCTGCCAGTTGCCGATAACTCGGTTACAAAACATGATCATCTCATACAACAAAATTCAGCATCATGCCTTGACCATATCACATCACAACATGCCCTGCAAAAACAAGTTAGACGTCCTCAACTTTGTTGTTGCAAGTTTTACGTGGCTGCTACGGGCTTAAGTAAGAACCAATCTCACCTACGCATCAAAACCACAACGATAGTTTGTCAAATAGAATCCGTTTTAACCTTCGCAAGGACCGGGCGTAGCCATACTTGGTTCAACTAAAGTTGGAGAGACAGTCGCCCGCAAGCCACCTGTGTGCAAAGCACGTCGGGGAAACCGGTCTCGCGTAAGCGTACGCGTAAGGTTGGTCCGGGTCGTCTCTTCCAACAATACCGCCGAACCAAAGTATGACATGCTGGTAGGCAGTATGACTTGTATCGCCCACAACTCACTTGTGTTCTACTCGTGCAAATAACATCAAACCATAAAACCTAGGCTCGGATGCCACTGTTGGGGAACGTAGTAATTTCAAAAATTTCCTACGCACACGCAAGATCATGGTGATGCATAGCAACGAGGGGAGAGTCTGATCTACATACCCTTGTAGATCGCAACGGAAGCATTAACACAACGTAGAGGAAGCAGTCGTACGTCTTCTTCCCGATCCGACCGATCCAAGCACCGTTACTCCGGCACCTCCGAGTTCTTAGCACACGTACAGCTCGATGACGATCCCCGAGCTCCGATCCAGCAAAGCTTCGGGGAGGAGTTCCGTCAGCACGACGGCGTGGTGATGATCTTGATGTTCTACCGACGCAGGGCTTCGCCTAAGCACTACAACGATATGATCGAGGTGGAATATGGTGGCAAGGGGCACCGCACACGGCTAAGGAACGATCTCAATGATCAACTTGTGTGTCTAGAGGTGCCCCTGCCTCCGTATATAAAGGAGCCAAGGGGGAGGGGTGCGGCCAGCCCTATGGAGGCGCAGGAGGAGTCCTACTCCTACCGGGAGTAGGACTCCCCCCCCCCCCAATCCTATTCCAACTAGGATTCCCAAGGGGGAAAGAGGGAGAGGGGTGGCCGGCCACCTCTCCTAGTCCTAATAGGACTAGGGGAGGGGGGGAGGCACGCAGCCCTTATGGGAAGCCCTTTCACCTTTCCACCAAGGCCCACTAAGGCCTATATGATTCCCGGGGGGTTCCGGTAACCTCCCGGTACTCCGGTAAAATCCCGATTTCATCCGGAACACTTCCGATGTCCAAACATAGGCTTCCAATATATCAATCTTTATGTCTCGACCATTTCGAGACTCCTCGTCATGTCCGTGATCACATCCGGGACTCCGAACAACCTTCGGTACATCAAAATGCATAAACTCATAATAACTGTCATCGTAACGTTAAGCGTGCGGACCCTACGGTTCGAGAACAATGTAGACATGACCGAGACACGTCTCCGGTCAATAACCAATAGCGGGACCTGGATGCCCATATTGGCTCCTACATATTCTACGAAGATCTTTATCGGTCAGATTGCATAACAACATACGTTGTTCCCTTTGTCATCGGTATGTTACTTGCCCGAGATTCGATCGTCGGTATCCAATACCTAGTTCAATCTCGTTACCGGCAAGTCTCTTTACTCGTTCCGTAATTCATCATACCGCAACTAACTCATTAGTTGCAATGCTTGCAAGGCTTTAAGTGATGTGCATTATCGAGAAGGCCCAGAGATACCTCTCCGACAATTGGAGTGACAAATCCTAATCTCGAAATACGCCAACCCAACATCTATCTTTGGAGACACCTGTAGTACTCCTTTATAGTCACCCAGTTACGTTGTGACGTTTGGTAGCACCCAAAGTGTTCCTCCGGAAAACGGGAGTTGCATAATCTCATAGTCATAGGAACATGTATAAGTCATGAAGAAAGCAATAGCAACATACTAAACGATCGGGTGCTAAGCTAATGGAATGGGTCATGTCAATCAGATCATTCAACTAATGATGTGACCTCGTTAATAAAATAACAACTCATTGTTCATGGTCAGGAAACATAACCATCTTTGATTAACGAGCTAGTCAAGTAGAGGCATACTAGTGACACTTTTTTTGTCTATGTATTCACACATGTATTATGTTTCCGGTTAATACAATTCTAGCATGAATAATAAACATTTATCATGATTATAAGGAAATAAATAATAACTTTATTATTGCCTCTAGGGCATATTTCCTTCATCATTGTCCCACTGTGGACACTCAGAGATGAAGTGTCCAGTTTTCTTGCACTTGTGACATGTTTTCTTCTTGTAGTCATGAGCAGAAGCTTCATCATTCCTTGAGCTTGATCGTGAAGACTTTCTGAAGCCTTTCTTCTTGGTGAACTTTTGGAACTTCTTCACAAGCATTGCAAGTTCCCTTCCAATGTCTTCAGGATCATCAGAACTGTTGTCAGATTCTTCTTCAGATGAGGAAACAGCTTTTGCCTTCAAGGCACGAGTTCGCCCATAGTTTGGACCGTAGATATCTCTTTTCTCAGAAAGCTGAAACTCATGTGTGTTGAGTCTCTCAAGTATGTCAGATGGATCGAGTGTCTTGAAATCAGGACGTTCTTGAATCATCAGGGCTAGGATGTCAAACGAACTATCAAGTGATCTCAGCAGCGTCTTGACGACTTCATATTTGGTGATCTCAGTAGCGCCGAGAGCTTGAAGCTCATTTGTGATGTCAGTGAGTCGATCAAATGTGTGCTGGACATTCTCATTGTCATTTCGCTTGAAGCGGTTGAAGAGGTTGCGAAGAACACTGATTCTCTGATCTCTCTGAATTGAGATGCCTTCATTGACCTTGGAGAGCCAGTCCCAGACCAGCTTGGATGTCTTCAAAGCACTCACACGGCCATACTGTCCTTTGGTTAGATGACCACAGATGATATTCTTGGCAGTAGAGTCCAGTTGAGTGAACTTCTTGACATCAGCAGCAGTGACACCTTCTCCAGCCTTGGGAACGCCGTTCTCGACGACATACCATAGGTCGACGTCAATGGCTTCAAGATGCATGCGCATCTTATTCTTCCAGTAGGGATATTCAGTTCCATCGAAGACGGGGCACGCAGCGGAGACTTTGATTATCCCTGCAGTCGACATAGCTAAAACTCCAGGTGGTTAAACCGAATCACACAGAACAAGGAAGCACCTTGCTCTAATACCAATTGAAAGTGCGTTATATCGACTAGAGGGGGGGTGAATAGGTGATTTTTATGAAAGTCTTCAAAACGTGGAAGTTATGAAGACAAACAGTAGAGATATGCCTATCACTATGCAGCGGAAGTTAGATTACACTAGACAAGCCATGGTCAAGTATTCAATAGAGTAAAAGCACAGTGACAAGTAGCTGCAGTGTAATAAGGATCAGGTAGGAAGAAGTTATGAAGCCAAACAGATCATACAGTCACGTTGTGAAGACAGAAGATATAGCAAGCATGCAATGACTTCACAAAGAGTAACAGTAAGAAAAAGGAAGTGAAGATGAAACCAGTGACTCGTTGAAGACAATGATTTGTTGGACCAGTTCCAGTTTCTGTGACAACTGTACGTCTGGTTGGAGCGGCTAGGTATTTAAACCAAAGGACACACAGTCCCGGACACCCAGTCCTGAACACGCAGCTTGGGACACCCAGTCCTCACCGTATTCTCCTTGAGCTAAGGTCACACAGACCTCTCCCAATCACTCTGGTAAGTCTTCAAGGTAGACTCCCAAACCTTCACAGACTTCGTTCACCGACAATCCATAATGTCTCTTGGATGCTCAGAACGCGACGCCTAACCGGCTGGAGGATGCACAGTCCTCAAGTGTAATAAGTCTTCAGATCACTCAGACAAGAAGACTTAAGTGATGCCCAATTCTCTCTGGCTCTGGGTGGTTAGGGCTTTTCTCCTCGCTAGGAATTTTCTCTCAAAGGCTTCGAGGTGGGTTGCTCTCAAACGACAAAAGCCGTGCACTGAAATCTGAGCAGCCAACCGTTTATGGTTGTAGGGGGTGGACTATATATAGCCACTGGGCAACCCGACCTGATTTGTCCGAAATGACCCTGGGTCACTAAGGAACTGACATGTGTTCCAACGGTCAGATTTCAAACTCACACGGCAACTTTACTTGGGCTACAAGCAAAGCTGACTTGTCCGACTCTGGACAAGATTTGCTCTCATAGTCTTCACTCGAAGATATAGGTTTTGAATTAGGCATCACTTCAGTCATTCTGACTGGTTCTCTTGGACCCCACTTAACAGTACGGTGATTCCTATGACTCAACACAAAAGAAAAAGAACTACGAAAGATCCAAGTCTTCGAGCTCCATAGGCTTCATATCGTGTCTTCTCCTGTCATAGTCTTCAATGTGAATATCTTCATATACCACCATTGGCTTCAATGTCTTTGTACATTTTTAGGGGTCATCTCTGGTAGTAAAACCGAATCAATGAGGGACTTCTACCTGTGTTATCCTGCAATTCTCACAAACACATTAGTCCCTCAACTAGGTTTGTCGTCAATACTTCAAAACCAACTAGGGGTGGCACTAGATGCACTTACAGTGTCCACCGACATGGTCGACCGGGGGTTCATCCTGGTCATGATTTCGTATCATCTGTTTTGGTCAGAAGCAAAATCGGTAACCAAAGGTCTTGTGCGGCAAGATTCGGTGAGGATGTGGGCCAAAGGTTGTGGAAGGGCGATTACCTTCATATCAGGCATCGAAGACCAACATAATAGGTCATGCCACATTCCACACCTATTGTCGCCTCGCCGTCCCCACTACCGAGGACACACAACCAACACCTACGATCATCCTTGGCGATGCCTCAATGCACCAGAAGTCCTTCACCCGAGCAATGAAGCACACAAGATATCATTGCCACACTCGCCAACAACGGCGAGGGAAGAGTTGACAACACGATAAAAAACCTAATCACCCTCGAGTCGCCCACATAAGGATGACATGAGGGCTGAATTGTTTTTCACTTTCTGCTTCACTAGCTGGTCAGCCAGAGAGTGTTGTGTATTTTGATGGGTAAATGAAGGCTAACATTTTACTAAAAAAACTAGCTAATTGTTCATGCATTGCAACGGAGATATACTTATTCTAGTGGGTTAGCATCAATATTGCTCGACATATAACTTACTCCGATCATATTTTAATGCAGAAAGTAATTTGATTTCATTGAGTTACTGCAAAAGATTTAATTTGATTGCCCGTGTCCGACATGTAGCTAGAATGGTTTACTTTGATTGAGTTAATGCAATTATGTTACACCCACCGGTATGAGGCCTTGCAAAAGATTTAATTTAATTTATTTTTTTGAGAGTAAATTTGATTTAATTGATATAATGAAAAACATTTATGGTCGGAGAAATGAAAGGAACGACCTCACCTCCCCTCGTCTCTCTTATCTCAGCAACACAGCAGTCCCTTTCCCCTTCTTCCTACGCCTCCAGGCCATCTAGCTCGCTCGGATTACGGCCGTCGGCGGCGGTGCTTCCAGAGGTGAGCGGCATGGCAGGGGCGGGGGCGGAGGAGGCGGTGGTGGGCGAGAGCTTCGAGTTCGCCTTTGACAAGGAGGCCTTCTCCGACAAGAAGCTGCGGGTCGAGGTCGTCGGTAGCGACGACGCCGCCAGCCGCAAGCGCCGCCGCGAGGACGACAAAAGTGAGCACAGCACCTCCGGCAGATCCATCGCATCTCCCCCACTTCTTTGCGCGCAAATTAAACCCCTACGCAACTCGGATCTGGATTTGTGTGATTTTCTCCTCTGTTCGTTCGTTAGGGATCTGTGGGTAGGTAAAGGGGGAGTAAAACAGAGGAGATGTTTTTCTTAAATAAAAAAAGTTTGGATTTTTGAGCTGTACGCCTGTACTCTACGATGTAATCCAGGCGACTGATTTGGATGCAGCACATCTGTGGCCACATATTTGGATGTAGCAGTAGTTTTCAGCAGACTGCATCATACCATTACCAGTAAGATATAGTACTCCTTAGAATTTATTTTGCATGCGATAGGTCTGCAGGACCAGTGGGATGCGGACTGGTTAAGGGTAGTTACTATGTGTGATTCGTGTTTCCGTGGCTGTCTGTGTGATCCAGGCAGCACAATTCTTCAGACTCAGATCCAAGGAAAACAAGCTGATCAATTATTTCACATCTTTCACAAGAGAAACGTGATTTGCTTGATTGCTGCATTGAATCTGCAGTTGTTAAATCTCTGGATGTAGCATCGAAAGGTCCAACACAAGTAGAAGGACAGATTCATCAAAACTGTTATATTTCTGAATGTATACATGGATATGTAGAAATATGTTTAGGTTTTTATTTTTTTTGCGAATAAGAAATATATTTAGTTAGGAGGTGTGGAGTGAGGAGCTCCTAAATCTCTAGAACTCTCTCCATAACCCTGCTCTCTGTTCCACATTTCATCTCAATTTCTGTCGTTTTGCATTGATACATTTACAGTCGATATTATTCTGCTCATAATCACTTACTTTTAGTTAGTACGAACACTTGTGCACTGTCGTACACACCGGTAATGTTGGTACAGTACTAGCACAGTCCATTCGTCAACTATATGTAGTACTAGTTGACTATTTTTTCATAAACGAGCAACATACTATTTACGACCCAGTCCTAGTGAGATACCATGCTACTGCTTCTAGTTGGTTGGGAGGTATGGAATACTGATTAATTACATAAAAGAAGATAACATTGCAAGACTTTAGTCTGGTGTTTGTCACTTGAGTGCAAGTTGAACAAAATTCTAATAGGATCCCTGTGGTAACTTTTGTGAATACTTCACTCACCGACATATGAGCGTGCTTATTATGCTTGATGCAGCTCAATAGGTGTCCAGTTTTTTGTATGTTCAACATTTTGTTGCTTTTCTATAGGTTGATTAAATGAATGTGCGACATAGAGAACATGTTGTTCCAAATATTTGAACAGCAAAAATCTTGTCTAGGAATTTCGTTAAAAACCTTCCACTCCCTAATTTTGCACACTTTCTCTGTATTTATCTGACATTGGTATTTTGCAGGTGATGAAGGAGAATGTGTTGATTCTTCTTCTATAGTGATGGCTGCACCAATTTTACGAGTCACTACCATGCATATCAATTCGGCCATTCTTGCTGCAAAAAGCCCTTTCTTTTTCAAGGTAATTTTGATGACATTCTGAAATGCATCTTTTCTATAGCCACTTTACTTAGCTTTCTGATAAACTCAATGCTTCTTAGCTTTTCTCAAACGGCATGAAAGAGTCTGACAAGGGACAGGCAACACTTCGAATAGCTGATTCAGGTAACAGCGTACAATGCACTCTTAGATTCTTCATCTTATAACTGATGATTCTAGTTTGCTATTGTGATTATATTGTCGATTTCTGTATTTTAATATGGTAACTTGTGTGTGTGTGTGTGTGTGGGTGGGGGGGGGGGGGGGGGTTGATTATGAATTGGTCATTCTCATTGACCTACAGACCACACCGACAAAATGGATTCTCGGTTCTTTGTGTATTATAGTTTTTTGAGTTGATTGCTGAAAGTCGATGGTCATACTTAAATGATCATGCAGTCATAAAAATAGCCAGCCCCCTTCCTTTGTGATCCTTTATTTAATGCTACCTTTTGAGATTTATTGAACTGTTTCATTTATCCTAATTCCTTCTTGCTCTCATTTCTTACTGGGAACAGAGGAAAATGCCTTCATGGAGCTTTTGTACTTTATGTATAGTGGAAAGTTGACACCAACAACTGAGCCCACTCATCTGGTTGATATCTTGATGGCTGCCGACAAATTTGAGGTCATTTCTTGCATTAAGCTTTGCGGTCAGTTGCTCACAAGCTTGCCTATGACCCCAGAATCTGCAGTGCTGTGCCTAGATCTACCATATTCCATTTCAATGGCACCTGCCCTGGCAGTGGCAGCCAAGAAATTCTTTGCTGAAAGATACAAGGATTTCCTGTCAACAAAGTAAGTAACCCCATTGGATTGAGGCACCCTTTTCTTTTCCTTTGTTAGTAAGCATGTCGACATTCTTGTAAGCGTGCAGAGGTCAACTAAGTGATCCCCATTTGGTTTTGTTGCATCTCAGGTTACAAGACGAACTGATGAGGATCCCTCTCGCAGGGATCCTAGCCATCTTATCAAGGAATGACCTCGGAGTTTTACCTGAAGAAGCCGTCTATGACTTTGTGCTCAGGTGGGCTGATTCGCAGTACCCAAATCCAGAAGAAAAACGCAAGATCTTGAGTTCACAGTTACTTCCACTAGTACCACTAGTGCGAAGTAGAGTCAGAACCATTGTACTTGATTAGCCGTCTTGTATAATCAACTTCAGTCTAGAGTTGATTATCTTGTATGTGATAGACCCTGTAGGGCTGTAGGCTGGTGAGATACATAGTCTGGTTTGTGTGACTAGTGTACCGTGTCGTTGCCGTGTTTGTCCTGCTATGCAGCAAAGTCGCTGAACTGTCTTTGTCGGAAGTTGGCTGATATATTGCTGATTACCTCTGTAAAACGATGGAGTGTAATCCTTAGAATCTATGCCCACCTCCCCAATGGGTGGCATCTGAGCCCAGATCAGGTGCCGATTCTCGTTGTCCCGGAGACAGGCCGCACCCGCCTCGTAGAGATCAACTGTGAGTCGCGTGCGCATGCACCGAGCCCACCCAGAGCGCGCGGCTTGACGCCGACGCCCTTCCCCTCCCCGTCCCCACCACCACCACCGCCGAAGAGGAGGAAGTGGCTGGTGGATTTCAAGATGGAGGACTCCCAAGAGGGAGTTCAAGCGCAAGCAGGAGGAGTGTGAGGGCCTGGAGGAGATGATGGTGTTGTCGGCCGCAGGTGATGTCTATGTCTCCAAGCTTGACGTGAAGGAGGAGGTGATGGAGGACCGGTTGTCCACCTCGGAGTGGAAAACGACCTTGTACGGGCAGTTGTGGTTATGGACGACCACAATGCTATGCAGCCCGCCCTCACCACCACCGACAGTGCCGCTGGCCTCGTGGGCGCCGTGGTCACCACCCCCGCCACCATTACATCCTGCCCTGCAATGGCAGGTGTCGGGGGGGGGGGGGGGGGGGGGGGGGGGAGCCCACCTCTCGCCGTCGCTGCCCTACATCGGATTCACCATGGATGACGAGGACGACGACATTGTAGGCGAACACGATGGCGGAAGAAAGATCTACCTTTTTCTGTTATTTTTGTTAATTTCAAATAAAATTAATGTGTGGACGTGACTTTTGTGGACCTTTTAATAAAATTTTAAAAACAGTTCGTGAATTAGAAAAAAAGTTTATTGATTCATAAATTGTTTGCTGGTCCGAAAAGTGTTCATGCATTTCAAAAAATGTTCTTGAATTAGAAAGAACACCAATTTCGAATGAAATGTTCGTCTATTCTCGAATTGTTCGCCGATTCAAAAGAAAATGCTTAAAACCCGTTCGCAATATAAAAAAATGTTCACAATTTTTTTAAAAATGTTTGTAAATAGTATCTAATGTTCACGATTTTTAAAAATGTTCCCAAATTTGTAAAAATGTTCACGAATGATCGAAAGTATGTAGTTAAATGGTAATGCTTCTGAGTCTTTGTGACTATATACCCGCGTGAATTTTGAAGAATTAACTGCCGGGGTGGATCAGCATATTATAGTATATTTTTTTTAAAATGTTTCTTGAAATTCAGAATAATTCTTTGAGTTGCCAAGTTTTTTTACAACCACGATATTTTTTTTTCGAAAATGTGAACATTGCTTCAATTTGTGAATAAAATTGAAAAAAGAAAAAATTTCTTGCATTTGTGAACAACATGCGATGAGATGTGAACATAATATGGTCATCGTATTATGAATTAATCCTCTGTCAGGTCTTGCTTGATCTGTTTATTAAGCTGGCTGGATCCGGCGTCGCTGCTGCTGCCACGCTTTCTGCTCTGCTCACGCGACGTCTCCACCATCTCCTCCATCTTGGGAGTCAGGTACGCCCGGGCCTTGCTCGCCGACTGCAGCTCCACCGCCGAGGCGCGCTGCTGCGCGTGTGAGCTCATGCCGGCAAGCAGGCACGCGCGCCCCGTCTGCTGGTACTCCCGCCGGTCCCCCACGCGGGCGCTCAGGTCGCGCAGCTCCTCCTTGATCGCCTCACACGTGGGATCATCTCCGGCCGTCCCAGGCGCCGACCTCTCCACCGCCTTTAGCCGGGAGTCCAGTATCCGCGCCGCGCTGGCGTGTTGCCCTCCTTCAGCTGCCTCCCGTGCGGCCGCGATGTCTTGGGTCGTGGCAAGGCGGACGCGCTCCCGCTCCACCTCCATGCACGGATGCGGCAGGTCGGTCAGCTCCAGCGGCCTCTGGATCACCGCCGCGGGTGCGGCGGCGTTGGCGGCCTGCCCTGTCGCGGCGTCATTGTAGCCGCAGGTCACCTTGATCAGGCGGGTGACCGACTCCGCGGGCCGGGCTCTCGGCACGTACACGAGCACCAAGAAGCGCCTCTCCTCGCCGTCGTAGAGCTCTCCGACGCCGATGGAGGCGGCGCGGCCGTCGGCGTCCACGTGGTTGCCGTAGCAGCCCGACTTGACTTCCTGGACGTGCACGCCTCGGTGCAGGCACGTGACGGCGATGCGCGCCTCCTGCACGGCGACCGACAGGAGCCCGCCGATGCACTGCGCGAACGAGTCCTGGATCGCCGCCTGGTTCCCGACGAAGGAGAAGGTGCCGCCCGTGGCCTGCGCGATGGTGTGCAATGCCGCGGCGTCGTGGTTGGCGCCGAAGCCGAACGTGTGGATCGGCCCGGGCCGGCTACCAGCGAGCACGAACAGAGGCGGCACAAGGTCCATGTACCTCTTATTGGCCCTGAGGCGCGAGTCCTGGCCGTCGGAGAGGAGGATCATGCTGGCGACGGAGTTCTTGAGCCGGCGGCCGACGAGCACCTGGGCGCCCACACGGAGGCCCTCGCCGATGTTGGTGCCCGACCCAACAACAAGGGAGTCCACCGCGAGCTTCGCCGAGGCCTTGCCCGCGTCCGACATGCGCGCGAGGCAGGTCAAGCGGGCCGCCCGACCCGAGAAGGACACTACGGAGAGGCGATCGGCAGGGCCGAGTTGATCGACGACGAACGCCATGGCCTGTTTCAGCAGCGCCAACTTTTGGCCCTTCATGCTGCCGCTGACGTCGAGCACGGTGACGAGGTCGAGCGGCGCGCGCGCCACGTCGGCGGGCGCCCTGGCGTGGACGAGCACCGCGAACTTGTCCCTGAACGCGCCCCTTCCGATGGCCGGGAACTCGCAGTGAGTCTTGAGGACCAACCCCCGGCCGTTGTTTGCCAGGGGTTTCTTCTCCTCCACCGGCTCGTCGTCTTGGTAGTACGCGGCAGCCGGGGCCGCCGCCGGCGGCGGCGGCACGGCGAGATAGGGAACCTTGGTGTGCGACATCGATGTGCTAGCTAGGGTTCGGTCGATTTCGTTGGCGAGATGGATTTGAATCGGCCTGTGCCTAGCCCAACTGCCGTAGTATATGGAAGGAAACTGATCAACAAAATCTTCGAGAGTGCATTTTGCTGGAATTTAGTCTATTTTGCTATTTTGGGTAGCCCAATAACTATTTCAGAAATTCCTAATAAATCTTAGAAACCCACTTAGTCCATTTATGTAAGGCAAGGAATACTATTAAAGTTTAGTCCCACATTGCTAGTTTAGTGGGAGTTGGACCTCCTTATAAGGGAGGTTCTTTCCCCATTTGTATGAGCATGAAAACAAGAGGGATATCCACGCGTGCTCCTCCTCTGCCGCCTGCCTCGGCACGACGCGCCGCAGGTTGCGGGAATGAGCCGAGCTGATATCTAAATTTTTACCACGCACGACGGGTATACGGAAGGTCACGGGGGAGTTGAAACGTTTTCTGTAGTGGACACTGAATTCGAACGAAGCGCCTCTTCGGCCGCTGCCTGTTCGCTTCGTCTCCCTTCGTTGCTTCACCTCCTGCCGCAGCCTCTTCGCGTCCTTCTCCTGTGCCTATATAAGAGAGGTCGCTCCTCTTCAGAGAGACACAACAGAAGCTCCTCTTCCTCTCGCCACAAAGTTCCGGCCACTGCGCTGGTGCTACGTTCTTCCCCATCCCGTCTTGCGGCGTGCACCGCAGGTCGGGACAGTAGGCCTCCGAGACCGCACATTTTGGGTCATGTATGGAAGAAGGGTGATAAGGTTTTTGGGGAGCGCTCAGCGCGACTACTGGCTGCTTCATCACGGACGATCCGGTCGCCGACGACTACTTCCCCGACGATGACTTCTTCCCCGACGTCCACAACCTCCTCGACGACATGGCAGGCGAGGACACCGACCCCAAGTCCAGCGCTTCTGCTGCTGCTGTCCCGTACGTGTTCTTGTCTTTCCTGTTAAAGGTTCTGCCACAGTTCCTTGTTCTAGTCCTTGTCCTACACATGATAGGTTCTACTTCATATATGCTACTTGCTATACTGTCTGCTTTAGATATGATAGGATACGGTTCATATATACAGAAGCTATTTACCTTCTCTCTGTCAGAATGCATGACTTGTTTTATCTCTACTATATTAGTCATGCTTTATCTAGTATTTCTGTTAATAAAATCATTTGGTAAATTGCTCATATTTCCAACACATTTTCTACCATGCACAGTATATACCGTGCATTGTCTACAGGGTGGGAAAGATATCATAATGTACTACTAATCACCTGCTATACGTCTCACTCTTGTCAGATGGTCAGTTTGTGTGTCAGCCTTTTTCTAAATATAAATAATGTCCTGTCCCTTGCATGCCTCCCCTATCCCCTTGCGACTCTATCACAGAAATATATTTCCTCTTCTAGTATGTAACTGTTTAGATGCTTGATATCTTCTGAAATAAAAGTTTCTTTTATATTCTATTTAGACAAATGTTTTTATACCAATGATATATTTTAAACAAGACTAGTAGAAAACTGATCTATGTACCATAATGAGTTTCTGTGCACATCAAATTGATCTATAGAAAACTTGATGAAACTTGGTACATAGTTTTTTTTACAGTTTCGTAAGGTCTCACCATGTTTTAGATTCGAATTTGAAAACTTGTCAAAATATATTCAACGGCGATCTTATTTTAAAGTTCCCTTCAATAGTAACACAAATATGCAAATGTATCTAAATCAAACTAATATTTCAAAAGATAAAATAAATTTAAATTTTAGAATCATACTCTCATACTGCTGGTATTTACTTCGGGGATGAGAGGAGAGATATTGCAAGTTACTGTAAGAAAAAGTTGTCTGCACATGGAGAAAAGGTGACTGATTGACAGGGTCATAAATTGTGGTTTACTAAACTATACAATGAGAACATGCATGCATAGATGCGAATCTCAAAGAGAGTGAGTGGCTGATATATGCACGGTATTTACCATGCATAGGAGAATGTCTTTTCCTACTATAACATGCTCCATGCATGCTGGGACATTCCAAAACATATTTATTTTTTCAGAAATGTAGGATGTTTTCCATATCTATATGGTCTGAACAGTTTTTTTTCTTTTTTTGCAGGATGAAAAGGATTTCATTACTCAAGGAATTACAAGATCGTTCCTACACAACATAGGAACATCCGCAGGCCCAAATCGCAGCCACACAGCCGTGCGATCCTCCACACGGCCAAAGGCAGCTAAATAGAAACAGGGTTCTGGTTCCTACTAAAAGCATCTCTAACATACCCTTTAAACTTGCAAACTGTAAAACTGGGATACAGATCGAAAAAAATACATATTAAAAGTTCATTTTAGCTACGGACAAACAGACACTATAAAACAAACTATAAAACTGGGATAAAGAGCTCCTTCTTCCAGTCCCCTTCCGCAGCCGGCCGCGCCCTGTCGCCCGTCGGCCACGCCCCATCATCACGTCGGCCGCGCCCCATCATCACGTTGGTCGTGCCCCTTTGCCTGCCGTGCCGGGAGGATTCCGGCGGCTAGGCTGAGGTCATGGGAGTAGGGGCGGAGCCACAATTTAGACATGAGGGGGGCGAGGAATATAATAATCGTTTGAGAGACACCACCCAAGAATATAGTCCCTAAAGTAGAATTGATATGATTGTATTGTAACATATGTCTGGGAATATATATATAAACTACATTTCTACCAGTTGCATATCAATAGGATTGGGGTTGGAATTATCATCTACAACCGGTTGCTTCTAAGGTGGATTTGCATTTTCTGTAACGTTTGAGTTAGAAGCAATGGGCTTGAAAAACAAAATATGTTGGGCTGCAGAAAAAAAACCAATATATTTTTGTTGTATCATTTCTCTTCATCGTTCACTGATTGAAATATAACATTTCAAACGATAAACAAGGAGTAAAATTAGAATCCTAGATTGTAATTTTACCGCCACTATCTTCAACGGAATTGTATTAATTCACAAAGATAATTATTTAGCAGTGATGTACCTTGATTCTTTGAAGTTGATCTTGTGATGCATGATGCCGGTGCAGCACACAGGGTGGCATGGGCTCCATCGTGGATTCAATCGCCACAGGAGTGGAGTGCCCTCTGACTTGTGCCGCAGCGGCGGACAGGTAGAGGAGACGACGGTATGGAGCGCACGGAGCCAGCAGCCCTAGAAGCCATGATGCCCACGAACAAAATTACCAGAAGGATAGGAAACAGACTGCCTGATCTCAAGCCAACTCCACCGCGCGATCTTATCCTGTTCGACCCTGTTTGTTTGGGATAAAAGGGACAAAAAAAAGCGGCCCAGCGCGCGGGAGCAAACAGACTTTTGTCCGCTTTGTGTCCATTTTCGACCCATCCCCGGTCCAAATTTGCGCCGGTTTTGAGGTGAAACGGACAGTGCGCGGACGGGCGGGACGCGCACGCTTGTCCTCCCCTGGCCCGCCTGTCGGTGGGAGAAACCAAAAACCCCCCGACGGCCATTTGGCGCCATTTCTCCCAAACCCTTCCACGTCCCTCCCGCCGCCCCCCTCTCTCCCCCGTCCATGGCCGACGCCCCGCCGAGTTCCAGCGGCCTGGCCGTCGACCCGACCGCAAAGGTGAAGAAGAAGGCGCCAAGGAAGCCGCGGTCGGAGTACACGCCGGAGGAGATCGCCAAGTTGGACGCGGAATCGGCGAAGAGGAGGGAACGGAGAGCGGCCGTCAAGATGAATGCCGCCGCGGCCAAGTTCGCCGCCCAGCGCGAGGAGCTGGAGGCCGCGCGGCGCAAGGCCGCTGCCGACGAGAAGGAGGACCTCGTCAACAAAGCGCACGCCATCCTCATGCTTGGCATGGGCCGTCCGACGGGGTTCCATGCAGCGGCCATCGGCCCAGCGAGCACAGGCTCGTCGGTCGCCCGGCCTACACACTGCCAGTCGCTGACGTCGCGCGCCGCGCCCATGTCGCCCGGCTTTCCTCCACCCAGGCACGACGGCCAGACCCGTTTCTCGGCGTCGCCGAACGTGGGCTTGTTCGCGCCGTCCACACCATGCCCCGCGGCCGTCATCGACCTCAACGTGACGCCTGGGTCCAGCAGCGGCGGGCGGCCTTCCGTCGAGATGCAAAGAAAGTAGGCGCGTGCACCGTTCACGGGCACCATGCCGGCCCCCCGCGTGTTGTTTGACGAAATGCCAACCTCAACGTCGACGGTGGACGACCCCTTCTACAACCAGTACATGGAGGACGTGATCTTCCAGGGTGGGCATGGCCGTGCCTACGACCCCGATGAGACCCAAAGTCAGGATGGCCGCGCCCGATACGTGCCCGATGAAGAGGCCGATGACCGTGCTGACTACGACCATGGTGATTCATGGCATGAAGACGATGACATCTATGTCGAAGGTGAAGATGAAGATGAAGCCAATGATGTTGATATTGGTGGCGCTCCATTGTTCATAGACGAGCTCACCCAAAGAGCGGAAGCACAAAAGAAGCGGAAGAGCATTCGCACCGGTTCATATACACAAGATGAGGACAAGTTGATTTGCCAATGTTGGATGGAGATTAGCTAAGATCCAAGGACCGGCGCGCAACAAAAGGGCATTGTTTTTTGGACGAGAGTCCACAAAACATTCCATGAAAGGAAGATGCTTGAGCCCTACCAAATTACAAGCAACCGTGGCATCGGTTCGATTCAAAAAAGATGGTTGTTCATCCAACAAGAGTGCAACAAGTATTGTGCCGCACTTGAGAGCGTTGAAGCACGGCCGGTGAGTGGTCTCGGCGTTGGAGACATGGTATGCTCTTCTCTTTCTAGCCCTTGCTACGGCCATGAGACTTCGGCCGTGTATATGTTTGCATGTTCACTTGTTGTTGATCATGTGGTGTAGGCATTTCAATCTTTGGAGGCATTCAAGGCCCGGCACAATGACAAGCCATTCACTCTTACGCATTGTTGGACGATCATCAACAATTGCCCTAAGTTCAAGGATCAATACCGTGAATTTCAAAGAAAGAGAGGCAAGAAGACGACCAAGTTCGTCGGAGGTGGGGATGGCGAGGCGTTGAAGAGGCCGAGGGGCAAGAACAACTCAAAGGTGGACGGCATACATGACGCCTCATCCATGGCCTTGCATGAGACTTTGCATGGCATGATGTCACATAAGGATGTGAGGGACGAGAAGAAGCGGCAAAGTAAGGACGAGCAAATGAAGCAATACCTAGACCTCCAACGACAGAAGCTTGAGATGGAGGAGGCGGCCAAGAAGAGGAAGATAGACATGGAGGAGGCGGCCCGGCAAAGGCAGCTCGACATGGAAGAGGCCGCCTGGCAAAGGCAGCTCGACATCGAGGCCGACAACGTCAAGGTCAGGCAGAGGCAGCTCGACATCGATGCCACCAATGCCGCCACCAAAGCGAAGGAGGTGGCCCTTGCGATCATGAGCGTGGACTTGTCGAAGATGAGCGACAAGACGAGGGCCTGGTTCGAGGCCAAGCAGAAGGAGATGCTCGACGCCGAAGGCCTGAACTAGGTCGTCCGATCGGTGTGGCCGTTCTTTTTGGAGGCTGGCATGGGTGCCGCCCGCCCGCTGGGCCGCTGGCAGTGTGCCGGCGAAAAAACATTCATTTTGGAGGCCGGCTGTGTTGTCGGCCGCTGGCTGTGTTGCCGGTGAGGACAACTATTCATTTTGAAGGCTGACTGTGTTGCCGGCCGCTGGCTGTGTTGCCGGCGATGGTCGTATAGGCCGCTGGCTTTATTGCCGGCGTGATGAACTCGGGTCGTGAACTGGGGCTTGGTATTTAAAATGTCCCTTTTTTTTAAATAGACGCGGACAGGATGGGGCAAAAGGATGCGGCCGCGCGCTGGATGCACGGCCACCGCATTTTAGGACAGGCCCGGACACGACCCCAAATCCCTACTCAAAAGGACAAAAACCGGACAAAACAGACGTTCGTTTAAGGTCGCGCGGTAGAGTTGGCCTCACGGATGCACGTTGCCTTTTTTTCTGATGTGTACAACTAGCGATCAGGGCATCAAGGGATGCTTTCTCAGGTTGGGCCTTTGGGCTGGAATGTTCGTGCCAGGCCATTAGCGTTAAATTTAGGACTACCGAAGTTCGCACTTTACGTATACGTAGAAGTACCAGGTAAGGAAAACTCACAGGGGGGGCGAGGCGATGGGGGGTGTCTGACCCTGTTCACACCCCCTGCCTCTGCCTCTGCATGGGAGCCCACGGCGATGTCGAGCTCGTCCAATTCAAATCAGTAGCGACCGATTGCGGTGTCTAGTGGCAGCCTTTTTCGATGTGCGGTGATGAATTTCGGCGAGTTTAGAGCGGATTTCGGCAAACTCCACGATGGCGTGTTTGCTTCGACAAGGTTTGACCGGTATACGGGCCCCCCTAGATTTGGCCTTCCAACCTTCAAAGATAAGGATTTCGGGTGTGCATTTTCGATGGCTCTTAAAAAATTTACGAGTTGGATCATTTTTATGGTTTCTGTTATGCTCATTTTTTTCGACCAAAACTGTAAAACGTAAAAAAATTACGAATTTGACCACTTATACAGGGTCTGTTAGAGATGCTCTAATGTGAGTAATATAATATCCCTATGTCCAAAAAGACTCTTAATTTCGTTAACCATAATCACATGCAGCGATCTGTCCAGTTCAGGCGACTGGATTAACTTCACAGCATCCATGCAATCCATCTCAATATCCACCGGCACCCGCACATTTCTATTTAAGGTCAATCATAATTTTCACTAGGTTTATGAGGAATATCAACATCTACAATACCAGTAAATACATTATCCAATATATTTTTATAACATACTTATTTTATAGTGGTAATATCATCTGGAAGCATAGAACTTACGTCGCATGTCAGTTTGATGCTAAAACTTTCAAAATACAGTTTTGTGATCACCTTTTTTTTGCATCGGTTTCGTGGTCATCTAACTTGACTCAAGCATGTAGAAACGGTCATAGTACGCGTATCCATGTGCATGGCCCCACCTATTAGTGAGTGGGTGATGTATTGCAGCCCATTTTAGGCGCATTTTTTTAAAAATATTTGTAGGACGTAAGTAATAAAGTTATGTTCAAATATTTGTGTGTTAAAAATGTTATACATACATCTGATGATTAGTAAATAAAAACATTTAAATATAAATTTGTGTATTATATGTAAAATATTTGGTAAAACATAAGTAATAAAATCATTTAAGTTATTTATAAAACATAAGTAATAAAATTATGTTCAAATATTTGTGTGTTAAAACTGCTATACATACAATTGATGGTTAGTAAATAAACACATTTAAATATAAACATATGTATTTCTACTCTTATAAAAAACCGAGTTAGTGATAATGGTGTGTGTGCCATCTTGCAATATAGACCGTCCGATCTATATCTGACGGGTAGAAAGCAAACTATGACAATTTTACAAAAAGATACCTGCACCTTTCTCCACATTTGTAGATAAGGCCTTTCCTCGTTCATCCTTATCTCACACAACCTCATTGTTGAGCAATTAAAAAAGAAAGCCTCTGAAACAATTTGGCACAGTGCCCGCTGCAGGCGTCGTCCATCCCCATGCCTTCGCTCAGTCCGATCACCAATCACCACCACGCCCCACTCCTCCTCACCTTATCTCTCCTCTTTCTTGAGATATCATTGGTTTTTACACATGGGATTGCTGCCGCATGGGTCAATCACAACAGGTGTTTTATAAAAAAAAGCATCTTGATGTTCCGTGCAATGCACGGCCATCTTGCTAGTGCTAGAGAAAAGATGTAGCACTAGTAATAATAAAGGGCCTATTGCTTCTAGCGGTACGTCAAGAAAATTGTTCATAACGTAGCAAAATATTACCCACCAATGTCATGATTAAAAAAGCATAGAGGAATCCCTGGCCTGGGCCGGCTCATGCATTAGAGACCTTCTATACCGCGCTCTACGCGTTGAGAGAAGACGCAGCACGCCCGTTTGGGCCGGCCCATGTCTCGGTGGCTTGTTTTTTTTTCTGTTTTCCTTTTTTTCTACTTTAAATAATTTTGGGCTTAAAAAAGTTCTAAAAATTAGAAAAGTGAGAATTTTCAAATAAAATATTTAATAAATCATAAAATGTTTGTGGATTCAAAATTTTTGACGTTTTGCCAATTAAAAAATGTTCATGAATGGAAAAAAATCCTGAAAATTCAAAATCTATTTCTGACTTACAAAATCATGAATTCAAAAATTGTTCTTAATTTTAGAAAATTTTCAAAAAAATTCAATAGTTTTCACGAATTTTAAAAATGTTCATGATTTCAAATATGTGCATGAGTTTAATTTTTTTTCATGATTTCAGAAATTGTCATGATCGCACGAAATTGAGAGTGATAGTGTATCTTGATGACGCAACAAAATATGATCATGACGATTGAAGATTATGATTTTTTTCGTTGCAACGCACGGACCCTTAAGTCCAAGCCAGACAAATATTTTGAGATGTAGCGGTCGGTTAGACGCACCTACTCCTATGGACGAATGGCTAAAGCCGGTCATGACCATCCGTTTTGCCGACGCAAACGAACGCAAATCGAAAAATACGACCGTCCCACGCCACGCGGCCGCTCGGGTAGAACACACAAGCCCGTAAAATTGGCGCCTCGGTATTCGGGTGCAGGCGCGGCAGTCAGTGTCGCCACTGGCGCACGGCGAAGTCAATTCACAATCAATGGCGAGGCGTCCGACTTGCCCACCCTCCTCTGTCCTCTCTCCCCCCCTCTCTCTTATTAGTGGAGCACCTCTCTCACTCTCAGTCCCAATGCTCAGCGCAACACTCGTCCTGCCTCTTTCTCCATTCCCCCTTCCTCCGCCGCCAGCTAGGGTTACGGTCGCCGGTAGCAATACCTGTGATAGCGCCGGTGGGAGGGTGGCGGCGACCCGCGCGGATGGCCGGGGGAGACGCGTCGACGGGGGCGGAGGTGGACGCGGGCTTTGAGTTCGCCTTTGACAACGAGACCTTCTCCGACAAGGTGCTACGCATAGAGGTCGTCGCCGGCAGCGGCGACGCGCCTGGGCCGAGCGCCGGCGCCGCCAGCCGCAAGCGCCGCCGCGAGGGGGACGAAGGTGCGTGCGTGCAGGCACAGTACCCAGTCCGTATTAGCCATTAGTACTGGTATATAGGTACTAGATTCTAAGCGTCACGCTAATGACTAATCTAGGCACGTGCGTAGGTGCCTGCATGAAAGTATCGGTCAGATATGTGAGCGCCTCCAAAAAAATTAATCCATCTGTCCAAATCTGGCTACGCGAGTTCTCGCATGCTTTTTTGGATGTAAATTTCTCGCGATTGGGATCTGGATTTGGGGGAAATTTTCTGGCTTATTTTGGGGTTATACGTTTGTCTGTCCGTTTGTTTTCTAGGGATTGGTAGTAAAGAAAAAGAGATGAAATGTGTTGTGGTTTACTCTAAAATGTGTTCCATTTTTTTTTGGGGGGGGTGGGGGGGCATCGAGTGAGATACGTACAGGTTATGTGTGTTTAACTGTTTATGCATGATCCGTGTAGCTTGTAGATAGCTGTGATCAAAGCAGCACAATGCTTCAGCCTTAGATTGAAGGGACAAGGTGATCAATTATTTCACATCTTTCACAAGAAAAAATAATAATCTTCTTTTATCTCTGCACTGAATCTGCACTCAATGTATATCCAGTTTTTGTGATAATTAGCATTCCCCGCGTTTCTTGAGGTTGATCAAATGAATCTCGCGCATAGAGAATATGATGTTCCATATAGTTTAAGAATAAAAAAACCTGTCAAGTAATTCTGTCACGTGCCTCTTCTTCTCTAGCTTTGCATTTTCTTCTATATTATCCGACCTTAGATTTTCGCAGGTGGGGATGAAGAGGATATTGACACTTCTTGTACTGTGATGGGTACACCGATAATACAAGTCAAGACCATACATGTCAGTTCGGTGATCCTTGCTGCAAAAAGTTCTTTCTTTCTGAAGGTAATTCTGACAATCTTTAGAAATGCATTTGTTCTATAATCAGTTGACTAATCCTTCTGATAAGCTTCCTGCTTTTTAGCTTTTCTCAAATGGCATGAAAGAATCTGGTCAAACCCAGGCAACAGTTAGAGTTGCTGATTCAGGTAAGTAAAGTGTGCAATGTACTCTTCTTCATCTTCCTATTACCGATGGCTCTAGTTTGCTACTGTGAGTGTATTATTGAGTTATGTTTTTTTTTAATTTACAGTGATTATTATAGGGAGGCCTGTTTTAGAGTTTCCTCCCACACTTTTATACTTTGATAATGAATTGGCTATTCTCACTGCCAAATGAATATTTTTCTTGTGTGTTACCGATTTACCCAATTGATTACTGATAGTCAATGGTCATGCTTAAATAATCATCTAGGCATAAAAGAATAGCTATCACCGTTTTGGTGTTTATTTAAGTGTTTCCGTTTGAGATTTATCGAATTGTTTTATTAATCCTGATGCCTCCTTGTTTCCATTTCTTATTTGGAACAGAGGAAAAGGCCTTCATGGAGCTTTTAGGCTTTATGTATAGTGGAAAGTTGACACCGACTGAGCCCACTCTTCTGCTTGATATCTTGATGGCTGCTGACAAATTTGAGGTTGTTTCTTGCATGAAGCTCTGCGGTCAGCGGCTCATAGACCTTTCCATGAACCTAGAATCGGCAGTGAGGTGCCTAGATCTCCCATGTTGCATTTCAATGGCAGATGCCCTCCAAGAGGCAGCCCAGAAATTCTTTGCTGAAAGTGGAAGGTACAAGAAATTCCCGGAGTAAGTAACCCCCCTTGGAGTGAGATACCCTATTTTTTTTCCTTTATTATCTCAAGTGAAAGAACATTGTTGTCTCAAAAAATCATTATCTCAAGGCATCGCATGGTTTTGTCTCATGTCAGGTTCCAAGATGAACTAATGAGGGTCCCTTTCCTTGGGATTATGGCCATCTTGACAAGGAATGACCTTGAGGTTGCATCTGAAGTAGCTGCCTATGACTTTGTGATCAGGTGGGCCTGTTCATGGTACCCAGATTCGGAGGAAAGTCGCAGGATCTTGAGTTCTTTTTTAATTCCAACAGTGAGTGTACACAAGGCCAATGCCTTATTGTCAGATTTCATACAAAGCATGAAGAGTATTCTGAAGCAGTAGTGGTTGCGTGCATTAGCCACTAGCTTGATGTCCCTTGCCCCAATTCCCTTCCTGTTTTTGCGAGCGAGGAGAAGCCCCTGTTCCTCTGAACCATTCAAAACCTGAACTGTGATGCTCTAGTTATTTACTAGCATTGTTCTCCCTTTTGGCGACTGTAACGTAGCATGTGAACATCTAGAATTTGATGCTGGGGGTTCACCATCTCAGCACATGTGTGTGTTCTGCTACGCACCGAACGTGCTGGCCAGTTTATGTACACTTCGTCGGCTGATATATATCGCAGACTCTGTAATTTGGAGTATAATCCTTAAAATCTATGTTATGTGATGATCTTTTGCTGATTATCGCTGGATGTTTTATTACATACTTCCTGGAAGTCAGATAGGTATTTTAACAATGTGTGCTCCCTGGAAACTGGAACCGAAGCAATGTGGGTTACCCCAGAACTGAATACTTTTGTCTAGTTCACTGCTGACAAAGTCTATTGCTTTGCAGATTAGGGATTTCAACGTAAATGAATTTTCGAAAGTTTATTCACTAGTTTGTTCAGTTAGACCAATGTATCCAGGTTACCTGAATGTGACTGCTGTGAGTGGGCCGACACTTGCCAATGCCATCAAACTACAACTGAAAGTCACCTTCAAGTGCCATGGTTTTTGGGTATACTTTTCGGTTGCTCTTGTTGTTCACCTATTAGTATTTCTGTACATGGTTGAAACTGGGATGATTTTTATGTTCCCTTGAATGCAGATTACTATGGCATTTTCACCTAGTACTAACAAAATAAGCAGGAGCATGAACTTTCAGGTTCGGGGTTCCTATTGAAAGATAGTACCAGAATACATTCACCAAACAAGAACCAGTTCCTGAAATCGGACACCACAAAGAAAGAAAAGGAAATTTTGTAGCGTGGCCATTTCATACGGGTGGATTGACTCTGAACTTGCAGTTATTCCTAGTTCCTCTTGGAACGGACAGAAGATGGTGGGCGTCGCAACTCTTCTTGAACTACTCCCTCCGTTCCTTTTTATAAGGTGTATTTGTTTTTTCAAAAGTCAAACTCGTGCATGTTTGACCAACTTTTAAGAAAAATGTATCAATATCCAGAATCTGAAAATTATATCATTTGATCGATCAGGAAAGGTAGTTTCATATTTTATCTATTAGATATTGGAGATGTTTCTATTTTGTTCTATAATCTTGGTCAAACTTTAAAATGGTTGACTTGCACGGAAACCAATACATCTTATATCCTGAAATGGAGGGAGTACTAGCTAGCAAGAGTGATCAGTCACCTTGCAGAGTCAGGAGTCAGTCACGACGACAGACAGCGAGCAAGGTGGTGATGTTGCCGTGCGGCCAAATTCGCTGTTTGACCCTTTTTGGAAAGTTAAGCAAGATCTGACCCAGTCTCAAACAATTTCACGACCTGACCTTTTTCTTACCGTCGTGGTGTCTGGCGGTAGGGTATAACCGCATACCGCCATGGACCTTGGTGATAGGAGATTTAACTACGCCGTCACGTTTGTTTAACGTGAAAAACACCCTATCGCAAAGACAAGGCCGTTATTGCAGTTTGTGACCTGTTACAAGGGCACCTTCACCACTGATCGTGAGGAGGCTGTTGGACGCAGCGATCTATTTGGCATTCCTTGGTCGGAGTTCATTGCTGACAACAGCCCCTTCTTCGTTGACAATGAACTCCATCTGCGAGTTAATGTCAAGATAAGGGCATAAAGCTGAAGCCCTAGGGATGCATGTTGCAGCTGCTAGCTTGATGTGCCTCGCCCAAGTCCCTTTTTCTTTTTGCGAGCGAGGAGCAACCCCTTTTATTCTGAAACATGAAGAAACCTTAACTGTGTGCTCTAGTTGTTTGCTAGCATGCAAACATCTTGAATTTGATGCTGGGGGTTTCACCGTCTCAGCATATCAAAACTGTTATGTGTGCATGTGAGTGTTTCTGCATGTTAATGTATTATTGTTTTAAGTTGGCTGATATACGTTCCTCTCTAATTGTGTGTAGTGTAGTGTAATCTCTAGAATCTGTATTATGTGATCATCAGTTGGTGAGTATCCTTGGAACATTTCAGTACATACTTCCTGGCAGTCGATAAATTTCATCTAACCATGTGTGCTCCCTGGAAACAGGAACGTTTTAACGTGTCATCCCAGGACTGAATACTGCCGTATAGTTGAATGTCGACAAGACTGTTGCTTTGCATATAAGGGATTTCAGTGTAAATGAATTTTAGAAAGTTTATTCACTAGCCGAAT